>NW_025814856.1:143759397-144194397 GCF_022079265.1 Lynx rufus
GAAATCAGCACATACAAACCCCTCCCCCAGTGACTACCAGCAGGTTTGCAGTCCAGATACTACTCACATGTTCAGTTAAAAAGTGGAAGCTCTTTGTGTAAGATACCCTGAGAGGGTATCATTTTAAGTCAATTTTCAGCCATCTAATTATTATTACATTTATTAACTAAACTCTTGGCAAAACCTCAGAGGCTTGGTCTTAGGAGTGGTATTTTGGTAGGGGTAGAATAGGTCTAGAGTATAGTGTAACATTGTAGCCATGAAGGCTGAGCAGTCACAGGTGATTGTGAAGACCTATCAGGCACACAGCAGAAAGTAGGATACGGAGGATAGAAATGGGGGCTTGAAAGTAAATTCCTCACGCTTCAAAGCTGGAACATATTTTGCCACTACACAGATGTTGCAGAATCTTTTTAGAGATGTTTATGGGTTCATCTCTTCAGGCTCTATTTATGCAGGTTAAGAGTTGAGCGGTTTGATGTGGCATATGCATGCTTCCATCATATTTGATGTAGCATTTATCCCACACTTAAAGCTATGAGATTGCCAGATCACAGGAGAGATCCCAGTTTGCTCTTTTCACACAACAGGCTGGCTGCCCAAACTGCTGGAGAGAGGAGCCTCTTGACACCTCTGTCTCTATTGCACAGGTATTCCTACGTGCTTGATATCAATTAACACAGACATAGGAGACCGTATGGAACTTATCCTTTTTTGTGACATGCATGTGATGAAGAAGAATAAGACACATGAGTCCAAAGTTTGTCTTTAGCAGCATTTGTGGTTTTTTTCCAACCAAATAATTTCTTCCTTTGCACGCACTACAGAAAGTTAGAAACGTGGCCTCTGAGCCAAAGGAGAGGCAAGGAGAAGCTGCCATGTCTGTCTCATCTCCATTCTCAGTGTGGCTGAGAAGAGACTCAAACCATATCGACTGCTGCCAGCACGGCCCAGGGCAAAATAATTTCATTAAGAGCATTAACATGCATAAGCTGACTGCTCAACATTCATTCCTAGCCACGTCTTTTCGAGGCATGGTAAAATCAAAGCAATTTAAGTCACTATGGTGCACACAAAGTATGTGTTGTAGTGATGACCAGTTTGTCTCCTCGCAGCATTGCAAAAAATCCATTAAGCCATGAATTCAGGACTGGGGGAAGGAGTCGTTCTTCGGATGATTCAATGATGATATCGATTATTCTTATAGTTTCATATGGATTATGAAGCCATTTACTACTTGAACTGTATCACACAGTCAGAAAGTCAAAGAAGGATGGTTTCCACCTTCTGTTGCTGAAGGCAGACTTTTATCTGCAGAGTGAGTCGTGGAGACTACGAAGCCCTAAATCACTGGAAGAGACATGGATAACTGAAGGAAATTTGTTAATCCGTAGATGCTTTCTAAAGTACCCATGCAAGCTACTGTTGTTTACAAACTTCAAACAAAAAAGCCGAAACTGTACTCTGCTCAGCCTGAGTATGCAGTTTTCCGAATCTGGAAGTTTTCTTTCAGGATGGGGCCCTAAATCAACAAAGCAAATGTTATTCATCGAACAAGGACAACAAAAAGCTGTCAGCTATACAAGAAAAACTTGATGCCAATAAAGCTGCCAGGCTATCTGCCAATGAATATTTATTTAGACAATACCCTCTGGAAACCCTTATTGAGTGTTGTAACTCTCAAGATGCTGTAAACTCACAGACACTGCCATTGTGCTCAAAACCTGATCCCCATAGACTCTCTACTACATCTTGATGTGAAGTTATCAGTCCGATTGCAAGCGTCTGCCAGCAGATAAATGTCTCCTGTCTGTTCATTGGTCTTCCTTTCTATATAGCAGTCTTCTGTCTACTTAACACAGCTGCCAAATTTTATTGTTACTATTTTTATTTTGTACTCATCATGTAATGTTTTGCTCTAGAGTTTACATTTATTACTATATTAATTGTCATAACAATCTTATTAGATAAATATGGTTGATGAGCTCACTTTATAGGGGAGGGGGATGATCAATGACTGAATAACTAATTTCCTCCAGGTCACACAGTTTATAAGTTTGAATCTCGGTATAGAACCAAGGATTATTTGATCTAAACTACCAAGTTTTGCTGCCTCTCTGGTACTGGCCCATGATGGATCAAAGATGTGTGAAAAGCTGAAATATGAGTGTAGTACATTCTAAGATCCTTACTGAATATGACTGTTATATATTTACTTGATAACATACTCAAAAGATATGTCTAACAGAGACTCTTCCTGAAAAGGAATAAATATTGTGTTTCTTAGGGATGAAAACATCACAACGTTTTTCCCAGTAAGGACCCAAATAGAATAGATTCTCAAAAAATTACTTTGAATACAAAAAAAAAATGAATGAATAGGTTTCCATGCCAGCACATAAGAAGCTTGAATGTTACCACTTCATCCTAACAATAAGTAAAAAGCTTAACAAACTAAGAAAAAAAATCAGCATTTCTTCTTAAATGTGTAAGAAGTGAAACCATAGGGCAACCCATAGGTGAATGTGGGGAGTCAAAACTGACCAGCACAGAAACCAAGATCTGGAACCAGTGCTGGGATAGAGAAACCTGAACTGTATTGATGAATACCTTTGAACATGAATAGGAATATAAGCCTAAATATGAATTCCTGGAAGCTCATTGTAAATATCTTAGATTTAAAAACCACAGGGGCACTCAATCATAGGATATCCCATACTTTTGATAGTTTTACCTCCAGGATCTCTTCTAGGTCTTTATGGGGAATAGAGGAAAACAATCCCCTTGTACTTCTGCTAGGAGAAGGGGAGAAGGAACATCTTTGAATATGCCAGAATATTCTATTCTTTTAAATAAGCTCTGCCCTCAGAGAAACTATTTGACCAGAGCCTCGCTAACATGGAAGAAGGTAAACACTCAAATCCAGCCAGATCTAGCTTTCCTGCTCCACCTAAGGGGCAGGGGGACTGATAAGCACATGTGAGGTGCCCAGTCCAGAAGCACAGCCTCACTAAAAGACAAGAGACCTACTCGTAGGTCTGTGGAATAATTCCCCTCCCCACACCTTACTACCACATAACTAAAGCCTATTTATAACAGTTCCTTTTACCTACATCATGCCCAGCTATTAAGAAAAATTACAAGACATATTTAAAGGCAAAAAATAAATTTGAAGAGACAGAGAAAACATCAGAACTGAATTTGGATATGGCCAGAATGTTGGAATTATTGGAGCAGGAATTAAAACAACTATGGTGGATATGTGAAAGGCTCTGGTAGATAAAGTTGGCAGCATGCAAGAACAGACTGATGATGGAAATTCTCAGAAAAAAAGCAAAAAGAAGTGTTAGAGACCAAAACTGCTGGAAAAGAAATGAATTGGCCTCAATGGGCTTATTAGACTGGGAATGGCTGGGAGCAGAATGTCTGAATTTGAGGATATCTCAATAGACATCTCCAAAACTGAAAGCAAACAGAAAAAAAAACACCAAAACACCCCAGAATATTCAAGAACTGTGGGACAGCACAAAAATGTGTAACATACATGTGGTAAGAATACCAGGTAGAGGAAAGAAAGGAACAGAAGAAATATTTGACAAAATAATGACTATTTCCCCAAATGAATGTCAAACATCCAACCACAGATCCAGGATGCCAATCAGGGTGAACTCAGTCAGAGGTGAATAACAATCAGGGGAACTCAATCAGGGTGAATAACAAAAACAAATAAACTAAACAAAAACCAACCAACCAAACAAAACACTAAATGTAGGTATATCATTTTCAAACTACAGAAAATGAAAGGTAAAGAAAAAAATCCTGAAAGAAACCAGAGAGAAAAACACTTCACCTATAGAGGAGAAAAGATGATAAGAATTACATCCAACTTCTCAGAAACCATGCAAATAAGGAAGTGGAGTGAAATATTTAAAGTTTAGAGAGAAAAAAAAAAAAAAAACACCAGGCTAGAATCCTCTACCCTGTGAAATTACCTTCCAAAAGTGAAAACTTTCCAGACAAACAAGAATTGAGGGAATTTGTTGCCAGTGGACCTAGCTTGCAAGAAATGTTAAAAGAAGATCTTTAGAGACAAGGAAAATGATATTGGTTGGAAACTCAGCTCTTCATAAAGAAAGGAAGAACATCAAACAAGGAATAAGTTAAAGTAAAAAGACAAAATTAAAACTTTAATTTTTCTTATATTTGACTGGGCTAACTGATAACAGTTAAGCCATGGAGAGCAAGCTTCAGAGGAAATGAAATTGAAAATGAAATGGAAAAGAACACAGAGGTTGAAAAGATTAGATTGATAATAATGGAGACCCAGATGACAGATAGCCAACTTATACATAACAGGTGTCTCTACAGAAGAAAACTAAACAAGTGGAAGAAAAAAACTATTCAAAGTCACAATTATATAAAATTGATCAGATTTAGAAAATTGAAAGTATGCTCCCTGTCCAAAGAAAAAATAATACAGTCAAATCAAACCAAGGTACAAATTAATAAAGATACAGAGTTTCAGAGATTTAAAAAAATCTTTGGATATCTAGACAAAAATATTAAATCACCTAATGGGAAAATAATCAGATTTTTGTAAGGAAATGGAAAATGGTATGTTAATTATTTCTAATTCCTCAAGGAAAGAAAGTATGAACCCTTTAGACTTTTATACCCAGTCAATGGCCATACCACCCTGAACGCACCTGACCTCATCTGATCCTAGAATTTTATATACATATAGTAAGGGAAAGAACAAGGGACAATATCTTTATTCATTCAAGATGCCATGAATTCTCCTTGAAAAGACCCAGCCGAGTAGGAGATGAATAGGAAAGCTGTGCCAAAGGACTCAACGGGAGCATTGAATTCATTCAAATATAGGGTTCAACCTAAATATCAGTGGGAATTTTTCTTACATAACAGAAAGTTTTATACTTTATGAATTTTATGACATTTACAGTTTATGCTCTGAAAATATAGAAAGGGTGAGGGGGATGAACTGTAAGAACAGAGTAGCAAATGTGACATTTAAAGTTGACAAACTGAGCATTATAAATGTAATTATGTATTTTCAATAAAAATGGAAACTGCTAGACAGCTAAAAATGTAACAGGAAGTTACAGCAAGGGGGAGGAGATGGAGGTGGAAGGTGGTGGCAGTACACTAATTATATCATATAGAGTGGAGAAGCAACACAGACTCTAAAAATGAATTAGGCACTATAATATTAGTGTTGTAGAGTTAGCCACAAAAAAGGACAAACCAAAATTTTCTGAAAGAGCATGTACACACAAAACAACACAAAGCAAACACAATCTTTTTTAAAAAAAATTTTAGCATGTTATTCATTTTTTTTGAAACAGAGTGGGGGGGGGCAGAGAGAGAGGGGGAGACACATCCAAAGCAGGTTCCAGACTCTGAGCTGTCAGCACAGAGCCCGACACGGGGCTAGAACTCATGGATTGCGAGGTCATGACCTGAGCTGAAGTCAAATGCTTAACCGACTAAGCCTCCCAGGTGCCCCCAAAGCAAACACAATCTTATGGTGAAAGCAGGAAGGAAAGGCAAAGAACGAAGAGAAAGGGGAAGAAAAACAACAGGAGCACAAAAAAGGAAAGCAGAAAGATCATAATACTTAGATCAAATGCATCTATAATATAAATAAATAAATAAACAAATAAGGCATTTAAAAAAATGTTTATTTATTTTTGAGACAGAGAGAGAGACAGAGCAAGTGGGGGAGTGAAAGAGAGAGAGGGAGACACAGAATCCGAAGCAGGCTCCAGGCTCTGAGCTGTCAGCACAGAGCCTGACGTGGGGCTTGAACCCATGAACTGTGATATCATGACCTGAGCTCAAGTCAGTCACTTATCTGATTGAGCCACCCAGGTACCATGAAATAAGGCATTCTTTAAAGTTTATTTATTTATTTTGAGACAGACAGAGAGACAAAACAAGCAGGGGAGGGACAGAGAAAAAGGGGGAGAGAGAGAGAATCCCAAGCAGTCTCCACACTGTCAGCACAGAGTGCGACTCAGGGCTTGACCTCATGAACCATTGAAATCATGACTTCAGCCAACATCAAGAGGCAGACACTTAGCCAACTGAGCCACCCAGACACCCCAATAAGCCAATTTTATTATCATAATGGATAAATGTCCAGATTAAGTTTAGCTCACATGGCATAGCCAGGCTATGTGTTTATGCAGGAGGGAGTGTCATGACATGGGAGTGGACACACCATCCTAGCCCTACATTCTGTTCATGTAAAATAAAATATGAATTGCTGGGAAGAAACAATGTGCATTGGGCCTCATCCTCTTGGCATACCGTGGCAAGGAATACATCTGTATCGGACTCACCAAGGAGAGGGTTTCAGGAGAGGAAGCTTGCCCCATAATGCTTTCGTATTTATAGAGAAAGTAGGAAGAAATAAGGGAGCTTATGTTCAGGGAGGTGGCCTTCTTATTGAGGGGCCTTATTGAGATCTCTACCCTGACATTAACTTGTTGGCTCAGTCAGATAAATTATTGGAAAATATAAATATGTATTTTAATTCAGATTAAAAAGCTCAGATCTGCTGAGCCAGCTTCTAATTTAGCTACCTCAGTGTGGAAAGGGATGAGCTTTCAGAGTATCTGGGTCTGTCTCCCCTCAAATGTATCTAAAGCAAAATTAAGCAAGACAGTTAAACATAAAAGCATGGGCCTACTGAACAGATACTGAGGGCCAGGGCAAATACTTCAAACCTTGGTGTAATACCAAGGTTTAAACTCAAGACAAAATACATTAGAAAACACTTTATAGAATATATAATAATAAAAGTATAATTTACAATATTCCTAACACTTATGTTCAGGTTTCCTAAAAAATTCACAAAAAGCAACCTCATATTAAGGTATAAGTAAGTCATCAGTTGATTGGTTTACCAAAGTAGAAATAGTATAGATGGCATTATGTGCTCATTGTTTAAGGACACTGGAAATTAATAACACAATTATAGATCAAAAGAAATAAACAAACATGTAAAAACCCTACCATCTGGAAATAACAATGATGATAAACCTTGAAAATTACAATTTAGAAACTTTGCCTCAGTTGGGTATGTGAATTTTATGTAAGGAAATACAGGTCAAATACTCAAAAAATGCCTGGAATTTAATGAAAACATAGGGTATTTGTCTTTCTCTGACTGACTTATTTTGCTAGGCGTAATACTCTCTAGCTCCACCCGTATCACTGCAAGATTTCATTCTTTTTTATAGCTGAGTGATATTTCATTGTGTATATATACCACAACTTTTTTCTGTTGTTTAAGTAGGCTTCATGCCCATTGTGGAGCCCAACAGGCAGCTTGAACTAACAACCCTGAGATCAAGACCTGAGCTGAGATCACGAGTTGGATGCTTCACCGACTGAGCCACCCAAGGCCTCCAGATATACCGCAACTTCTTTACCCATTCATCAGTTGATGGGCATTTGGGCTCCTTCCATAATGTGGCTATTGTTGGTAATGGTGCTATAACCATCAGCGGGCATGCATCCCTTCAGATCAGTATTTTTGTATCCTTTGGGTAAATATCTAGCAGTGCAATTGCTTGTTCATAGGGTAGTTCTATTTTTAACTTTTTGAGAAACCTCCATACTGTTTTCCAGAGTAGCTACACGAGCTTGCATTCCCACTGATAGTGCAGGAGGGTTTCCCTTCCCCATATCTTCATATCCTCACCAAAATGTGTTGTTTCCTGTGTTAATTTCAGCTATTCTGACAGGTGTGAGGTGATATCTCATTATAGCTTTGATTTGTATTTCCCTGATGATGGGTGATGTTGAGCGTCTTTTCATGTGCCTGTTAGCCATCTGCATTGTATGTCTTCTTTGGAAAAATGTCTATTCATGTCTTCTGCCCATTTTTTAACTGGATTATTTGGGGGGGGTGTTTAGTTTTATAAGTTCTTTATATGTTTTGGGTACTAACCCTTTATCAGATATGTCATTTTCAAATACCTTCTCCCATTCCAAAGGTTGCCTTTTAATTTGTTGATTGTTTCCTTTGCTATGCAGAAGCTTTTTATATTGATGAAGCTCTAATGGTTCATTTTTGCTTAATTTCCCTTGCCTCCATTGAAATAGCTAGTAAAAAATTGTTACAGCTGATTTCAAAGAGGTAACTGCTTCTGTTCTTCTCTAGGATTTTGATGGTTTCCTGTCTCACATTTAGATCTTTCAACATTTTGAATTTATTTTTGTGTATGGTGTAAGAGAGTGGTCCAGTTTCATTCTTTTGCATGTTTCTGTCCATTTTTCCCATGCAGAATTTAAGAAACAAAACAGATGAACATAAGGGGGAAAGAAAAGAGGGGGAAAGAAAGGAAAGGCAAACCAGAACAGAAAACAGACTCTTAACTGTAGAGAACAAACTGAGGGTTGTTGGAGGGGAGGTGGGCTGGGGGATGGGTTAATGGATGATGGGTATTAAGGACGGCACTTGTTATGATGAGCACTGGGTGTTGGATGTAAGTGATGAGTCACTAAATTATACACTTGAAACTAATATCACACTGTATGTTAACTAACTAGAATTTAAATAAAACTTTAAAAAATGCCTGGAATTTAGTAATTTCTCTGTAACTGCTAGTTTTATTATGCATTGATGATGATATTGATGATTATCACTATAAGAGGGTTGACAGTCTCTTATGAATTTTGGATTGGCAGCTCCTTTTGCAATTTTTCATCATTCTTAGGTATCAGAAGTATTTTGATGATTTTTCTAGAATCTCGAAATTACCCAGGAACAGAGTCAGCCTAGAGTTGATCAACAACGTATGGGCTGAAAGAAAGTAATTGGCAGTAAATTAAATTTTCCTCCTTCATTGTATTCTAATTGCCTAATCAAAATATGTTTCAGTTATGCATGCATATCATTTTAGGTATGAGTTTGTGCTTTAAATGAGCTCCATGAGAGCAAAGACAGTTTATTTTTAATCTTTTCCTCTCCCAAAGCTAACCCAGCATCCAGTCAGTAAGAAAGAAATGTTACATGTACAATAAATAACAAGTAACAGATTTTAATAACAAGAATAACTCTTGAGAAAATCATTTGCTGTCCATAAAGAAGATACTGACTTATGTTTGTTCTGTTGGTTCCGACTCTGCAAGAAATCCCATGTGGGGAAAAGTGGGGCAGTAATCACCATAGGTATAAGTCCAGACTCCCGGTGCTCAGCCCCCACCATACGGTATGTAGTGAGCCAGGAAGATTCAAAAGGCCAAATGGCTTCAGGTGTTGTCCTGGCCTTTTCAACTAGAACAGTGCTAGGGACCTAACAAGAGCTTGGCAAATATTAGTATAAACAAATTTAAAAAAGGAATAAATGCTGATAGTGATGTACACATTCCAGTTCTCAGGTCTCAAAATGGTTTCTATGTCATTGACTCCTTTACATAAAAGCTAGCTTTCTAATTAACCCAGTTTGAGAAATATAATAAATTTTATTATATTTATTTTATTATGTGAAATTTTACATTAGGCCCATAATAAAATATTTTTTCAATCTCCCTTTATCTACTATAAAACCAACCTGTTTGTTTGAATTATCCCTCTCCTTTAGACGGCTAATACTTCCCTAATACCCTTACCCCCTGACTTGGCCCCAAAGGTGATCCTGTGAGGGGGCTTCTGCTCATCTCTCTGGCTTCTGTCTGCTTCCCAAGCTCACCTTCCGTCCTTGCAACTGGTGATCTCTCTGGCTGGAATTAAAACAAGTATTTGTTGAATGAGTGAATGAATGAATTGACCGCTAAGAATTCAATTCTCTGTTTAAAAAGTGAAATTGGTTGTTTTCTAGGTTTTTAAAATGTCTATCTTTTGAAATTTGCTTATTAACTATTTCATTATGCATGAACCAACTTAAAATTTCTTGTCTTTTAAGGTTAACATTGCAAACCCTAGTTCTAGTCCATGATAGCACAATGCAATTACCTTTCTTCTTCACAGCCTTACACTATATATAAGTGAGTGATATTTCAATGCAATTATCAGGAAATGTGTGGAAAAGATAACCGTCTGATTGGGCAGCAGTGTGAGATGGAAGGGGGTCTCTTGGGATAGTGACTGTGACAACCCTGTGGGATGCTGCTCTGGTCACATTGCAAAAGACTTAATCGCACAGCTTTCTCCAGTGTTTTGAGGGCAGAAATATGTGAATAATTAGGACACCAAAATACTGAAACAGAAACATTTTGACTTAAACCTCCCACTTAGGAGTAGAAATGAGTTAATTTTGCAAAACACTGGAATGCATTTTTTGGCATTTATTGAGATAAATGCCCTTAATTAAAGCTTGAAATATAGAATACTTTCATAATTGCCATAAATTAAAGCAAATTGTATGCATTTTTATTGTGATAAAATACTCAGCAAGTGCCAATCTCAAGGAAGTGACCTCAGATTGTAATACAATGAGCTTACTTTTGCTTGTTTCACTTTAATTGCTATTCTAATTGTAAGAAACAAATGTAGTGTATACAGATAATGCCAAAGAACATGTATTAGTTCATGCTTAGGTTATAGAACCCAAAGCATATGCTACTAAATAATTAAGCACTAGGATGAGGTAGGAATGTATTTTCTGTATATAATTGTTTCAACTTGATCAGACAGAGACATTTAATAACTGTCCGAACAGCAAAACCTCACAGGTACTGGTTTTATCAAAGTGTGGATCTTACTCTACCTCAGATTCCACTTACTCATGTATTAGTAAAACTAACAGGCTATTTGCACTGAAAATCATCAAAGCTATTTTTCTTTCTGGCTATAATAAGCAGATCAGCAAGTTCAGATGATAGTGTAGGAACAGTTCATTTTTATTGAGCACTCACCATGTTGCCGCTTTTCTAAGAATTTTACATTTTCTAACTTAGTTCTTCCGTTAGGTTATTCTCACAACAAGCCCTTGAAGTATATATTTTTACCCTTCTTTCCAGATGAAGAACTGTCTCTGAATTTGCCCAAGGTCATGTAGCTATTAAGTAGATGGGATATTAATACACAGTCAGACTTAAGAGCTAGCCCTCTTACCCACCATCTATTTAATTGTATCCGTGTATTTCTGTGTGAAATGGCCATGAGAAGCTAACTTGCTATAGGCAAACTCATAAGACAATGACTCATAATCCAAGTGCTAATTCATTATTTGGTAACTTGCCAGCAAACAGATAATTTCATCTGCACATGGCTCCCAAATTAGCTCAGATCTTAACTTTTTTGTGAATATACTTAAGAGTCAGATAAGAGAGGCTAAATATTATATTTCTATCAAGTTTCCATAATATTGTGAATGTCATTCAACCTTTGGGGTATTTTTAAAAGAAAAGTGTTATTAATCTATAATTATTTCCAGGTAATACTCTTTTTCTAGACACCATAATATTTTCCCCCTGGACAAGTGATGCATTTGTCACTTCTGACTTCTATAAAATAAATGATGAAAGTTTTTTTTTTCTTTTGTCATTGAAAACTTTCCACTTCTGTTAACAGAATATGAATTCATTTTTATTAACAATAGTTTTAAGTATCACTATCCTTGAATCTAATCTTGATAGTACAAAACACTCAAGTTATACTCCTTTATGCCTTAGAAAGTCAATGTAATTCTGTAGATTGTGGCTGAAATCAGAAAATACTAAATCTGAATAGAATGAAATTTTTCCTGAAATACAAAATTAAACATTTGTTAATGACTTAGTCTCTGAACTTACTTCAAAAGTTAATAACAGAAATTATGGGAATGCAAAATTACTAGAAGAGTCAGAAATTCAGACAATTCTGTTTAGTGGAATAAATCAGATTACATAAAGACCTTATTATAGTTTAAAATCCCATGCCAAATTCTGAGTCACTTATGACATAGAGAGCATGTGGTCTCTTAAGAGGAAAAGGAAAAACAACCAGAGAAGGGCAAAGTTAGGTATCAATGAGGTTATCATGAATTTTTTTCTTCCAAATTTAGATAACATTTTTCAGAAGAATATGGGCTTCCATGAACATCTGTGAATAATTCTGTCTATTCCCTACAAGTCCTCTCAACTGTGGCTTCTAGTCATTAACTTTCACATATTTTACTATCATTATCAAGATTGCAGTATTTAAATCAACATTTTTTCATGTTATAAAAAGAACAATATACATCCATGGTCTAAAACAAGATTGGTTTGGAAAATTTTAAAGTGAAAAATGTAAAGCACTCATATTTCTTTAACCAACATAAAACAAATTTACTTTTGATATATTTCTTCCCTTTTATATTAAGTTAATGCTTGGTTTATAGGTTATATATCATTAAATAGCTTGCTATTTTTCATTTTAACATTATTTTCTGAGTAATTTTCTACACTACAAATCTGCACAATCTGTATAATAGCAGCATAAGGTTCTCATTGAATGGAAAGCTCTTTCTTTGAGCATTTTCATATTGTTGGAAATTTTTGGTTGAGTAAAATTTTTATATATGTAATAATACAGTGATTTCTTTTTATATCTATATTTGTACATATCTCAGATTTTTATTTTAGAATAGATTATTAGAGATATAACTATAGGGATAAAGGCTATGCACATCCTGTTTTTTAGTATTATATGAAAGTTGCTTTATTTTACCCTTCCTGCATTATATAAAGATGCCCAATTTGTTACACTGTCACTACCATTGAAAATCTATCTACCTATCTAAAGGGAGACATAGACAGAGACAGAGACAAGAGAGGCAGAGAATGAGAGAGAGATTTATTACAAGGAACTGGTTTATGTGATTATGGAAACTGAGAAGTCCCAGGATCTGCCATTTGCAAATTGGAGGCCCAGGAAAGCCAGTGGTGTAGCTCTTGTCTAAGTCCCAGTCTCAGTCTGAGGGCAAGAGAATACCAATGATCTAACTCAGTCAGGCAGAGACAGAGTTCTATTTAGGCCTTCAACAGATTGGATGATGCCATCTGCAGTGGAGAAGGCCATTTGCTTTACTCAATCTATCAATTAAAATGCTACTCTCGGGGCGCCTGGGTGGCGCAGTCGGTTAAGCATCCGACTTCAGCCAGGTCACGATCTCGCGGTCCGTGAGTTTGAGCCCCGCGTCGGGCTCTGGGCTGATGGCTCAGAGCCTGGAGCCTGTTTCCGATTCTGTGTCTCCCTCTCTCTCTGCCCCTCCCCCGTTCATGCTCTGTCTCTCTCTGTCCCAAAAATAAATAAACGTTGAAAAAAAAAATTTTTAAATGCTACTCTCATCTGGGACCACCCTCACAGATACACCCAGAAATAATTACCCCATGTTCCAGTCAAGTTGTTACATAAAATTAACCATCACAGCATTATTGTTTTTATTTTTCTCTTTTCCAACTTCGTAGGTGAAAACTGATATTCTGTTGGTTTCACTTGATTTTCTTTTATCACTTACAGTTTTAAATATTTATCAGCAATAAATATTTTTCTCTTCTTATTTCAGCCTAGACTCTTTTCTCCTATTGAGGTGTTAGTGTTCTGCTTATTTTTATTAATTTTTTACATTCTGGAGATAACATACATTTATGCATATTTATAATTTTTTTTAATGTTTATTAATTTTTGAGAGAGACAGAGAGTGAACAGGGGAGGAGCAGAGAGATAGGGAGACAGAATCAGAAACAGGCTCCAGCCTCTGAGCTGTCAGCACAGAGCCCGACATGGGGTTCGAACTCACAAGTCTCGAGATCATGACCTGAGCTGAAGTCAGAGGCTTAACCGACTGAGCCACCTAGGTGCCCCTACATTTATGCGTATTTAAATATTACTTTTAGTTTAACATGTCTAATTTTTTTTTTATTATTTACATTTTAGTTAACATACAGTGCAATATTGGTTTCAGGAGTAGAATTCAGTTTCATTACTTACATACAATACCCAGTGCTCATCACAACAAGCACCCTTTTTAATACCCATCACCCACCTAGCCCATCTCCCACCCGCCTCCATCAACCCTAAGTTTATTGTCTCTTGTGGTTTGTTTCCCTCTCTTCTCTTTTTTGTCTCTTCCCATATGTTCCTCTGTTTTATTTCTTAAATTCCACATATGAGTTAAATCATATGGTTTGATTAACTTATTTCACTTAGCATAATACATTGTAGCTCTATCCATGTTGTTGCAAATAGCAAGATTTCATTCTTTTTTATGGCTGAGTAATATTCTATCATATGTATATGTGTGTGTTTATATAGGTATTACCACAGCTTTATCTATTCATCAGTTGATGGACATTTGGGCTGTGTCCATAGTTTATTGTTGATAATGCTGCTATAAACATTGGGTATGTGAACCCCTTCGAATTTGAATTTTTGTATCCTTTGTGTAAATACCTAATAATTTTTACATGTAATTTTTTTGATTATATTTTAAGGATGTCTGTCCCCAGGGAAGAAAGTCATCTCCATTTCATCTGAACATTGTAGAATGAGTAATGCCTAACAACTTGTGAGAGTAGTTAACTCTTCATAGAGTATGGTTCTGAGTTAGTTTCAGTGTTAATTTATGGCGTTTGTTGACATTGTTGTTACATTTTTTTCATTCAGTTCTTTTATGCTTTTGGTTCCCTGTTTATATTCTATGGGATCCATATTAGACAAGTTACTTTCACAGTACACAGAGTCAATAAAAGCAAAGAAAATATTCACAAACCAAAGTGTATAGAATAAAAAAGGATGCTCTTGGGTGAATGTGGACTAATGAAACTTGACAAAGGACTAACTAATATGAGGGTAATTTAACCTCCTTCTTAGAAATGATTCCTTGGACAAACTAAGACTGTTAACTTACACTCTACTCCATTATCCTGACTTCTCATCACATAGTTCTTCTACTAAAGGAACGGTCAGAAGTTATCTCAAAATAGCATGTTTCTTTATCTCATTGCAAAGAATTTACAAAGAAAAAAAACCATGATAATCTGTATATTATGGAAGAAAATTAAAGCTTGTGCCTGAGAGAACAAGTGAACTACTGTAACATTACCGAAAGAAATAAAACACAGATCAGTCACTATTCCACCTAACGACAAGCTCTAAATTTCCCCACGTATAAATATGTTTGGGGCTTTTCATTTTTCCCACTGTTTGGTTGTCTGTCCACATAGGTATAATTTGTTGTTCTTGTAGCTCCTGGCATGGACTGGTAGACTGTGTTTATTTAACTCCCGTGTTTAGTGGGTGAGACATCACTAGAATTGTCATAAAAATGACCAGTGCTACTTGGTATTTATCCTACTCATTTTCCACAGCTTACACTGAACTCTGTGGATTCACTGGAGAGGCAACATTTTTCACAGCAGGGAAGGATGGTTCTTGCCCAGGCACCAAAGACACCTGATCTCAGGGGACCTGTAAACTTACAGGACAGGTACCTGTAGAATTTTATCTTAGAGGAAGGAAAGAAAATCTTATGAATGAGTGTTAATTTTCTCTTTATTTTAAATATTTGAGTTTTCTTACAGAAAATTATATAAAATACTCCATGGTTGTTTAAATCAGTTGCTAATGCTCTTTAAACAATTCATTGAGACAGAATCCTTCCCATAATGTATCTGAAAGCAATACACAAGAAACCTTTTTTTTTTATTTAGTAGATATTCCAAGAAAAAATTTTGTTTACATTGATGTTTAAAATAATAAAGCCAATTGCCAAGCTGTCAGGCTTTAATGTTTGTTATGTGGAGATAGACGTAACTGTAGGAAAGCCAGTATTTCAAATGAGAGATGACTTATGTGGTGTGAATTGATGCTATCAGGAAATGATCTTGCAATAATGCTTTACCCGTTCTACTAATGCTTGACACTTCACTGTTAGACCTCTGTGGAGTTTTGGTTTTGCTTTTTGTTCTTGTTGTTTTTTAAGTTTAGATGAAGAAGCTTCCTGCTGTCTTCAAGTAAAGTTCAAACACTTTGCGTTGGCATATAGTGTACCCATAATACAGTCCCCACCCGTGTCTTTAACCTCATCATGTATCTCTCTCACATTTTTTTATGCTTTATAATCATAAAATAGAGTGTCCAAACCCAGACATTTGGGACCACAAGTTAGTACTGTTACTAATTATGCCAGGATAACAGATGTAAACTAGGATGACTCCAGAAAAATCAGAATATACTGTCATCATGTCACTTATTCCAAACTTCATGGATCTCTTATAATTTCCCAAATGCGTCCCAATGTCCTCACCTCATCGCTGATCAGGCTCCTTCTTCTGACTGAATCACAAACCTCTTCCCCCAATTCAGTACACCAATATGGCAAATGTGCTTCAAGTCCTGGTTCAAGTGAAGCCCTTTGTGTGTGTGTGTGTGTGTGTGTGTGTGTGTGTACCACTGTGCCCAGCACATGATCACTCAACACACTCATGGTATGGAGACAAGATTGTACACCATTTGTCCAATAAATAGAGTTTGTATAGAGATGCCCAATAAACAAATGGATGGTAAATACTCCAAGCATTTAGAATTGTGAGTCATCTATCTCAGAGTATTGATAAATTTGTCTGATCTTCCTGAGAGATTATTTTAATGAAGAGAAGGCATTTTAATGAAGACATGTGGGTACTGGGTGCATGCAGGAAAAGGGGAAGGGAGCATCATTTTAACATGGAAAAGCATCCAGTAAAACTGCCTTCTTCACAGTTTTACAAAGGTCCAGCCCCATCTGAAGCTAATTGCTAGGTTTCAGGAGTTGGTTTGTTCTTAAAATGAAGTATTTTGTTTTAATTGAATGAGCCTAGTACTCATTTTGCATTTAGAATAGATTTCTAAATTAATTTTTTCACTCCCTCTTGTTATCTGAAAGCATCTAAGGTAACACAATTTCCAACAATTTAAAAACAAATGGCTTCAATTCAACTGGCCTATATTTTATGCCTTTTAAAAAATTAACTGTTATCACAGCTCAATGTGCCAAGTGTCGACCTTATCAAATTTCTCAGTGCCCAAGAAAATGAATGTAATTGCTTCCTCTCTATGATATATGGTACATAATTGGCTTCCTATCACAAAGCAGCTGGGAAATATTCACAAATTCTGAAAGAAGTCTGCATTTGCATGCAGATCATGGTCTCAAATGTGTATTTTCACTTTAATGTTAGTTGTGACAAAAGCAAAAATAAAGTTTTGTTGATATAAGGAAACTAACAACAACAACTAGAAAAATCCATCAATATTTTTTAAGAGTTTAATAAATATATAGACATAAATACCCTATTCTGGTCAACTCTATAATGTCTCTTTGATATTTTATATTCCTATTTATGTCATTGTAATTGCCTGTCGCTTCAAATGTTTTAGCATAAATAGGAGTGATAGTATTGAGATTTAGATATTTTCTGTGCCACTTAGAAACCCATATGGTATGTTGATGCCAATCGTGATGTTTATTCAACTATAATTTATGAGGCACCCTTGTGGTTTGCCGAGTCTTCTGAGTGAGAGCCCATACCCCTTATTTGCTTGACTTTACCCCCATCATGTTGATAACTAGCATGCTTGAGGTACCTGAGATAGTGACACAGGGGAACCAGACAAACTTACCTGTGTTAAACGTACCACTTATCTGCTCCTGGGAGCAGAGTTGACTAACTGACCCAGCTGCTATCCTCTGGATTCATCACTACATTTGTTCCAAGGCCATACTTCTCATTGGATTCTTCCAGTCGATGTAAAAACATAGCAGGGGTACCAAAGAGGTCCATTGTTGCCCAACCTGGAACTTTCCTTGTAGACGACTTTGGCTCATGGACTCTCACTGGCTATATTTTCTTAGAACTCTGCTGCAGTCTGACATTCTTTGTACACAATCCTTCATTCTTCCCCTTCCTTCACAGGTGTCAGACCTCATCACTTCCCATGAGCTCTCTCTACGTTCTCCTGCTCCCTCTCATTTTTCTTTTACTGGCGCTTCTCCTAAGAATGTCTTAAATGTGTATTTCCATCTTGGCCTGTGTTCTCTAAAGCCTTGAAAACGCATTGTTTACTGCTACCTTGAGGATTTATATCCCAAGTACCATCTGTTTTCAGGCTCTATTGGGTGGAACAAACCAGGTACAAACTTTGCAACTCATATGCATCCCTTTACCTAGAACCCCATCATGTTTGAGCAAATACAAGCCATGTATTTCTGCTCCTTACCAGTTCAGTGGTCCATCAACTGTTTGGGTGTCAGTGGTCTCTTTGAGAAGCTAATGAAATATATAGGCTCTTCCCCAGAGAAAAGAATACATGGACACAAATACAAAATATAGTGTACTTTTTCAGAAGTCTTATGTATTGTTAAGAACCCATACTGAATGTGAATCTTCTAAGGAAAGAAATGGCAGTCATAATTATACTTAACTATAAGTATAAATTGACAGAACATTATTGCGATAATTGGTGAAGTCTGAACAAGTATATGAATTAGATAATAGTATTGTATCAATGCTAATTTCCCAATTTTGATAATTACACTGCAGTTATGTGAGATAATATTTTAGTTTACAAGAAGACTCAGAAGTATTTAGGAGTTTGAGGACATCATGTCTGCAACTTACTCTCAAAAAGCTCAGAAAAAAATAGATATACATAATAGACAAGAGAAAGAGAAAGCAAGAGAGAGACAGATACAGTAAAAATTTTTAAATGTTAACATTTGGGGAATCCAAGTGTCCATGGGAATTCTTAGTAATCTCACAGCTTTCTATAGGTCTCTCTCAAAATAAAAAGTCTAGACAACAATTAATCCCAAATAATAGCCAAAAACATATTTTCTTAGTATTTTATTTGAGGCACGGGGACCAATCACCTTCATTCATTACTTGAGCCAAAAATACACATTATAACAGTGTTACTATTGTATTCTAGACCTTAATAAATGAGTCAATAACTAAAAAATAGTAACCAAAAAATAATTATTAACTCTTAAAAATTATGAACTCTAAAAATAGTAATTATAATTTAAAAAATTAAATAAGTAAATCCACAAATAAAAAAGTTGCTATTGGTAATTATGTTCAAATAAATCTAGATTATAACTAAGAGACTAGTCTTAGGTCAGTAAGCATATACAGATGTGGGTGATTTTGTGTGTGTGTGTGTGCATGTGTATGTGTATGTGTGTGTGTGTGTATGTGTGTGTGTGTGTGTGTGTGTGTGTGTTGAATATAATAGAAACAGAGACTTTGTGACTAAACCCTAGCATTTATCTCTATCGTCTCTTTACAAGCTTTTGTTCTTTGAGCTTTCAACAATATCTCTTAGCATCATGGGGATATCACTGGGTTCTTTTCCCATTTCTGGCATCCACAAAACAGATGACTATCAATATTTAATGTATATAAGTTAAAATCACAAAAAAAGGGAAATTTAAATTATGTAAGAAAAAGATCACAAATTTTGATCAGCATATTATTTGATAAATAAATGACCTAATATAGGAGAATATAGAAGAAATGCATGGAGAGAAGGTCAGACTTCAGATTTCTTCCCGTTAATTGGGGAAGACAAAGGACTCTTAAAATTCTGAGGTCAGTCTCAAGTAGCCAAAACATGTCTATAAATTCCATGGAGAAAATTGCATGGCCGACACACTGCTCCATGCCCCAAATATATCATCAGTTCTCAGTACGTATGCTCATACAGATGTGAGGCTTCACTGAAATTATGCATGGATTCATGGGATGACTAAAACAGGGAAACAATTTTTTGGTTGTCTTCAATGTGTAGAATATATGGCAGTGTATGAAAATAATTACATATGTAATTACAAATTATCACATAGTTTGTGATATGGGGTTAAAAAGAGGGGAGTCTCGGGGCACCTGGGTGGTTCAGTTGGTTAAGCGTCCGACTTCGGCCCAGATCACGATCTCGTGGTCCGTGAGTTCGAGCCCCGCATCGGGCTCTGGGCTGATGGCTCAGAGCCTGGAGCCTGCTTCCGATTCTGTGTCTCCCTCTCTCTGACCCTCCCTCGTTCATGCTCTCTCTCTGTCTCAAAAATAAATAAACGTTAAAAAAATTTTAAAAAAAAGAGGGGAGTCTTTATAGAAGTAATAATCCAAGTGAGAGAAGTTGATTGTGGATCCCCCACATAAGCAGTATGGACCAGGTGTCCTAGTGGATACTGTGTACTGCCACCTAGATCCTCTTCAAGGATCTTTGACTTTCCCCAAAGAAACACGCTGTCCTTGGAGGCATGACTTGTTGATGTGGGTGTATAAAAGTCTTTGCTGTGTCATGAGACAACCCTAATAAGTCAGTCCAACTTCAAGTTTCCTGCGAGTCAGCTGAGGAGTGACTGCACTGCACTGTGGCCCAATTTCTACTCTGTTCATTTCTGCTGTCTTCTGTTTCTACACAGATCGTTTCCAAGAGCACTCATCAGGGGACTTCTTGCATGTTAATGTGTGTCTTAGGGTCTATTTTCCTGAAAACCCTACCTGCTGTAGTTGGTGCTTGAAGTAGATAAGGAAAGCAGATCTAAGATAAAATTTTGGAGCTGGATTACACAGCACCCATCTAGCAATGAGAACTCCATCACTGGCAGTAGATGAAGTATCTATATACCCTGGAACAAGGTAGTGGTGTAATTCTTAAAATTATCATGAATGGTAAACTTGGATGGTATCCTGATGGAAGGAGATGCACTGGTGGGTAAAATGGATCAGGTGGTGGAAAAGCAGTAGAAGAGGGTCAGAGATGAGCTGAATCTGCCAAGGGAGGAAGGGGACTAGATGCTGAAGGAGCTGTGGGACCCAGCCACCTTGTAAGGACAGGAATCGGAAGGGTATCTATGGGCCTGGAGTCTGAAGGGACTGGAGCAAGAGGCTCAAGAAGAAGGCAAAGTTATTAGATAGGGAGAGTTTATCAAGATGCAAACACTCCCCTAAGATGTGGGTTTAATATCCTGATGTAGACCCTAGAAGACATTGCAGACATGCTGCGAGAATGGCCCCTGGAAGCTCGAAGAGAGTGATGGCCACCCCAAGCAAAGAACAGATGCCAGAACTGCCCTGGCAGACAATGGAAAAACCTGACCAATCTCTGCCTTCTCTTCTTCTGGTTGCTCAAGTACTCGAAGACGCCATGAATCCTGTAAAGACAATTCAGACTTAATTTAGTCTAACTTCCTCTCAAGTGAAGGTATTGTATATCCATCACAAACAATTGTTACTGAGAATCTACAGGACAATAAAATTACAAAGTGGTATTTATCCTGAAATTCATGTGTTACAGTAAAACTAAACCAACTTCTGTCTGAAAAAAAAAAATTGTTATTAGAATATATGTTAGGAATCCTTTGATAAATCAGATAATTAACCAACACTAATATATTTAAATCAAGATTTACCGCTGATACACACACACACACACACACACACACACACGCTCACTGCAAGGGTGCTTCTAAGAGGTTAAGTCAGTTATTCTTTTGGAGAAAAATTGTACAGTGTTCCTGTGGCAAATTGCCCTTTTCTTGTAGTTTGCCAGCCAGAAAGTAATATATGTTATTCTTTTCTTACTGCAAGATTAAGGTGAAACACAAATAGAACTGAGGGTTCTCCATTTCCTCCATACATTCATGTATCTTATCTTCATGACATTTTGGAACCCTTCAGTAAGAGCTTTGAATGTGAACATGGGGGTGATGATTGAAGGGCCAAAGTACAATGATGGTGCCCTACATATAAAGGAAAGCCTCAGAGTGAAGATGATAAGGAATTCAGAGAGAGTTATATCCCTCACCTCTAACAGCTTACTGGACAGAAATACAATCAACCGTCAGAATTGTCAGAAATTTGTTCAGGCCAATGGCTGGAGAAGCCTTGTGAGAATCACCAGATCTGACTTGGCTTAAAGAGTTACATGGCGGGGCGCCTGGGTGGCGCAGTCGGTTAGCGTCCGACTTCAGCCAGGTCACAGTCTCGCGGTCCGTGAGTTCGAGCCCCGCGTCGGGCTCTGGGCTGATGGCTCAGAGCCTGGAGCCTGTTTCCGATTCTGTGTCTCCTTCTCTCTCTGCCCCTCCCCCATTCATGCTCTGTCTCTCTCTGTCCCAAACATAAAAATAAAACGTTGAAAAAAAAAAAAAGAGTTACATGGCCAATGCACTTCACCTCCAACAATCATACATGCACACATGCACACACATCTATCACATCTCTCCAACTATAGGAAAGTAGATGGTTACTACTTGGAATAAATAACTATCAGTCCTCCATTGCTAAACACCTAATGTATTAGAATCTTCATCTTTCTTGATTTTCTTTAATGTACTTAAATTTCTTATTTTGAGAAATGTGTCTTTCTACCTAAAAGAAGATATAAGTATTTTTAAGTCTTAATGATATAGATATATGTATAGCATCTTTCTAGACAAAATCCCTCACTATCTATATCTAAACAATTTGGAAATACTGAGACTAACTTCAGTAATCAAGCATATCTAATCCAGAGATGCAGGGAATAAGAAAAGAGTAGATCATTGGTAAAGAGTTTAGTGACATTTGGTAGTCTGGCAATCAGCCGGCTCAGTTTTAGTGTTGTCATCTGAACTTGAGTTTTTCATTTATTACTTGAATTAACCTTTTGCTATAATTCATCGATAATAGTTCATTTAAACAGTGTGCAGGATAGGACTATTTTAATGAAGTGCTTCACTATTTTAGATAGAAATCTTTCCCTAAAACTTCATGTAACACTGATTTGAAACAAATGTTTGGTGCTTTGGTGAAGAGGTCTGTAGTCTAGCAGATGATGGCATAGATGAGAGGGGACAGTCAGACTCCAATTGTCTGAGTTTCAACTTCGGGTACATTAATACAACTCTACATTACTCAGTTACTTTGACTATATATTAAAAAAAGATAGCAATAGTTCCTATTTCATAAAGTTATTATAAGAATTAAATGGGTTAATGTGATGTAATTAATGTAATTAATGGATTATGAAAGCACTTAACCCAGTGCCTGAAACATAGTAAGTTTCCAATAAATGTTATCTCTCATTCCTCAGTTTAAAGATTGTGAAAATTAAAGAGCATGTTCGTATCTGTTCAATAGGAAGGAACAAATAATCATTGAAACGTCATTGTGTATTTAAACTCTACCCTTCTTTCTTCTATATTCAAGATTCATTAGTTCTTTCACACAGACAAAGAAACATAACTATAGCAGCTCAGGAATCTGCCAGAGTATCACAGACAGGAGATAGAACAGTGGGGATTTAAACCCAGGTCTTTCATACTGCAAAAGTCCTACCTTTTCACCATCTCCCGTTGCTTTTTAAATTATGTTTGAAGGATGATGCCTTTTAAATTATGTATGGAGATGAAAATTACCATAGACTGAGAATATTTAAGTGCTATATTTTCTTGGACATGAATTTAAAAGTCATGAATGTGGTTCTTTATGTCCTTTCCATGGCAGAGAGTTTTACCCCAAGGATCAATTAAGATAGAATCCAGATCCAAGGTAGAAATTTTGTGGCTTCTTTAATGTATCATTATTATTTCTTCCCCTTCTTCCCCTTTTTACCCCAGAAGAAAACATTAAGAGCAGAAATATGGACCAGGGAGGAGGTAGAAGGATAAAGAATCTGCAGCTTACTCTCTGCTGGTGGTGGAGAAAGACAGCCTTCACCAGGGGTGGCTGGACACAGGACAATGCCAGACTCGTGGGAAGAGGGTGGGATGCTAGAATCCTCCTTAGGGAACTTCATAATAAAAACGGTTTCTAAAACTGCTTCCTCCTCTGGAGGCTTTGTAAGGCATTGGAGTCACTTGGATTTAGTCCTTCTCTGCTTAGTGAAAATCCTCAGTTTATCTGATCTCCCGTGTCCTTGGGAATCCCCCAACCATCTTCTCCATAATCTGGATTCCTGCATGGACGGATGGTTCTCGTTGTCCTCACATCCATCTACTAGGATTGAGCACTTTATACAAATTAGTTGAATAAACAAATAATGAGTGAGATAATTGATGTATTTTGTGAATGTACACAGGCACACACATACACAGACCTTCACTGAGAACATCAAAAAAGGCATAAATATATGAATACATTTGTAAAGATTATATCAGTGTGTCATTTGGAACTCTTTTTCCAAACGTTACCAACTGGAATGGTGTTCTGAAAAATTCTTTGTACTTTTTTTGGGTTTCAGGTATAATGAAATATATCCCCAAAGTGAAAACAAAATTAAAAATTAAATGTCTGGTGTTGTTTTTTTTTTTTTCAGTTGTTGGATCAACTTGAAACATCTGGATAGATAATTACCAAATTTGCATGATGTGTTTATAGAATCAGACATGTAGGGTGCTCATGATTCTGTTTCAGGTTATCCTACTGGGCACCTCAGAGAAATAAGCAGTAAAGCAGACCCATAAATACAGAGAACAAACTGGTGCTTGTCACAGGGGAGGCAGGTGGGGGCATGGGCAAAATGGGTGAAGGGAAGTATGAAGCACAGGCTTTCAGTTCTGGAATAAATAAATCATGGGGATGAAAGCTACTGCATAGGAAATACAGTCAGTGGGATTGTAATAGGGTTGTATGATGACAACCCTTGGCTTCTGGTGAGCACAGCATAATGTATAGAGTTGTCGAGTCACTGTGTTACTCATCTGAAACTAATGTAACATTGTGTATCATCTACTTTTTTAGAAAAAAGAAAAGAAGAAGAAAAATATGCTACCATGGTATACCTCCTGACCTAGAGTGACATCCATATAAATCATGACATCATGAACAGAAAACTAGCAGTGGTTTCAACTCCAAACTCCAAACTGGAAGTCTTGTAGCTGATCCTCTACACTTGGCTGCTGATTTGTAATTGAGCTGCTTCTCACATGGACAATTATATATACATTGTGCTCCACAGGTTGAGAGACTTGCTTATTTAATGATGGTTAATAATGTTCTCAAGGAAAACCAGGGATTCCAAGTAAGTGGATGATAAAATTAAATTTTAAATAAAACAGATCATGGTATTTATCTTCCATCCAATGTAAAATATCATTTTTTGTCTGACATTTTTCTTAAGTCAATAATTAACTCCCTCTTCATTTCTCTTAGGATGAATGTCTGGTTTGCCTATTTCATAGAGGATACTATTGAGAAAATACTGATCAGGAAGGAGTGAGGGAATCTCTGCATACAGGTATAGTTTGTGATTCTGTGGTGATAAACAAAATTAAGGCACTATCCAACTCCCTTCCTGGCCTAGAACTTTACAGTTTTGCATTAATAAAACAAGAGTTACTGACTCCTCCAGAATCCTAGACAATTTGTGAAGAATATTGCAGATTTTTAATGTAGATTTTCTCAAAGGTGCAACATATACTTGACAAGAAAACTGAAAACTCCTGTTTTAACATTTCTCCTCTGAAGTTTTCTTCTAATTGTAGCTGCTTAAAATTACTCATGATATCTCCCTTCTTTCAGCACTGTTGTCTCAAATATGGACTGTTCTGATGTGCTGTCCCTCGTTCTCTGCACCTTCAGTAAGCACATAGTCCATATCCTTAGCTCCGTGGGAAGACTCTTCTTCTCTTGGGATAATCTGAGAGAACTGTATCTCTTGATTATCAATCTTCTGCTGTTGAACCACTTGTCCCCACCTACCTGCCTTGGAGTTTCTACTTTCAAAGCCCTAAGCAACATTTCTCGACACCTCTTGAGCTGGGTTATGAAGAAAAAGTTCTTGGAATGCATATCTATCCTGCTGTCCCCATCCTCCATTTCTTTTCTTTCTTTCTTTCTTTCTTTCTTTCTTTCTTTCTTTCTTTCTTCTTAACAGTATAGAGACACCTTATATTTTTGTGCATCATTCATTACATTTTTTTACTCAGCAAATGTTTATTGAGTGCCAAGTATGTGCCTGCCACGTTTAAGGATTTGGGAATACATGAGTGAAAATAACAAAAATCTTTGCCTTTGTGGAGCTTCCATTCTATTGGGGAAAATGGAAGGGAAGACTGGTAATAAAAGGGATATTTACAGTATGTTAGAAGGTGATAGATGCTTTGGGGGGAAATGTAAACTAGAATTAGGCAAGGGTGGAGATTTACAGTTTTAATTAGGGTAGTTAGGGCAGCTTTACTGAGAAAATGTCATTTTAGCAACAATTTGAAGGTGATGAGGGAAATCTCTGGGGGGATCATATTATAGACAGAAATAACAACGGGTGTGATCCTAAGGGAAGACCCTGTTTCAGAGACAACTTAGAGGCTAGTGTGACTGGTGCAGGGCAGCAAGAAGAAGGTAAGGAATGTGATCAGAGAAGAAACATGGCAGGGGTAAAGTCTGGGGTGGGGGAGGGGTGCACATTATTTCAAACCTTATAGGTCTTTTTTTTTTCAATATATGAAGTTTATTGTCAAATTGATTTCCATACAACACCCAGTGCTCATCCCAAAAGGTGCCCTCCTCAATACCCATCACCCACCCTCCCCTCCCTCCCACCCCCCATCAACCCTCAGTTTGTTCTCAGTTTTTAACAGTCTCTTATGCTTTGGCTCTCTTCCACTCTAACCTCTTTTTTTTTTTTTTTCCTTCCCCTCCCCCATGAGTTTCTGTTAAGTTTCTCAGGATCCACATAAGAGTGAAAACATATGGTATCTGTCTTTCCCTGTATGGTTTATTTCACTTAGCATAACACTCTCCAGTTCCATCCATGTTGCTACAAAGGGCCATTATTCATTCTTTCTGATTGCCACGTAATACTCCATTGTGTATATAAACCACAATTTCTTTATCCATTCATCAGTGGATGGACATTTAGGCTCTTTCCATAATTTGGCTATTGTTGAGAGTGCTGCTAGAAACATTGGGGTACAAGTGCCCCTATGCATCAGCACTCCTGTATCCCTTGGGTAAATTCCTAGCAGTGCTATTGCTGGGTCATAGGGTAGGTCTATTTTTAATTTTTTGAGGAACCTCCACACTGTTTTCCAGAGTGGCTGCACCAATTTGCATTCCCACCAACAGTGCAAGAGGGTTCCCGTTTCTCCACATCCTCTCCAGCATCTATAGTCTCCTGATTTGTTCATTTTGGCCACTCTGACTGGCGTGAGGTGATATCTGAGTGTGGTTTTGATTTGTATTTCCCTGATAAGGAGCGACGTTGAGCATCTTTTCATGTGCCTGTTGGCCATCTGGATGTCTTCTTTAGAGAAGTGTCTATTCATGTTTTCTGCCCATTTCTTCACTGGATTATTTATTTTTTGGGTGTGGAGTTTGGTGAGCTCTTTATAGATTTTGGATACTAACCCTTTGTCTGATATGTCATTTGCAAATATCTTTTCCCATTCCGTTGGTTGCCTTTTAGTTTTGTTGGTTGTTTCCTTTGCTGTGCAGAAGCTTTTTATCTTCATAAGGTCCCAGTAGTTCCTTTTTGCTTTTAATTCCCTTGCCTTTGGGGATGTGTCAAGTAAGAAATTGCTACGGCTGAGGTCAGAGAGATCTTTTCCTGCTTTCTCCTCTAGGGTTTTGATGGCTTCCTGTCTCACATTCAGGTCCTTTATCCATTTTGAGTTTATTTTTGTGAATGGTGTGAGAAAGTGGTCTAGTTTCAATCTTCTGCATGTTGCTGTCCAGTTCTCCCAGCACCATTTGTTAAAGAGACTGTCTTTTTTCCATTGGATGTTCTTTCCTGCTTTGTCAAAGATGAGTTGGCCATACGTTTGTGGGTCTAGTTCTGGGGTTTCTATTCTATTCCATTGGTCTATGGGTCTGTTTTTGTGCCAATACCATGCTGTTTTGATGATTACAGCTTTGTAGTAGAGGGTAAAGTCTGGGATTGTGATGCCTCCTGCTTTTGTCTTCTTCTTCAAAATTACTTTGGCTATTCGGGGTCTTTTGTGGTTCCATATGAATTTTAGGATTGCTTGTTGTAGTTTCAAGAAGAATGCTGGTGCAATTTTGATTGGGATTGCATTGAATGTGTAGATAGCTTTGGATAGTATTGACATTTTGACAATATTTATTCTTCCAATCCATGAGCACGGAATGTTTTTCCATTTCTTTATATCTTCTTCATTTCCTTCATAAGCTTTCTATAGTTTTCAGCATACAGATCTTTTACATCTTTGGTTAGATTTATTCCTAGGTATTTTATGCTTCTTGGTGCAATTGTGAATGGGATCAGTTTCTTTATTTGTCTTTCTGTTGCTTCATTATTAGTGTATAAAAATGCGACTGATTTCTGTACATTGATTTTGTATCCTGCAACTTTGTTAAATTCATGTATCAGTTCTAGCAGACTTCTGGTGGAGTCTATCGGATTTTCCATGTATAATATCATGTCATCTGCAAAAAGCGAAAGCTTAACTTCATCTTTGCCAATTTTGATGCCTTTGATTTCCTTTTGTTGTCTGATTGCCGATGCTAGAACTTCCAACACTATGTTAAACAACAGCGGTGAGAGTGGGCATCCCTGTCGTGTTCCTGATCTCAGGGAAAAAGCTCTCAATTTTTCCCCATTGAGGATGATGTTAGCTGTGGGCTTTTCATAAATGGCTTTTATGATCTTTAAGTATGTTCCTTCTATCCCGACTTTCTCGAGGGTTTTTATTAAGAAAGCGTGCTGGATTTTGTCAAAGGCCTTTTCTGCATCGATTGACAGGATCATATGGTTCTTATCTTTTCTTTTATTAATGTGATGTATCACGTTGATTGATTTGCAAATGTTGAACCAGCCCTGCATCCCAGGAATGAATCCCACTTGGTCATGGTGAATAATTCTTTTTATATGCCG
The DNA here is from genome assembly GCF_022079265.1 of Lynx rufus. Classification (NCBI taxonomy): domain Eukaryota; kingdom Metazoa; phylum Chordata; class Mammalia; order Carnivora; family Felidae; genus Lynx; species Lynx rufus. The sequence continues at coordinate 143,788,196 of NW_025814856.1, forward strand.
TTGAATTTGATTTGCTAGTATCTTATTGAGAATTTTTGCATCCATATTCATCAGGGATATTGGCCTGTAGTTCTCTTTTTTTACTGGGTCTCTGTCTGGTTTAGGAATCGAAGTAATACTGGCTTCATAGAATGAGTCTGGAAGTTTTCCTTCCCTTTCTATTTTTTGGAATAGCTTGAGAAGGATAGGTATTATCTCTGCTTTAAACGTCTGGTAGAACTCACCATCTGGTCCTGGACTCTTATTTGTTGGGAGATTTTTGATGACTGATTCAATTTCTTCGCTGGTTATGGGTCTGTTCAAGCTTTCTACTTCCTCCTGATTGAGTTTGGGAAGAGTGTGGGTGTTTAGGAATTTGTCCATTTCTTCCAGGTTGTCCAATTTGTTGGCATATAATTTTTCATAGTATTCCCTGATAATTGCTTGTATCTCTGAGGGATTGGTTGTAATAATTCCATTTTCATTCATGATTTTATCTATTTGGGTCATCTCCCTTTTCTTTATGAGAAGCCTGGCTAGAGGTTTGTCAATTTTGTTTATTTTTTCAAAAAACCAACTCTTGGTTTCGTTGATCTGCTCTACAGTTTTTTTAGATTCTATATTGTTTATTTCTGCTCTGATCTTTATTATTTCTCTTCTTCTGCTGGGTTTAGGCTGCCCTTGCTGTTCAACTTCTATTTCCTTTAGGTGTGCTGTTAGATTTTGTATTTGTGATTTTTCTTGTTTCTTGAGATAGGCCTGGATTGCAATGTATTTTCCTCTCAGGACTGCCTTCACTACGTCCCAAAGCGTTTGGATTGTTGTATTTTCATTTTCATTTGTTTCCATATATTTTTTAATTTCTTCTCTAATTGCCTGGTTGACCCACTCATTCGTTAGTAGGGTGTTCTTTAACCTCCATGTTTTTGGAGGTTTTCCAGACTTTTTCCTGTGGTTGATTTCAAGCTTCATAGCATTGTGGTCTGAAAGTATGCATGGTATGATCTCAATTCTTGCATACTTATGAAGGGCCATTTTGTGACCCAGTATGTGATCTCTCTTGGAGAATGTTCCATGTGCACTCGAGAAGAAAGTATATTCTGTTGCTTTGGGATGCAGAGTTCTAAATATATCTGTCAAGTCCATCTGATCCAATGTATCATTCAGGGCCCTTGTTTCTTTATTGACCGTGTGTCTAGATGATCTATCCATTTCTGTAACTGGAGTGTTAAAGTCCCCTGCAATTACCACATTCTTATCAATAAGGTTGCTTATGTTTGTGAGTAATTGTTTTATATATTTGGGGGCTCCTGTATTCGGTGCATAGACATTTATAATTGTTAGCTCTTCCTGATGGATAGACCCTGTGTTTATTATATAATGCCCTTCTTCATCTCTTGTTACAGCCTTTAATTTAAAGTCTAGTTTGTCTGATATAAGTATGACTACTCCAGCTTTCTTTTGACTTCCAGTGGCATGATAAATAGTTCTCCATCCCCTCACTCTCAATCTGAAGGTGTCCTCAGGCCTAAAATGAGTCTCTTGTAGACAGCAAATAGATGGGTCTTGTTTTTTTATCCATTCTGATACCCTATGTCTTTTGGTTGGCGCATTTAGTCCATTTACATTCAGTGTTATTATAGAATGATATGAATTTAGAGTCATTGTGATGTCTGTAGGTTTCATGCTTGTAGCGATGTCTCTGGTACTTTGTCTCACAGGATCCCCCTTAGGATCTCTTGTAGGGCTGGTTTAGTGGTGACGAATTCCTTCAGTTTTTGTTTGTTTGGGAAAACCTTTATCTCTCCTTCTATTCTAAATGACAGACTTGCTGGATAAAGGATTCTCGGCTGCATATTTTTTCTGTTCATCACATTGAAGATCTCCTCCATTCCTTTCTGGCCTGCCAAGTTTCAGTAGAGAGATCAGTCACGAGTCTTTTAGGTCTCCCTTTATATGTTAGAGCACGTTTATCTCTAGCTGCTTTCAGAATTTTCTCTTTATCCTTGTATTTTGCCAGTTTCACTATGATATGTCGTGCAGAAGATTGATTCAAGTTACATCTGAAGGGAGTTCTCTGTGCCTCTTGGATTTCAATGCCTTTTTCCTTCCCCAGTTCAGGGAAGTTCTCAGCTATGATTTCTTCAAGTACACCTTCAGCACCTTTCCCTCTCTCTTCCTCCTCTGGAATACCAATTATGCGTAGATTATTTCTCTTTAGTGCATCACTTAGTTCTCTAATTTTCCCCTCATACTCCTGGATTTTTTTTATCTTTTTCTCAGCTTCTTCTTTTTCCATAATTTTATCTTCTAGTTCACCTATTCTGTCCTCTGCCTCTTCAATCCGAGCCGTAGTTGTCTCCATTTTATTTTACAGTTCATTGGTAGCATTTTTTAGCTCCTCCTGGCTGTTCCTTAGTCCCTTGATCTCTGAAGCAAGAGATTCTCTGCTGTCCTTTATACTGTTTTCAAGCCCAGCGATTAATTTTATGACTATTATTCTAAATTCACTTTCTGTTATATTATTTAAATTCTTTTTGATCAGTTCATTGGCTGTTGTTATTTCCTGGAGATTCTTCTGAGGGGAATTCTTCTGTTTGGTAGTTTTGGATAGTCCCTGGAGTGGTGAGGACCTGCAGGGCACTTCCCCTGTGCTGTGGTGTATAACTGGAGTTGGTGGGCCGGGCCGCAGTCTGACCTGATGTCTGCCCCCAGCCCACCGCTGGGGCCACAGTCAGACTGGTGTGTGCCTTCGCTTCCCCCTCTCCTAGGGGCTGGATTCACTGTGGGGTGGCGTGGCCCATCTGGGCTACTTGCACACTGCCAGGCTTGTGGTGCTGGGGTTCTGGCATATTGGCTGGGGTGGATAGGCAAGGTACACAGGGGCAGGAGCGGCAGGCTCAGCTCGCTTTTCCATGGGAGATCTGCTTTGGGAGGGGCCCTGCAGCACCGGGAGGGAGTCAGACCCGCCGGAGGGATGGATCTGTAGAAGCACAGCGTTGAGTGTTTGCGTGGTGCAAGCTAGTTCTCTGGCAGGAACTGGTTCCCTTTGGGTTTTGGCTGGGGGATGGGTGAGGGAGGTGGCGCTGGTGAGTGCCTTTGTTCCCCACCAAGCTGAGCTCTGTCGTCCGGGGCTCAGCAACTCTCCCTCCCTTTGTCCTCCAGCCCTCCCGTTCTCTGAGCAGAGCTGTTAGCTTATAACCTTCCAGATGTCGTGTCCCACTTGCTGTCAGAACACACTCCATCCGGCTCCTCCGCTTTTGCAAGCCAGACTCGGGGGCTCTGCTTGGCCGGCGGGCCATCCCTCCCTCCTGGCTCCCTCCCGCCAGTCCATGTAGCGCGCACTGCCTCGCCGCCCTTCTTACCCTTTTCCATGGGGCTCTTGTCTGCACTTGGCTCCGGAGACTCCGTTCTGCTAGTCTTCTGGTGGTTTTCTGGGTTATTTAGGCAGGTGTAGGTGGAATCTAAGTGATCAGCAGGATGCGCGGTGAGCCCAGCATACTCCTAGCTGCCATCTTCCCAGGATTCCTCTCAGACCTTATAGGTCTTTAGAGAGACTGATTTTTACTCTGAGTGAACTGGAAAGCCACTGGTTGGTTCTTAGGAAAACTCACAGGATATGATTTCTGTTTCATCTAAGTCACATTGGCTGCTGGTTTGAGAAGAGACTCTGGAGGCAAGTAGCAAGAGGGCAACTTGTGAGCTCAGTTGAGATTCTTAGAATAATTAATGTGAGGGATGGAGATGATGGCGACAGGATCAATGTGGTAGCAGTAGAGGAAATCAAGAAAGATCTGATTCTGTATGCATTTTGCTGGTAAAGCCGACAGGAATTGCTGACATGTTGGATTTGAAGTATGAAAAGAGAGGCGTCAAGGATGGCTCCATGGTTCTGGATCTAAGAAGCAGGGAAGGATGCAGTTGTCATGAGCTAAGATGGGAATCACTGCAGGTAGAGAAAGTTTTCCAGAGAAACCCAGGAGTTCAGTTTTGGAACTGTTATATACAGTGTCCTCTCTTCCTGTGGTAATGTGGGACTACAAACTGACCATGTAAGCATTTAAAAACTCTCTTACTCTATAAACATATAGGGAAATGAAAAAGCAAAAATAATATTCAAGATACTATAATTTAAAACATTAGAAACGCTGAAAATTAAGATGTTTATTTCCTATGGAAAAGAAACTTTGAACAGTGCTTGCTTTTTCCTTCTCATATAGCTTACAATATGGAGCAAGCATCTTTCTGTGACTTGGAAAATCGTCATAGATCTTTCCAAGTTTGGATCCTTTGAGCTTCCAATGTTGTGAAATTTCTGGAAGCTTTTTAATGTGTAGCTTTTTTCTTCACTGGCATCATTTCCTCTGGGACATGTTCACCTTTCCCATTACAACCACTTTCCTCATTTATGTCAGTACATTTGCCTTCAGTAAGCTCCTCTGGCTGCATATCTGGAGTGTCTCAAAAGGGGATAATGTTAACATTCACAAAATCAGCTCTTTCTTCTATAACGTCATGTTCGTTCTGTTCTAATTTCACTTCTAATGTTATCAGCTATCACTTTTTGTTTCATTGCTGCACTTTCTTCTTTGTTAGCCAATATCCTCTCTCGATTGTCCCGTTTTGTAAAATATAAGGTGGATTTATTACTGGGAGACAAGGAGGTAACACAACTACATGCTTTGCTGTCTGTGCAGATACACTGAATTAACTGAATAACAAAAACGCAGCACCCAGTCACCAGCAGACTTTGAGAGAAGGGACATGATTGATCACTGATGATAAAACGTATCTGTTATTTATGTAGCAATTTGGGAACTAACAACGTAGCGGTAAAGGCTGTATTTTTATGCAGTTACTTAGAGTTAATGTGCTGTGGTAACTGGAATTTGAACTGTGTTTTTGGAAGACTGATGTAATATAACTACACTGGTGACTAGAATTTGTGGATAATGGGACCAAGCAGAGCAAGAACTGCCTTATTTAAAATGTCTTTTAGAGTCTCATGGAGATGTTGAGATAAGCAAGCCTGAAACCCAGGGAAATAATCTTGGAAGGGAACCAAGATTTGGAGTCATTGAAAACAGGAAGCAGACAAAAGTTCTGGAGTAACCTTATAATTTTCTGTCATGTTTACACTGCATTCCAAATGCATAAACTTGATGTTTTATTCCCATCTTTGGATACCAGGGGGTCTTTATATAACTTGGAAACTGTCACTTCCCAGCTTACATATTCTATAGAGCACTTAGTGATTTCCAGCCAAGCTGTTAATGGTAAGCCTGGATTTGTACGTTCTAAATTGATTAGACCATAGAACACTCTGTGATTGGTTAAGGCGATACAGATATGAAATAAGTGTTAACTTGTATTGGGTCACTTTATTTTTTGGTATAACGCTTCATTTGAAGAAATTCCATTTAGTTTATTTATGCAAAGAAAATTAAAGAACTTACTGAAATACTCCAAAAACTTTTTGAGAATAAAACCTTCCAATCTCCATAGCATATTAGTTCCAGGAAACATGAACCCAAACTTGAGCTTGAGCTACCTGTGTTTGCGCTGTAGTTTCCACAAGAACGCTTTAATGGAAAAAAGTAAAACCAGATTTAAAAAACCACTTGGCCTTAATGTCTGGTGGGCACGGCTATTTAAAACTTTCCATTATATTCTCTGATTCAAAAATTAGAAGTAAATCCCCTTTAGGCATGTTGATATTAAGCTCTGATGGTTTCTTTATGAAATAAACATTGAAATATAGCCTTATTCTTACAACAAGAAACTTGCCTTGATTTTATCTTAATAACTTAATATTAAGGATTGGAATATATCTAGAGCATGCTCTGTAAGGCCTTGAATTAGAATAAAAAAATATTCTGGGTTTTAGACAATGAACTTCGTTATGCTTTCTATCTACTTACCCCATTTATGGGGCATATTGATTCTGGGCCCCAGTGTCAAATACACCTGAGCACCCTCCGACTTCGAGTTTTACCATCCATCTTACCTCATCATGGTGCTTCTTTCCCTGGGATTCCCTAAGATCCATGTAAATTGCCCCCTGTCTGACAGTTCTCCCTGCAATGCTGCATCTGATCTTTTCTTCACCAGTCAGATTTACCATGTTCTAGATCTTCCCTCCTTCATTTGCTCACTTCAAGATGTAGCTGGTTTGTCCCAACATTTGAAAATTGATGTAATCAATTGTTAATAGCTAACGATAGATTAGTACTTCTATGGAGATTTACATTTTAATCAGAAACCACTATATATGCAATCCCATCAGAAGGAATTTTGCTCTAATGGTGGTATTTCTGCCACCATGGCTAACTACTTGGGAAGATATTACTGATTAATAACCTGAATCACTATGCAGTCGGTTTCCTTAGCAACCACTGCAGTAGGTTCTTCCTTAAAGTTTTTTTTTTCTTTTCTTACCCCTCCCACCCCTCCCCCCAGTCTAAACTCTGACAGGGATCTCGACAAAGATCTTGAGCAAAATTGGCTTTTATAAGGATATTGGTGGGATTTTCCCCTGAATTTGAAATCATAAATCTCAGAGTTTAAAGGCAACTTCAAGGTCACTCAGCCCAATGCTTTATTTTTTTCTTTAAGTTTATTTATTGATTTTTGAGAGAGGGAGAGAGAGCACAAGTGAGGGAGGGGCAGAGAGAGAGAGAGAGGTAGACACAATCCGAAACAGGCTCCAGGCTCTGAGCTGTCAGCACAGAGCCCCACACTGGGCTCAAACCCACGAACCGCGAGATCATGGCCTGAGCCGAAGATATAGGCTTAACCGACTGAGCCACCAGATTGCCCCTTAGCCCAACACTTTAATTTTATAGTTACAGGATCTGAGACCCAGATAGGTTAGATGACTTAGGCAGAGCCCTAGGATTTCTTGGCAGAACTGTTTCTTCCACACTTAGTCTCTCTTCCATGCCTTACGAAGTATATAAAGGATGCAAAATGTGGTTTAAACAGCAGAGCTTGAAGCACTGCCTGCACAATCGCCAGCGGAGGACTGAAGGCTGTGATCCCTCCACAAGTGCCCGCTGAGCAGTTCCCGGTGGACTGCAGCTTCAGTACTGGCTTGGGTTGCGTTGCCGTTGCAGCAGAAAGCTGCCATCATCACTCATCGCTGCTTTAAGCTGCACCATGAGGAAAATACTTCAGTTGGAGTCTGAATTTTTGACAGTCAATAGCCTGAGCTCTCTCTGTAACCAAAAAGTATAGGAGACGAGTAGACTAATAAGGCTCAGGTCCTGAAGGGGGAGAAAGACACTGAAAGCAGGTTGGTATTTGGACCAGTAGCCCATGACTTTCTTCCACACAAAGAATAGTTGTAAGCACCTTCCTAGACATGACATTGAGCCATGAAAGATGAGGACTATTTATTTCCTTATGCACAAAGATGCTCAGGGTATTTGTTGTATGTGAATACAATTATGAATTGTTTAGGCTACAACTTGTTAACTCAGGGCACTCCACACAACTAATGAGGCCAAGGCCACAAGTTTATTCATTTGAGGACAAGTTTAACTTCACTCTGTTCACGCCCTCTGACTGCAGCCTGCTACAGCTCTTAGGGAACAAGAGGAGCTTTCTCCTACTGGAAAAACAACTTGAGACCGTGTTCTTCTGTCAGAAAAAACACAAGATCATTTATATATTGGCACTGGGTTCATTCTTCTCCTGATTGAGTCACTTAATTTGTACTCAAACTCATGGGAATAGGTTGGTTTAGTTTCACTTCATTTTAGGCAATTAGCCTAGTTGTATAATGTAAACCGCAGGTAATAATTAGAAGAAAAAAATCAAATTCTAGATTTTAAGATGCAACAAAATACATAGGCATTTATATATTCCTTCTGACTCCAGGACCACCTTAATACCTGTGTTTGACCCATCAAAAATGCAGTCAAGTTTGACATTTTGCAACTGGATTTAGCAAATGTTTTACCTCTCTTTTTAAATCAGTGGCTAAAGGAGAAGAAAGAGAAAGAGGATTGGAATCAAAATGAGAAGGGGGTGAGAATAGAAAGAAGATGTGAGAGTCCCAAATAAGTTCTTTTACATTTTCTCTTCTTAACTTCATAGTTTTATCTTAGGTGTCCATACAGTTCATCTTAAAGTGTGTTGAATCTAGTGTCTTCTTGTGTCAGTGTTAGGTGGGAATTCCGGGAGAGTTAGTGAATCCATTCCGCATCAACATCTAGTAAGCACTCCTGCTAAATTTTTAGTTAGTTGTTCATGTACCTTTATTCTTCCATGTATATTTTATAATAGGTTTATCAAATTTCACAAAACAATCTCAGTGAAAAATTTACAAATTAATTTTATGAAAACAGACATCTTTATAAAATCAGTTTATACCATCCAAGAGCATGATGTGTCCCTGCATTTATTCAGATCATCTCCTATGCCCTTCATTATAATTTTATAAGTTTCCTTCATTCTCTGTTAACGTAATTCCTGTGGTTTGCTTTATACTAATATTTAGGCTTTAATATTTTAATATGAAAATACATTTTCTGTCACCTTTAAATTGCTTTCCAAACTCCTGCACACTGTTGGTATAATGATTAAGCCAAACAAACTTGGAACATTCTTTGAATAATTATTTAGGGCCTTACTATATAGATGGAGCCCAAACGTAGAGTACAACCCCTGAGACATGAATTCAGTACAAAATCTTGAAGCCTTTACTGAGCCTGCCAATTTGCTTTGCATTTGAGAGTTGCAACAAATCCCTGGTTTGGGTGGACACATTATTACCAAATGAAGAACAAATATAGTTCCTGATAAAATTAGCATAATATAAGCCTGCATGCATGTGTACGACTGATGTGAGGATGGCTGACTATAGGTTTACATTGAGGAAAACATATCCATCTAAGTATATCAGAAACCATACAAATAGAGATAACCAAATTGTAAATTCAGTCAGAGAATTGAAAGGCAAGTGCTTGTTCTAAAACCTATATTGATACTTTAATACTTTTAAGAAGTATGGGGCGCCTGGGTGACTCAGTCAGTTGTGTGTCTGACTTTGGCTCAGGTCATGATCTCGTGGTCCGGTTCGATCCCCACATCGGGCTCTGTGCTGACAGCTCGGAGCCTGGGGCCTGCTCCAGATTCTGTGTCTCCCTCTCTCTCTGCCCCTCCCCTGCTCATACTCTGTCTCTCAAAGATAAATAAACGCTAAAAAATTTTAATGAAAAAAATACTTTTTTAAGAAGTGAACTGACAAAAATCTGTTAATTGTAGTTGGGATCAAAAAAATAAGGATACTTAAAAAAAAAGCAGTCCTACTAAATCTCTGAGGTAGTAAGTCTGAAATGAGAAGGAGACATATTTCAGTAGCTGTTAAAGTGGTATTATAAGGTAAGCAACATAAATGATTACTGAAATTGAAATAAAGTGAAACAATAAATTAAAAATACTGAAGATATGTTTTGTGAGGTAAATAAAATAATTATATAGATGTTAGCCTTGAAATCTCCAGACTTCTAAGATGCTTTTTTTTTAATTTATAATTTTCTTTGTTGCCCTTGTTTTCTTCCATTGAGTTTTCTAATTAACTCCTACAGTTTTTTTTTAAAATCAGGTATCAGTTGATCTAAGAATTCTTACTAAAAATTCTCACTTGATGGCCAAGCTTCAGTTTTGCTGAATGATGAATGAAGGAATGGGTGAATAGACGAATACCAAGAAATGGAAAGCATAGGAACTGACTCATATCTTTCTTTCTCTCCCCTTCCTTCTACATTTCTCTTATCAATCCCCAAATCAAATTATCTGGTACTATGATTGATCTCATCCAAGTTATGTAAAGACTATTTTATAAAAATAATTGACTACCTTACTATCATTTTTTAAACTCCATTGTGAAACATGGAAAAATTATGAATGTAACATATCATTCACCTTTTAAAGGTATGTCAGAGCTCAGAAGAAAGCAATAGCTATATACAGATAAATGAAAAAATGGAAGGCAAGCAGAAAGTAAGCATGACAAAGTGGGAATGATATTTCAGTTGATTACTTGCCAATCTCAGTAAAAAGGAGCTTTGGTTTTAACATGAATTAAGAGACAGGAGACAAGTTTGGGGCTAATTCAAGTTAGAGAGTGGGATGAGTTGTACACAGAAAGCCTGTATTCTCAAATGGTAACTATCTCAATAAAAGGGTAAACTAGAAATAAACAGTTTTAAAAATCTGCTTATGGAAGTGGAAGGAATGGAAGGGCTGTTGGTCAAAGGAGACAAGTTATAGTTGTGCAGGATAAATATGTTCTAGAAATCTAATGGATAGTATGGTGACTATAGTTGATAATACTATATTGTATAGTTGAAATTTGCTAAGAGAGTAGATCTTAAGTTTTCCTACCACACACACAAATGCTAATTATGTGAGGTGATGGATATGTTAATTAACTTGACCCTAGTAATCATTTCACCATGCATATGTATATCAAAATATCACATTGTATACCTTAAACATATACAATTTTCATTTGTCAGTTATACATCAGTAAAGCCAGGAAAAAAAGGATTGGAAAAAATGAGAAACAATGAGGCTTCTGGAATGAAAGTCTTCCCTTTCATCTTTAAGTTTCTAGACCTCTGTGATTTCTTAGCAAGGTGTAAATGTACGGTTTGCTACATAGGTTTTATTTATTTATTTATTTATTAAAATTTTTCTAAATTTTATTTTTCATTTTTTTTTAATTTACATCCAAATTAGCATGTAGTGCAACAATAATTTCAGGAATGGATTCCTTGATGCCCTTTACCCATTTAGCCCATTCCCCCTCGCACACCCCTCCAGTAACCCTCAGTTTGTTCTCCATATTTATGAGTCTCTTCTGTTTTGTCCCCCTCCCTGTTTTTATATAATTTTTGCTTCCCTTCCCTTATGTTCATCTGTGTATTAAAGTCCTCATATGAGTGAAGTCATATGATTTTTGTCTTTCTCTTAATGACTAATTTCACTTAGCATAATACCCTCCAGTTCCATCCACGTAGTTGCCAATGGCAAGATTTCATTCTTTTTGATTGCCGAGTAATACTCCGTTGTATATATATACCACATCTTCTTTATCCATTCATCCATCGATGGACATTTGGGCTCTTTCCATACTTTGGCTATTGTCGATAGTGCTGCTATAAACATGGAGGTGCATGAGTCCCTTCGAAACAGCACACCTGTATCCTGTGGGCAGATGCCTAGTAGTGCAATTGCTGGATCGTAGGGTAGTTCTGCTTTTAGTTTTTTGAGGAACCTCCATACTGTTTTCCAGAGTGGCTGCACCAGCTTACATTCCCATGCTACATATGTTTTTTTTTAAAAAAGGTTACATATTCTAATAAAAGACAAATGATTTTTTTTATTTGCTGTTCAGTACAGAGAGACTTTTATCTTTTGAGATGAAGTATTGGAGTAAAAATGAAAGTTTGCCCTGAGAATTCTTAATTTAGGCTAAAGGCTTACAGTTTTAATAACAGCTTAGCACCCAAACTACAAATTATAAAATAAAATAAAATAAAATAAAATAAAATAAAATAAAATAAAAAACAAACAAAAACCTTAAAGCATTTGAAATAGAAAAAACTTCCTAAAGCTGATAAGGAATATCTGTAAAAAACTATTAACAAATATCATATTTAAGGGTTAAACAATAGAAGTAAAAATTCTAGAGAAATATTAAAATGTCCATTATCATTACTTCTATCTGATATTGTACTTGTGGTTTTGGCAATGTAGTGTGACAAGAAAAACAACTGTATTAAAGAGAGAAATGTAGAAAGGAAATGCCATGTTGAAAACCTGTAAGATTACCTTTGTAGGAAATTCAAGTGTCTACAAATGAATTACTTGAGCTGATAAGCGTGTCAACAATCTCCCTGGATATATGGTTAATATAAAAAAATAAGATCATTCTTGTATATCTATAACAAAGCATTAGAAAATGTAACCATAAACAGAATATAAATAATACTAGCAATAACATATAGAATACACTTGAGAATAATTATAGCAAAAGATATTTAAGACCATTAAATAAAAGATATTTAAAGATATTTATTGTGTAAGGAAATTTTTAAATAAAATCAAAAGACACATTCTCCAAAAAGTTTTAAGTAAAAGGAGATATGTCTACTTTTATTGATAAGTAAATTCAATATTATTAAGAAACTTATTTCATCCAAATAAATCTATAAATCCAGTTGAATTACAATAAAAATGCTGGAAGTTGGGGTACCTGGGTGGCTCATTTGGTTAAACATCTGACTTCAGCTCAGGTCATGATTTCATGGTTCCTGAGTTTGAGCCCAGTGTCAGGCTCTGTGCTGACAGCTCAGAGCCTGGAACCTGCTTCAGATTCTGTGTCTTCCTCTCTCTCTGTACCTCTCCCATTCAAGTTTTCCCTCTCTCTCTCTCTGTCTCTCTCAAAAATAAATTAACATTTAAAAAATGCTGATAGTTTGTTTTGTAGAATTTAACGAGGTGATTCTAACTTTATATGCATGCAGCGAAGGACCAAGGAAAAAGGAAATATCCGAAGTATCCATCAATAGAAAACTGGACAAATAAAAATGTGATTTAGACAATGAAATAATTTGCAGCAATCAAAATGAACAAATCGACATGTATCATTTTGGATAATGCCATAAATATAAATATTATCAAAAAGAAAAACAAGTCTCAGGAAGAATAATAGTAAAGTATAATTTCTATAAAGTGCTAATAATTTATAAACCATATAATATATTTGGAAAAGGGGATAAATACACATGCATGTATGCATTAAAAAGATAAACAGTAGGGGCGCCTGGGTGGCTCAGTCTGTTAGGCGGCCGGCTTCGGCTCAGGTCATGATCTCGCGGTCCGTGGGTTCGAGCCCCACGTAGGGCTCTGTGCTGACAGCTCGGAGCCTGGAGCCTGCTTCTGTGTCTCCCTCTCTCTGACCCTCCCTCGTTCATGCTCTGTCTCTCTCTGTCTCAAAAATAAACATAAAAATTTTTTTTTTAAATAAAAAAAAAGATAAACAGTAACATCAGGATAAAGTGGTCATTATTGCTGTTCACCACTATTTCTGGTTCCTGTGCCTTCTAAGCACATGGTAGCTCTACACTTTCTCATGCCTTTGGGTTATTGGGAACCAGGTGATTTATTCCAGCCAATAATATGTTAGTTGGAAGCCATATTTCTACTCCGGTAACGCGTTTAGTTTTTAGTGTGAGACTCCCCAGAAATCTCACTTTTCTTGCTAGCATGGAGGTATTGTAGTTCAAAATGGTGGCTCCGCCCCTGAGTGTCTGCCTATATGGACTTTTACCATGAGTTAAGAAATAAACTGTTGCTATTTTGCATGACTATGGTTTGGGAGATAGTTTGTTATCTAGCCTATCCTGACTGATATACAGGTGTAATCAGCTCTGATGTGATTGTGGAGAGATAGTAAGATTCGCTATAATTTTAATGTTTTAGTTCTTAAGTGGAATTATGAATACAGTTTTCATTATTTCTGAGTTTTATTTGATTGACACACTAATCGCAAAACAGCAAAATGAAATACTCAGTAGACTTTACCTTTAAAAAAAAGTTGACAAGATTTAGGTTGTATACTAAAGTAGAGAATGTCCGTGTGTTTGGAATTAGCATTTCTGACATAGTTTAGAACTTCCTCCTACCTTTTCCTTCTTCTCCTTTTTCTTTCTCATTTAGTCCCTTCACTTCCTTCCCCACACCATCTCTTAGACTCAAGAAAATACAGAGTAAGCATTATTCTGCATTATGAAGCAGCATGTTTTGTCCATAGCCCCTTGTTCAGGAATATGGGGTCAACTACTAAATTGGAATCCACACAATTTCAAAAAAATGAAAACCCATTACAAGGTAGATGGATGATGATGATGACGATGATGATGATGCTAATGCTGATGATTCACAAACAGTAATCCAACTGAAAGAAATTGCAAATGATAAATTTTGTAGTGTACCTCAGGGAGATCTTAAGGAGATATTAGGCCTATTCTTGAATAACATTACATAACTATTTCCCTTATCATGGGTAGAAAAATAACCAGTTTAAAAGTGCTTCAAGAAATAACAAAAGCAGAGGAATTTGTTAATAATACGACTACATTTCAGAAGATGAATATGTTTAAAAACCAAACGAGCTTTTAAGTCATGAAACACTCCTTCACTCTGTGGAACACAGCTGAAGTAATGTTAATTACTTGCTTTCTACTCAGAATACTTCAATTTATTTTTATGGTATTACATTATTGTGGTATCTGAACTGAATAAATAATAGAATATTAGTTCCCCATAGTAAATTAAGAAAGAAATCAGTATAATAACCCTCTTCAAGGAGAGGAGATAAAAGCAGTTATACAATCCATTCATGAATCATATTTATTAGCTTCTCAGGAGGGACTTCTACTTAAAAATCAATACTTTTTTCCCAGTATGCACAATTACCTAGAAATTAGGTATATTGTGCATGGAAGGTTTTGTCATAGAAGTTTTGCTATAATGTAGTAGTTAAGGACATAACTTTGGAACCTGACTCACCTGTATACTAATCCCATCACTTGTTTACTATAAAATCTGAGGCAATTATCTTTTTATACTCACATAAGGAAGATAATATTTCATTCAGGTGTTTTGGGAATTAAATAGGTCACAAAAGTGCTTATCATAGAAACTTGCACATGGTAATTGTTAAATAATTGACATTAACATCATCATCCCCACCACCACCACCATCATCATCACTGACTTTGTGAATTAGATGTTATTATTAATGGTTCACATTCAAGGAAACTGAGGGTCTGAGAAGTTGATTAACTGATCAAATTTCATATAGTTGTAAGGAGAAAACACTACAATTGTCAAAATGTTCTACACCCTTGTAGAGCCAGATTATTAGTTTGTAATTTGAATATGCATCTAAAACTGTCAGAACTTTTGAATAATATATGCAAAAATCAAATACATACAAGGGAGTGCAGTAAATACTATTTTCTGAGGGAAAAAATGTGACCATATTATCCCAAACTTTGGACAAACCTATAATTGTTATTTACCAATCTAAATCAAGGTTCATGTATTAAGTTTCAACTTCTTAAGTCTTAGCTATCAGCTTCCTTATTTAAATAACTGGGTACCAGAAAGAAAAGAGAATACCTTCCATCCAATGATGGATGTCCACCCCAAATTGAACCTTGTCCAAGTGCCTGAATGCACCAGTGCACCTTTTGTTGTGTGTGTCATAGTTCATTCATTTCCCCCCCATTCACTAAATATATATTAGATGACAATTAAAAGCAGGGAAATGTATAAAACCCTGGGCACACAAAGACTCTATCCTTACCTTGGAGGGGCTCACCTTCCAAAATGGCTGGGCAATATTGAACCAAAAATCACAGTAGACTTAGTAGGCCTGAGATAAACAGTGTGTTCAACTTCCTTCTTGAAGTAAATGTCTAAAGATTGCTGTGGATGAATCTGAACAAAAAGAATATTGTGCTTGAAGATACAGAAATGAGAAACAAAATAGTGTTTTCAGAGAAGGGCAAACAGTCAAATGGTTGAGGGTGAGCTGTACACCAGGTATGTGAAAGAATGGTAAAAATTGGCATAAAAGATGTTCTTAAATCCCACATCAGGTAGGCTTCATATTTAAGGCAAAGAGTAAAAAATAAAAATCAAAGATGGAAATGAAATGTTTAGATTTACATTTTGAGGGGTCGTTACGTCTATAGCTTACAGGATGGTAAGCTGAATACATTTTTTCCGTGATGCATGCAACCCTTCATTCATTCAGTCAGTCATATGCTTCTTCAAATATATGTTTTGCTTACTTACTGCATGTCGAACAATGTAGCACATGATGGAAGTAAGTAAAGAACAAAACAAACATTCATTCTCTTTCTGCCCATGGCTCCCAGTCCCCCCTTTCCTCTCTCTCACAAAGCTTATTGAGAAGTGTCAGAGACTGATGGTAAACAAAGATTGGATAGTAAACAAAATACTCTGGTAGATGAATATAGTAAATCATGTAAGAAATGATGAGGATTTGAAATGAATCTCTAGTGGTAGAATTCTAAGGGTATGAATAAATATAAGTATTTAGAAGGTAGAATTTATGGGACATGGAGACAGATTGGAAGTAAGAAACAGAAGAGAGAAAAGTTAAAAGAACTGTAAGGTATCAATACTGACTTTGTGATGAAACCAAGCCACTGGCCTTCTGTATTCCTTTCACTGGGGAGGCTAAGTCAAATTATTTGGTACAACTTGAGGCACCCATTCTGAGTTTCAAATATTTATTTACAGGTAGTCTTTCATTCATTTGGCAGGATTAGAATCATTAACTTATGCTATCTGCCAATGCTTACACAGGGACATGTAGAAAGAAAATGGATGTGTTTGAGTTTCTTGTACCAACACTCAATGGCTCACACTCAGCTAAGCTATAATGGACCCAGCACACAGCCTGCAAGCCTGAGACCACTACCGCCCTGGCCCGAGGTGAGATAACCAGATTGTTAGGTCTGGATCAAATCTGTTGGTTGGAGGGAGTGGAGAGGGTGGGAATTACAGAACATTTAAGAACATCCGGTAGGTGAAGAAAGGATGTAACAGTGGAGGCCCAGGGCATGGTCTGTGTACACAGCCTTGCCTACCGGTGTGGGTTTATGTGGAAGAGATTTCTTTTTAAATCCTAGAAGCCAGGAATCTTCAAATCATCCCAGATGCTCATATATGTTAGTAAATATGTAAGATGTGAATAGCAAACTCTTCGATGTGGTGTCACACCCATTCTTAGGTGGTAGCCCTAAAACCAGAAACAACTTATGACTTTCTAATTCCCTTTATAACTTGGACTGTAAATTTTTTTCATGAGAAAATCTTTCCTACTCAGCCAAACCCAAAATCTTTGACAAAATCAAATTTTGGACAAATCTTCCATCCTTTTAATAACTCTGTGGCTTTCAAATTAGCTGCTTTCTCCAAAGCCAAAAAAATCAGAGATATTTTTGCAGATTTCCTTTCTTATTTTGCAGATTTCCTTTCCCATACTATTCACTTCCTATTCATTTCTCCCTCTCCCTGAGACTACCTTAGGTAAAGTTCACCATTCTGACATCTGTGTAGATACAGAAGAGAGGAGGAGTGAAAATGTGTTTGCACTCTTGTTTGGGGTCAGTAATTCCACTTTGAATGCTATACACTGTTCCAGAATCCATTGTCTATTTATCATAGTTTTCTCCTCTTACTTCACTACCCCCTTTTTCTTTCAGCCACTTCTGTCTTCCCCAAAGCCTTATGTAACAGGCTGCCATTAGAGAGGCAAGGGGGACACCACTACATTGGTATCCCACATATTGTGAAATTCATTCACCTTAACCTTCCTCTCTGAGGAAGATCAGATGGCCATCTGCCTCTCAATTCTTTGTCATGTTGACTTGTGGGAGGACAAGTTGCTACAGCAGTATCAGGATAGATTGTTCAAAGTTTGGCCACTATTTCTGAATGGTTTGGAAAGTCCTTAAAAAGAAAAAAAATGGTGACAGAAGTGTCAAAGAAAAAGATAAGACAGTACCCAATTTTTGAACTTGAGAAATAGAAGAATCTTTCTGGAGAGACAAATTGACTTTATAGCCCAAATGAAGGATAGATAGATGCCGAGATCATATATGCAAATATAAACAGGAAATGTAACTTTTATAGATTCATTCTAGCTCTGATAATTAATACCCTCAAGGTAAGTTGCAATGAGTATGAGAACTAATTTCCTAAATGGAATTTTGGAAATAACTAATCTACACTTGCCATAAAAATGTTTTATTTATTTATTCAGGTTCAGTGCATCACTTTTCTACTTTTGTAACCTGTATAATATGTAGTCATTGATAGCCAAACTCCATAAAGCAAGGTGACCAAATACTAATAAAGTGAGAACACCGGACAGAGTCTACAGGAGGTATTATTTCCATAAGGCATCCCCTGCTTTATTCCAGACCTGACTAATGTTTCAGGCAAGCCAGGGTTGCTTGAGTCACAGCAATTAAGTTAATTAACAAAAGCTAATGCAGCCTTTCAAATATATGAAAATAATATATCAACTCAGAACATTTTGCTTCGCTCTGGAAGCAGAAAGAGAGCACAAAAGTAAAACAATTATTGCCTAGCTGGTGGGTGAAGGCCTCTTTGCTAACTTATCATCTACTTGGTACCACTCTTTAAAGTGAACCTAACTCTAAATAAGGCTTGCATTTTTCTGTTTGTCTTCAAAGTAAATGTAAAAATAATTGTCTAAAACAATTCCTGAATCATTTTAATTCATAGAACTCCTGTTAGGAGCTCCTATAATTCCGTATGGTATGTATTTATTTAATACTCATATAGAGGGAATCTATTAACAGCACAATGCATTAGGGTTAGGTTAAGGAGCGTATACATGTAGATTCATTCAGTAAGCATTTCTTTCACGTGTACTAATAAATGTTTGCCAACACCAACAAACGTGTGAACTAAAGAGGAGATAGTCACTTAATGCAAATTAATAATATAAAATAAAATTTAAGAAACATAATAAGGCATTTGTTTAAATGGTGATCTAGGAAATAAATTCAGAGAAGGAGACACTGAAGCAGAAGAGGGCAGTTGAGAAAGTTTGAATTAACAAATATATTCCAAATTTGAAACATTGAGTGTAAGGGATTATGCCAGGTAACATTGATAATAGAAAATATACCAGTAGCTCAGTTTTGTACAGGATATAATCAGTGTCAATGAACAAAAGTGCAATTAATGTGTGATAAATGCCCAATGAGTATGAGAGAAACAAGTTCTACAAACATTTAGAAGAAGCAAGTTACCTGTTATAATGATGAAAGTTTTTATGTAGGAGGTAAGATTTGGATCAAGCTTTTAATAATGGGTAAAATTTGATAGAAATGGAACATTTTAGTTAGAAAAACTATTTTCAGCAGAAGTCTGTTTTATTTCAATGTAAGGTTTCCAAAGTTAGCACTTGAGTTGGAGAGATGATACCAGAGTCTAGGGCCTAGGATTGGTTCCACATGCTCAGAAATTTGATTTTGTCAGCATTCCAAGAGTGGGTCAATTGCTGAGGTTGAGACTCACATTAATCAAGTTCACAGAGCCTGAAGTATAAATGAGAATATCAATTTATTAATTTACAACACAAGCAGAAGTACTTGGGAGGCAGACGTATAAGAAGTTTGCCTGGTGAACAAGAAACCAGAGCAAGAATGTAAAAGGATTTTTCTGTAAATATTCAACATCAGGTTATGTTAATCACTTAACACCGCCTTCAGAAAAATTCCTGATACAAGTTTTTTTTTGTCTGCAGGTCAGTCATATGGACGGGGGGGGGGGGGGGCGGAGGCAGGGGTGGGGGTAATATTTGTGCAATCATATGGATAGGCCATGTTAATATTTGTCTTAGTCCTGTTTATGCCTGCGCAACATGTCTGCTCAGTTGTCTACTGAAACATATTCTTTACTGGGGAGGGAATGTGTCTAATTTTATTCCAAATTTGATATTGCTAGTAAATCCAGTAACTGTGAAATATTGCAGCATTTAATTCACCACAAGGTAGTCTTTATTTAAAAGTAGTATATGGCCATTATAGAACATTGCAGAAGACCTTGAAGTGTTCAAAACAAAAAATGAAAATCTCCTTCCTCTACTCATGGCTGTCTTCGTTTCTTTCCTTAGCTGTAACTATTGTTAGCAAGTTGGGGTGTATTTTTCCAGCACATATTCGCATGCATATGCAAATAAAAAATGCATGTGCATATGATTTTTAATGTAATCAAATGACATATACTGATCCTAACTTGTTTCTTTCTCTTAAAAATATAATTATGCATGGGACATCTGGGTTGCTCAGTTAAGCATCTCACTTCGGCTCAGGTCATGATCTCATGGTTCATGAGTTTGAGTCCCACTTCTGGCTCACTGCTATGAGTGCAGAGCCTGCTTTGAATCCTCTGTCCCCCTCTCTCTCTGTCCCTTCCCTGCTTGTACTCTCTCTCTCTCGAAAATAAATAAAATAAGTGTGTATATATATATATATGTATATGTATGTGTATATATATATGTATGTGTATATATATGTATATATATGATTATGCATAATCTTCCTATAACAAAACTCATAGCTATAACTCACTTTTCATTAATAGCTCCATAGTGTTGCACTGGAAGTACGTAGCCCATGTATGCACGCAATTCAGTACCCTTTTTTATTGCGGTGAACATTTAAGGAGCACTTGTGTGAGTAAATCTTATCACAGACTAAATTCCAAATGACATATATATTTTATATTTTGAAATTTTGCACTTTACCTACAAAAATCAGTATAAAGCATCTGTAAACTTCTGGCAAAGGGGGATGATAGTACAAATTTCCTCGTGCTTTCAATAACATGGAATTTTATAAATGTTTACGATATTTGCTAGTCTAGTTGGCAAAAAAACAGCTAAATTTTGTTTTAATTGGCATATTATAATTAAGTGAGATAAGCTATTATGTATATTATTAGTCATTTATATAAGTGTGTGTAAAGCAGAGAGAGAGAGAACTGACTGTTTAAATCTTTTGACCATTTTATGCAGTTGCCTTTTTTAAAAAAAATAAATCATTAATACTTATTTATAGATTAAGGAAATTTTGCCATATGTACTACATTTTTCAGAGTTTATTGTTTAGTTTTTATTTTTTTAATTTTTTAATTAAAAAATTTTTTTTTAACATTTATTTATTTTTGAGACAGAGAGAGACAGAGCATGAACAGGGGAGGGGCAGAGAGAGAGGGAGACACAGAATTGGAAGCAAGCTCCAGGCTCTGAGCCATCAGCCCAGAGCCTGATGCAGGGCTCGAACTCACGGACCGCGAGATCGTGACCTGAGCTGAAGTCAGACACTCAACCGACTGAGCCACCCAGGCGCCCCTATTGTTTAGTTTTTAAATTTTGTTGACAGTGAATCATTTGGAATTTGTTTTGTTCAGGAAAGTAAGAGCCCAGTTCTTTTTCCTCAAAATATAACTGGTTACCTTAATCCAATTTATTGAGTAATGTGTTTTTCCATCACTGGGTTTTGAAAACCTATATTTATCATGTACTAAATATCCCATACACATGTTCTATTTTTGTCCTCTTTTCTATTCCATTGATTTGTCAACCCCTAAGCTATTATTTCATGGTTTAATTAGCACAGCTTAGTATATACTTAACAAGAATAGTTCTCTACCATTAAAAAATCTTTGACTTTTTCTTCTTATGCTTACACATTAATTTATACACATAAATTTTATCAAGTTTTTCTTTTAAGATTGAAATCAAGAAGTAGAATGAGGAAGGGGGGAAGAGATGAGAATCATAATAGTAATTGATTTTTTTTTTTAACGTTTTTTATTTATTTTTGGGACAGAGAGAGACAGAGCATGAACGGGGGAGGGGCAGAGAGAGAGGGAGACACAGAATCGGAAACAGGCTCCAGGCTCTGGGCCATCAGCCCAGAGCCCGACGCGGGGCTCGAACCCACCGACCGTGAGATCGTGACCTGGCTGAAGTCGGACGCTTAACCGACTGCGCCACCCAGGCGCCCCAATAGTAATTGATTTAGATATATTTAATTTATATTTGAATTTACAATGAATTAATGTCACTATTTCTATGCAAGCACAAGCCATCACTGGTTATTAAAGTTTTTTGTGTCTTTTTTTAATGTTTATTTATTTACTTTAAGAGAGACAGAGAGAGCATGCGTGCAAGCACGTGCACATGTACCCTTGGGTTGGGGAGGGGCAGAGGGAGGGAGAGAGAGAATCCCAAGCAGGCTCCATGCTGTCAGCCCGGAGCCTGATTGGGGGCTCGATCCCACAAACCATGAGATCATGATCTGAGCTGAAATCAAGAGTTGGACACTTAACTGACTGAACCACCCAGGGGCCCCTCTTTCATGTCTTAATACAAATTTAAATTGTGTTTACATATATCCTGCAAATTTCCTGCTAGGTTCTTCCTAGGTTTTTTTGTACTTTCTTGTCATTTGGAAAGGCTTTTGTTTCTATACAGGAAAGCTGCTTTTTGGTTAATTTTTAATTTGACCTGGTCACAGGACTGATTGCTTTTAGCTAATGGTCATCATTAACTTCACTCTTTACCCTTTTTTCCCAAATCCGGGCATCTGTCAGTGCTCTTGTTAATGCTTCCTAAATACCAAGAACATTCAAATCTATTCTATCTTCTCTGTTGCTATAAATCATGCCCAATTTCAAACTTGTTATCATGTATTCCCTAGGCTACAACATGCTCAGTTTCATCCTTTACTAAGGTATGAATCTGTATATTTCACTTCCATATGTAAAACTCCTCAGTGATTTCCTGTAACAAACATAAAAGAGAAGGAAAAAAGTCTAGGTTTCCTAAACTTGCACCAGTGTCCTCCAATCCTCATTTCTGCCTCTTCCTAATTCACATTTCATAGCCCATAAACACCCAGTCAGGCTCCCTAATGTTTCTGCCTCTGTACTTTGAATACACTCTCAGTCATCTCTCCTTTCCCTTGAATAGCTCTGATCACCCCCTCTGGAGTGAGCAGCATGACTTCCTCAAAGCTACTCTAGCCCCAGACTGAATTGTGTACATTTGCTCAGTGTCCCCATAAATCACTGTGTATAAACCTATTTCATATTACACTTTGCATTATAATTGTTTGCTTAAACAGTTGTTGGCCAAATATATGAAGTCTTTAAAAGCAGATTCTGTTTTTAAAAACAGACTTCTGTTAGAATTCTTTGCATATAAATTTGTTTAGGCAAATGGGTGAATGAATGTAAAGATTAAATATTATTAAAGGATTATTTTGTGTCAGACACATAATTTTAGGTGCCGTATATACAGCAGTGAACAAAACACAAAAATACTTGCCTTCACTGATGTCACACTCTAGTGGATAAAGTCAGTCAATCAAAATAACTAAATAAATATGCAGTATATCAAGAATTTGTAAAACTGAAATAAGTGGAGAATATAGTATGTCACAGGCAGAAAGTTTCACTTTTGTAATGATAGAATCATCTCAAAACTGATAGTAGATTTTGTTTTAAAAACTCAAGTTTTATTTTCAGAAATGAGAACTTGATTCTCTTTATTTCGTAGTAAAAATAAAATGTAACAAAAATTTCAAATGTGGTAGAATTAATGGATTGAAGATCTCAGTGGGGTCGAAAAATGTGTTTTTGTAAAGGTAGTAGAGGGAGTGAGTGACCTGAAAAAGGGCATAAAACATAAATTGACTTTATTATTATTATTAGATTTAATGAATATGAAAAACAAACATATCGATTTGCTAAAAAAAAAAAAAGCATGTAAGTAAATGGTTACTTCCAGTTTCTGCTCTTACCTCACTGTAGATGAGGCAAATATGGCAGTGAGGTAAGATAATCGACTCATCCTGGTTTGCCCAGACTTTCCCAGTAGTCAGAGAATGGGATAATTAGATTGGTAATGACAAGTTTTAGAATATGTCCACAGACTTGGAAGTCTCACGAAGATCAAGAACAGGATTATTAAAGGTCAAATATCTGAGAGTCCAGGTTATTGGGAAAAACCACCCAAGTGGATATTAAAATCGCCAAGAATCATGACAGAAGCAATTTTGGAGAAAATAACAGTGAACCAGTGGGTAAAGTCTTTCAAGGATGAGGAAGAACAATCTGAGGTTATGTGACAAAGTGTTCCTCCTAACATGGTCCATAACTTGTTACTCATCCGTAGTGAGGTAAGAGCAGAAATTGAGGGTAGCCATTTACACACTTTCTTAGCAAAGTGATAGCCTTGTTTTAAATATCCATTAAATCTAATAATAATAAAAAATTGAACTTATGTTTTATGCCCATTTTATTTCATTGTCCGTAATTTAATTTTTATTGTATTTATTGACCTGAAATAGATCGGGAAGGAAAAAAAAAAAAAGACTGGCCCTTCCCCAGGGCCAGTTTGATAGTTCGATAGTTTGACAATCACTGGTATAGTTAACTGTATCAAGAAGGGGTTACCAGTAATATTCCAGGATGACATGAGAAAGCCAGTAGCCTATATGAAGAATAGAGAATGGTCGAAAAGTGGCAGTGAGATGGTCAAGAGTTGGTCAACTCTTCCAAGTTTGCATGGGACTTTCCTGGTTTTAACACTGAAAATCCCAAGTCCGAGGAAACTCTTAGGTCCCAGGCAAACCAGGACAACAGCAGAGAGGACGTCTACTCCACCTCCACAGCTCAGTGGGACTGTTGTGAGGTGGAAAGCAGGCCATCCCTTTCCAACCTTCTGATGGTGGTATGGAGGTCAGTGGTGGGGATAGTCTCATCTGGAGAACCAGTAATTGTGTTGACTCTTTTCAATCCCAGAGCACAAAGATTTCCATATTGCACCACAGAAACAGTAGGGAAAATGACTTCCCCCACGACATCTGGAGCACCCACCTCCCTCCCCACTGTTGCCAAGGGCAGGGTGGAAGCAGAGGAAGTTCAGTTTTACCTGGAGTATGCACATCAGATTTTCTTTCCTAAAGATGGCACAAATCAAGTGCAGTAATTAGCAATTCAGTTCTATGCTATTACTGGCCAAAAAATAGTTGAATTGGTTAAACAGTTAATGTTGATTATTTTAGGTCAGCTCTTTTATAATGTTGAAACTTGATCACAGCCACTCCTCATCCAAGGTCTAGTGTCTTATTTTAGCAATTCCCAAATCTTTAGGTCAGTGTGAAAGAGATTAACACCACCTAAATTTGCCCAAAGAGATTTGCAACAGAAAGCCGTTTAAATAATTTATTAACAAAGACTGGATTTACATGCCATCTGGTAAATACATCTTATGTTGGGAAACTGACCTGAGAAGGTGAATTAAAATAAGAAAAGTTGGCTAGCTGAATTTGGGATCGGAACATAGGTAGTAAAGTTGCTTTAAGCAGCCATTCATTAAGCCCTAGAGGTTTGGTAAGACATTGCCTGTTGTAAATAGATATAGTTGTCCAATGGAGGGAATATTTCTGGCGATTGGTGATGACACCTTCTCTTCTGGATGGTGCTATAGAAACAATGACTGATTCTTACTAGCTATCACTTTTCTAGACTCCATGGGGACTATCAACTTTCCGTTTGCATTTGTTATTATAGCATTATCCATCCCACATGTCAACCTACAACTTCCAAGTTAGTAGATTATTTTTCATCGATGACATTTTAGGATGCTGCTTCATGATGACACATAGAGAGGCATCTTTATCTTACCTCTAACATCTTAAAGCAGCACGAGGGTATCAGCTCCCTCAGACAAGATTTTCAGTAGACAGAATTGAACCTCAGGGATTGGCAGCTAATTCCGCACAGGCAGTACACAAGCAGTCTTATAAATTCCTATCATAGAGAGTGGTGCTGTCTGATGTGTCCCTAAATTGAATGTCCTATCTTAATACTAATGTAATTACCTTTCTATAAATAATAAATCCCCATATAGCCAATTCGTTCCCCCAGTTCATCTTGTTAAATTGGAAGTAAAGCTGTAACATTCTATTTCAGGTGGCACCCCACAGTACTTTATGGGTGATAGGTTGGCAGTGCTTCTCAAGCTTTACTTTGTATATGAATTATCTGGAGATCTTATGCAGATTCAGAAGATCTGTTATAATGCAGATTCAGCAGGAATGGGCTGAGCCCTGAGATTCCACACTTATAACAAGCATTAGTATTGCTGGTCTAGAGACTACACTTTGAGTAGCAAATGTCTAGGGGCTTTGTAACTAGCATCATCTCTCAGTGATGCTTTTTGCAGGTTTCATAATAGCAATTGCTCCCATCATCAGAGAATTTTTACTATTGATAGCTCTTGGCTTAGTCTCTCTGCAATAGACCCTACTATGGGATTTCAGTCAGGTTCTTGGTGTCTCTTGCCTCTTTGAAAAGTTCCCTTGAGCAGGTGGGTAGCTCAGGGCAGCACAGTTGTTGAGAGCCTGGGCACTGCCATTTAAATGCAAAGTGGCTCTAGGCAGTTTTCTTAATATGTGTAAAGTCAGTTTCCTTACTTGTGAAGTAGATGAAATAATAATGGTGATAATAATAAATATAATATCATATAATTCCTAAGAGTGTTATCAGGATAAGTGAGATGATACATATAAAATTATAAAAATGTATAATAAATACATTTGATTGTTGTTACTATTGATATCGTTATTATTGTCTGATTTCATACTATCTCATGGAATCAATACCATACCTGCCTCTTGATACTTTTTTGAATTCTGAGGCATCTTGCTCTTAGCTTAAGGTGAGATTTCATTCCCTCATGAGGCTATACAAAAGGCTTACACTGTAGTATCTGTCAGTACCTGTGGGTAATATCTGAATACAGACCTCAGTGAAACTTAGAACAAGCTCCAGAATCTTATTGATATTCTCACCCCACTCAAAAACTGAGGGTACCCATATGTATTAAATCTGAGAAATCCAATATTTTTTTTTAAATATCGCTAATATATTTTGAGCTACTTAGGGAAAACACAATCCTTTACTTAGAATAGAATCTGTTATTCAGAGTACATGTTTGGCAGCTGCAAGGAGGCTGCTGGATGTTAAGTGAGAGAGATGAGTTAGCATGAGACAATTCTATTTCTCGGAGCGTTTGTCTGATTCTGCTGATTTTTTTCTGTGTTTAGCAACTACAAAAGAACTTTAGGAATGGCTTAATTAATCCTTGAATCATGTCAATTTTACTCTCCACTGGATAGGCACTAAGAATTTGTATTTAAGAAAACTCTTCTTCTCTTGTATCACCTGCTGATTTCTGTGGGAGACCTCCCTAGCCCAGTAATTTGTATTCCTATTTTTAAATTATGTATAACCAACGTCTAGGTGACTCCTATTAATAGATGTCTCCAGGTGCAGGAACAAAGAGCTGTCTTTCTGTGAAGTGACAATGCATACTTCTGCTTGCACCACAGGCAATCTGAGGTTCACTGATTTGCTTATCTGTGTACTTTCTGAAGATCTTCCCCTTTATCCTAGGAAAGGACTATCATTCGGAATCAGAGCATTTTAAATAGCATAGCATAATATTTTGTTTTGTTTTGTTTTGTTTTAAATCCTTTTTTTTTTTGTCACAGCTGTTCCAGGTAAGTATAGTAGTCATTTTCCTAAATAAGCAATAAATTTTTGGAAACTCTGAGATATTCTACATCATCTAAATTAATAACCTACATTGTATTTCTTTACTTTCTAAGGCAAATGGAAGAAATTAATACTATTAAATAAGAGATTTTTAGAATTTAGAAGGGAGAGGTAAGATTGGCTTGATTCATGGTGTAATTAAGGCACTCTTAATGCATATGGCTCAACTGTCACAGGTTCTCTCTCAGACTTTCTGGGCAAGTGATGAAATACAGAAAGGTGTCAACTCAATCACAGGTAAGCAGTCCGAAAAATCACTCACATGTAAGAAAAAGTACCCTTGATTCTGTCCTCACCTCCCAGACAAATTTATACTCAAATTAGTCCAGCAAATGAACCCATGGAGAAGAATTTTATGGAGGTGGTACTGTTCGGTCATAGCCAATACTACTCTCAATATGCAAACGTGAACCTATGTCTGGATCTTTCCAGTATCCCCATCTTCTGTCAATAGCAGGGAAAATTGGAGGCTAATCCTGGTCCCAAACTGCTGCCACTGTATTTTCTCAATTCTGTGCCTGTAACTTCCAACCCACAGACCTCATCAATGCTACTTTATTTACTAAGGAAATTTTGGAATCATTTTAGAACAACACAAAACAAGTACCACATTTATCACAGTTAGTCAACATATAAAAGTGAGTGGTTTTTGAACCAAAATGCTCTTACTTAAAATAGCTCTTTATTGTAGATTTTCTAATAATTTAACTGCCTACACATTTCTTCATAGAAATATTACTGAATTTTAGGATGTTTTGACCAGGATTTCTTTTTAAGTCCACTATAAATATCAGGATTAACTCCCAGAGAGATATGAACCTAGCATCACTGAAAAAAAATCAGTCACGCCTGTGATTGTGTAGGTACACACACAGACCAGCTGACTTTTTTTTGACAGACTTGTCTGCTATAAGAATTCCGAATGATCCAGCTGGTGCAGTTGTCAACATGGGCTGTGTATCAAATGTTGTCAGGCTCAGTTGAAAATGAGTGTACTTTCTTAGCATCACTAACAGCTATCTTAATAAAGCTGCCAACATTGCCAAATATAGCTGCTGGTATCTGAGACGTCGAAGTCATGTAAGAACTTATGGTACACATCTAGAAACAACTAGAGAGATACCACACAGTATATGAATTGAATGTGCTCTTTTCTTATTTGATGCTTGGTAAACAAGTTGTATCTTCAATGTTTGTTCTACACTCAATAACCAAAATTATGGGAAAGAAGTTTGTAATATCCTCGTAAGGGGTGAGTGTGTGTGTGTGTGTGTGTGTGTGTGTGTGTATCTGTGTATGTGTGTGTTCAGCCCTTTGGAATTACAAGTTGTGCTTTCCTGAGTTCTTCCTGTGTGAATTGTATAATTTACATGTTTGTTTGTTCTTTTCAAAGTACACACACACACACACACACACATTTGCCTTAGGTGAGAGTATTTTGTTTGATAAAACAGTTTCTCCCAAGTCTAATAACACATTGTTTAGCACTTAGTATTCAGTATTTTTAGCATTTTAATTTGTACTTGCTCGTGTACTGTCTTTTACATTTTCTCTAACTATTTCAAATATCTGTTTTTCTTATTGACAGCATAATTAAAAGTCAGTGGTAATAACTGTCTTCCACATTCTTTTATATTTCCAAAGCATTGAAAAATGTGCTGAGCAAGAAGGAATTGTGAGCTCAGTAAATAGTACATAAATGCAAATATATTGGGGCACCTGGGTTGGTTTGTAGGTAGAGTGTCCAACTCTTGATTTTGCCTCAGGTCAGGATCCCAGGGTCATGGGATTGAGCCCCGAGTTAGGTTACACACTGAGGCACTGAGTGGAAAGCATGCTTAAGATTTTCTCTCTCTCTTTCTCTGTCTGCCCCTCTCCCCTACTTGTTCACTCTTAAGTAAATTAATAAATAAATAAATGCAAACATATTTATTAAATGTTCCTCTGTGTCATGTATGGACATGTATCTCATCAAAGGTAACTACTTTTAATGGTTTCCTACATATTCTTTCAGAACAGTCACACACACACACACACATATAACACACACACATTCTTATAAAAAATTGTCTAACAAGACCATTTAATATATACAGTTATGTTTCTTTATTGAACTAAATGGATCGTCTTCTCATGTCACTACATACATATCAATAATCTCATTTTATTTAGTGGCTGCAGAGTAATATTCTATGAATGTGCTATAACGAATTTAGCCAGTGTCTGGTCAATGGTCATTATTTCCCGGTATTTTTGCTATAAAAAACAAAACTATAATGAAGATCCTTGAACATATATCGTGGCAAAATTTTGCAAGTGTATCTGTAGAGATACTTCCTATCCATAGACCTGCTGCCTCAAAGACGGTACCATTTTTCAATCTGAGGAATATCGACTATTTGCCCTCCACAACATTTGTACAAATAAAAAAAATATTTTTAGTGTTTATTTATTTTTGAGAGAGACAGAGACAGAGTGTGATCGGGGAAGGGGCAAAGAGAGAGGGAGACACAGAATCTGAAGCAGGCTCCAGGCTCTGAGCTGTCAGCACAGAGCCTGACGCGGGGCTCAAACTCCCTTAAGATCGTGACCTGAGCCGAAGTCAGACGCCCAACTCACTGAGCCACCCAGGTACCCCATACTAATTTAAGTGTTCATGGTGTCTACGCTCCCCATGAAGCTCATACTGTTATTAATGGTAGCCCAGCTGATACATTAAAACTGTTAAGAAATTTCTCTCAAGATGTTTCTGGATAGTTCAAATCAGGATCTGAAAGAGAAACCCACAACCAAAGGTTTTGTCACTCTAGGTCCAAGAGCCCTGGAAACTGTGTGTTTATTTGGGCACCTTCATTTTTCCCTATGGGAAAAGTCCATATTTTTTTAATGATATTTTCAAAGGAATATGTGGCCCACTCCCACCTATGTTCACAAAAATCTACCCATTTCCAGAATAAGGTTTAAGAAATGCAGTTATTGGGGTGCCTGCCTGGGTGGCCTAGTAGATTAGGTGTCTGACTTCGGCTCAGGTTATGATCATGAGTTCAAGTCCTGCATCGGCTCTCTGCTGCCAGTGCAGAGCCTGCTTGGGATTCTTTGTCTCCCTCTTTCTCTGCCCTTCCCCTGCTCTCTCTCTCTCAAAAATAAAATAAACATTAAGAAAATATTTTTAAAAATAAATGCAATTATTTGTTTTATATCTTTTTACTAATTTAATCTAATAGTGAAAGTCAGATTTCATTTTTCTAAATTCTTTTAGAAAAAGATTGTTTTAGTCTTACTGATAGGAAAAAAACAAAACAAAACACATCCCAAATAAAAGCATGTGATATCACTGTGATTATTAAGTTGTTTTTTTTTATCTTAAGAAATGTATTACTGATCCCAGCCACACCTAGACCAAGATTGAATAGTCAACATTCTTTTCTCTCTTTCCTCTTTCTCCATACCTGTGACAGCCTCTTTTTTACAATCTCCTATTTTATATCTTCAGCCTTTGTAGCAATGCTGCTTATGCTATTTGCACCTATTCACTTTTTTTAAATTTTTTTTTAACATTTATTTATTTTTGAGACAGAGAGAGACAGAGCATGAACGGGGGAGGGGCAGAGAGAGAGGGAGACACAGAATTGGAAGCAGGCTCTGGGCTCTGAGCTGTCAGCACAGAGCCCGACGTGGGGCTCAAACTCACAGACCGCGAGATCACGACCTGAGCCGAAGTCGGACGCTCAACGGACTGAGCCACCCAGGCGCCCCTATTCACTTTTTTTTTTTATCAAAGGAAGTGTAAGTCTATAAAGTGGGCCATCATCTCTTTAGCATGACTTTAGGGTGATCCTGAATTAGTCAGGATAGGTGGCTTTATGCTGCAGTCACAATAACCCTAAAGTCTCAACTGTTAGAAAACACAGCATTCATTCAGGCTGCTTGAGTCCCAAGGCTCTTCTGTTTTAACATATGCCTTGTGGTCTCTGTGGCAAGAGAACAGAGAGCTTGGAGAATCCACTACTAGCTCTTTCATGATAGCCTGTTTCTTAGAATTCATTGTATGTCCCTGTCTAACTGTAAAGGTAGTGGGAAATTTAAAAAGCAAATGCAATACTTGAGAATAAATACTGTCTCTGCCACAAATATCCATCCAAGAACTTTTTAGTTATAAATACCTAACGGTTATGGTTGGCATCTTTCAGACACTGTTCTCAGAGACTTGCATGTATTATCTCATTTAATCCTCATGCAAATCCTATCTTAAATTCAGAAATTGAGTCACGAAGAGGTTATATAACTTGCTCAATATTATCCAGAGAGTTAGTGGAAGATATAAGAATCAAAACTCACCAGTATGCCTCCAGAGCTCCTGGTTTTACCCACTGTCCACACTGCCCTTTTCATCTTTCCTGGTCCTCCACAAGTACACCTGTGGTGTACATCATACTGCAACGTGAGCTAATGATGTAGCCGATTTTGGTCCTGGGGTGCTTATAGCCCTAGGAGGGACACAGGTCAATGGAGGGTGGGATGAATTCAAGGTTAGGAGCCTGGTATATGCAAAGGTAAAGAGATGTGAGGGTGTGTGCTGGGTTAGGAGAGACTGGGGTGTAGGCTATGAGGAGCAGTCGCAAGCCACGTGACTGGGAAGATAGGCAGGGACCAGAACTGTAAGAGCTGCTGATGCCAGAATACAGATAATGAAATGGGAAACATTAGTCTCTTTTTGCATTGCAATGTGAAAGTCAAACTCCCCTAGAGGAGTAACCTCCTCTAGGAAGATCATGTTGACTGCTTCCTCTTTGGTGGGTCCCCCTCCCATGGTAGTATCCTGGCACCTTCCCTAGGGAAACTCCTTCGCAGTGTTCCTGCATGATTTTTGGAAACTCATCGCTCTCTTCCACTAGACTGTGATGATTGAAGGATGCATGTGGTTGTGTTCAAGTTTGAATCCCTAACAGGAAGGTCCATGGGCCATGAAAGCATTTATCACTTTATTTTTACTCTCTGTTCTCTTGAATAACAGAATATTTCCCAAAGCCTTGGTTGCCTTAGTGCAATCGTAGAATACTGTTTTATAAAACAAAACAAACAAACACTTTCTTGCTTGCCGTTAGAATTTGGTTTTGCAGAAAGTATTCATGAGTAAAAACTCCCCAATTATGAAAAGAAAGAAAAGATAGAGGCCAAGAAAATGCCTACCGGAAATACCTATCTCTCTGAATTTATTCAGATTTTTCTTACTTTTCATCTAAAGGAAAGCATTCTTGTCAAGCTATAAATCAAATAAGTATTTTGTAAGAAAACTGAGGTTGTAGCTGCTTTTCTAAAAGATCATCTCCTGGTACATCACTAACTGGTTGTCTCTTTTACATTTCATCAATTCTTAAACTGAGTACCTTACTCCAAATAATTGCTGTAAGGAGAAAGAGATTCTCCCCTTAGATATCAGCATCTGCTATGTTGGAAAATATCAATAAGATCTCAGATAAATTCAAAGTTGCAGTTTGAATTTGCCTACCTTGTCTGTCAGCCAGAATGAGTGATCACATTCTTGGGTACTATGAACAAA
Source organism: Lynx rufus (assembly GCF_022079265.1). NCBI lineage: Eukaryota > Metazoa > Chordata > Mammalia > Carnivora > Felidae > Lynx > Lynx rufus. The sequence goes on from NW_025814856.1 coordinate 143,821,023, forward strand.
TACGATGTTGAGGTGTCTTCTTTTGCCTTTCAGGTTTGACTTAATTTACTTCTCCAGTGTATTTATTAAACCACCAAAGACCTAAAGATAATTCTAGTGCACTGTCTTCTACTTCCCTTTATGAAAAACATATGGGGCAATTTGAACTTTCAGTGTTCTTGATGCTTTCCTCTGTGGCCTTTGATGATCATGTCACAAGGATGAGTCTTGAATCATTCGTAGTCTGTGCGCGTCTTAGCTGAACTTCAGGCTCTGAGACATCTCTGTGGAACAGAAACCTGAATTGTATTTAGCCTGTTACCTCCAGCTGAGTTTTGTGTTGGCTTGACATATCCTGCCTGTTATATTGTGTTATTTTTCCTGTTTCTATTGAACTATGTAAGAAGGAAATCTGGTTCCCCTGGCATTTTTTCACCTCCTTCTTCGGGAGAATAAATGTAGCCACAGTGTTGGCACCTTGTGTCTCTGAGTCCCACTTCAGTTCATCTGATAGGTGTATATCTGCCCGACCTTTACCATTTCTCATTTGTATTCTTCTACCTTTATAATACCCAATAAAGATATTCCGTTCTATGTTACCCCCCCAAGGGCCTGCCAAGAAGGGTCTTAAGTGATAAAATGCTGCAAACTTGAGTATGACTTGTTTTACTGATGTATTTCTCCAGCTTTAAGAAGCTATCTCAAAATCTTAGCACTGGAAAGAGCTAGCAAACATGTGGAAACAGCACCCACATTTTATAGAGAGCTGAACAATGGCCTGGAGAGTAAGGATAATTTATACAAAGTCACATAGTGATTCGGGAAAAGCTGTGAACAAGAGCCCAGGAAGCCAGAGTCACTTCTGCCCTCACACCATACAAGGTCCCTCTTCTGGAACTGCTTCTAAGGAGTATTTGACTTTTGGGATGGCCAGGGTCCATAATCATCTGTGTGGAAATCCAAAGAAAAGAGACAGATCCACTCCCCCGTATAGAAGCAAGAAAGGCTTAAGATTCTTTTCCCCTTTGAGTGCTATGTGACCTGAGCGTGACCCCGTTTGATTCCTGAGGGAGTGAAGGATTTCTGATGGTCCCTGCAGTAGAGTGCAGAGCCCAGTGCTGTGGTGACAGGAGTCACAAGTACTGCAGCCCAGCAACAAAAGGATAAGCAGAGTGGTGCCAGTTGCAGAAGCAGAAGTTGATGACAGGTGATACCCGGGTTGTCTGGCTCTGTCTTGCTTGGCTCTTGCCATAACCAGTATCTGGCCTTCTTGTAGGCTCTGTGAGAACCCCCCTGCAATTCTAACCCTCTCATTTTCTGTTTAAATCAACCAGAGTCCATTTCCTTTATTTGTGACTAATAGAGTAGCTATAATAAACCCATTAGGGATGCTGCTACTAATTTCCCTGGCACAAAGGCAATTTCTCTTCCTTCTAGTCTATTGTCAGATCTTGCTTTCTGTTTTTATTCGAATTAACTCTTCTATCTATTTCACAGCACCTGATACTATAGTAGTACTAAAACAGGAATTGTAGCAGGAGAAATGAAAGAAATAAAAAAGGGAGGAAGGAAAGAAAGGTTGAGAGAGGGAAATGGAAGGAAGGAAATAAGGAAGAAGGCAGGATCTTCCATGTTTTCCCTTTTCTGAGGCTAATCCTTCAGTAAAAATCAGCAGCTCTGATCCGGTATTTCCTGATTGTTTAGGATCATTCCTCATCCTATATCCTTTTATTATCTTAAACTCTTGCTTCATTGGTTCCTTCCCTATAAAATTCACATGGATTCAGGCTTTTTTTCTCCCTATTCTTAAAAACCAACAAGCAAAGCTTTACCTAGCTTGTCTCTTTCTTAAATTTCCACTTTATTATTATTTTTCTCCATTTCAAGTATAAAGTCTTGAAATATTAACATTTCAAATATTTCTGACATAGCCATCAATCCTATACAAATTGCCTTTTATTTCTGCTATTCATCCATTCTTTCATTTACTCAACATATATTTATTGGGTATTTACTGTACTTTAGACATTGTTTTAGACACGGGGACACAATATCACTGTTTTGTTTTTTTTTAATAAGTTACACTGAGTGGAGAGAATAAAAAAGCAAAAGAAAAAATACCAACAATAAACAAGAAAATGCAATGGCTACACAGAGAAATAAAACTGCATGACCACTCCTGACTGAGTGGTCAGAAAAGGTCTATGTGATGTGATGATCCATAAGCCATGTGTGCAGTGAGTGATGGGGAAGTAAGTGCCTTATGGAGAATCATTTGTGGAAGCTGTAAAAATATGTATAAGGCTATGGAAGTCATCTGTGCAAGATATTGCGGGTTTTTTGCACAAGGAGGATAGAACTTGGGATGGTGGGTAGTAAAGGAATTTAGGATATATTTCAGAAATAAAAGCCTGTTAAGATCCCCTTAATGATCTATCGGATGACATAAAACAGGAAAGAATGAAATCAAAATTACTCCTGGACATGGCTTGAGGAATTGAGTGGCTATTGGCTGGATGTTAACTAAGGCAGGGAAGAGTGGGTGGCACACAGAGTACAAACAAATTCTGTTTGGGATATGACAAGTTTGAGATGCCTATTAGCCATCCATCTAGCTCTATCAAGTTAGTAATTCGGTAGCTATATTGTAGATACAACTTAGAATCATCAGCACACAAATAACACTCCAAACCCAAGGTACTAGGCAATATTATCTAAGGATAAAGAGTAACCGTAACTGGAAAGTGGACAAGATCAAATCCTGGGTACATTCCTACATTCCTATTTCGAGTAAAGGAAGGAGGTCCCATAAAGAAGACTGAGAAAGAACAGGCAGTGAGGTAGGAGAAATCAGAAGAGTGTGGGGTCACCAAAGCCAAGAGAAGAAAAAAGTAGTCAGCTGTGTTGAAGGACAGTCAAAATTCAAATAAGGAAGGACAGAGAAATAACCATTGCATTTGTCAACACCCATAATACTGGTGGTCTTCATTCGCATAGACAGTAATGGACTTCATCAGTAGATTCTCAGTGGAGTGGTGTAGAGGAAAGTCTGATCAGAGTGGGTTGAGGAGAGATTAATAGATAAATAAATAGGAGTAGCAACTATGGGCAACTCTTTCAAGGTATGTTTGTGCAGAGAAAATAAAGTAGGGCAGTAACCACAAGCAGTTGTGGGAGTGTTAATCTACCCGCTTAGGGAGAGTTCTTTGTTGTCCTCCTAACCTCGTCTAAGTCTTCTCTCATCACTTCATTGTCAGTGCACCCAATATTTTATTTGCAGACTCTTTTTTTAAATTTTGTTTTTAATGTTTATTTATTTTTGAGAGAGAGAGAGACAGAGTGCAAGAGAGGGAGGGGCAGAGAGAGAAGGAGACACAGAATCTGAAGCAGGCTCCAGGCTCTGAGCTGTCAGCACAGAGGCCGACACAGGGCTTGAACCCACGGACCACGAGATCATGACCTGAGCCAAAGTCAGACACCCAACTGACTGAGCCACCCAGCTGCCCCAATTTGCAGACTTTTAATGAATGATTTCACTCATTTCCATTGCTTCGATGAATTCATATACTTAATTCATACACTTAATTCCAACTGCCATCTTTCATCCAAACACCAAAGTCTCACAAGCCCCTTAAATGGAAGAGCCTGTTTCAAGGCAGCCTCAGACTGCTCTCTTTCATACTCACAGGAAACACTCAAACCCTTTGCTCTGACAAATCCTGGGAGTAGACTGATGACTCATTCCTAACTCAGCAATTTCTCCTTTGTCCTGCTGTTTATAGTTAGTGAGTGTATCTGTCATCTCTACATGTAATGGGAATAAGACAACAGTCTATCAAGTGTACCACCACCTCCACCTTCAGGAGACATCTATCAAATTTGCCTCTCCACAGTCTTGAGATGAGGAGCCGGAACTTACCACATACAACATATTTCCGTCTTTAGTGGTAGTGACAAGGGGTTAGGGGTAGGGGCTAAAACACATTTTAAAAATCATTCTCAGAAATGTTCTTTCCCAACAGTCTCTGGAGTTTTTATACCTAAGATATGGGCAATGTATGCAAGAACCATGAAACTTTTTTTTTTTTTTTTTTTTTAGTTTTAGCTAAAGCCTTAGAAATGTATGACTCCGGTAACTTTCTTGGATGTCTCTCTATTGTATCTTTGTACCTCAACCAATATTTGCTTTAACATTCTTCCATATCCTGTTTTATAAAGCCAAATGGTTCATTTGTCAGAGGAGTCCTGGGACTTCTCTGAGTCTTGTGGTGCTTACTGCGTGACAAGCAGTAGAAGCTGAGAGATAAGACAACACTAACCCCCAAGAGGAAGCCTGATTCCATTGGGGCTCTCCTTACTTTCTTAGCCCTCACACACAATTAGCTACCAAAGTTAAACATTTTTCCTGGAATATATTTCTCAAATCTGCCCCATCCCCTTTTATCCAATCACATTGCCCTTCAACTGGACCACTGAGATCCTCTTTGACTGCTTTCTCTAGTGTCTGCCCACCAAACCACTGCAATTAGCTTTCAGAATCACATACCTGGACCTATCTCTGAATCATCTGAAAATATTTCCATGGCATCCAGTTGCCTACTGTGTGAACTCTAAACTCCTTCACAAATTGGTCTCTAATTCCTTCTCCAGAATTATTTCTTGCCAGCTCACGTATTATCTCCAGTGAAACTGAACTGTGATCTGCAGGGCATGTCTCAAATGGTTGGAAATAAAGGAAGTAAAATTATCCTCTCATAGTTAAGCTATAAAATCATACCACAATGAAAAAGAGCAGAGGTATGCAAATTCACCTTAAAGAGAGCATATGATTTCTATTATTGTGAGCTTATCATGCCAGCAGACCGGAAGAGAAGGAACAGAATTACTGCCACTAGTAGTTGACCCTGATTTCCATGAGGAGGTAGACTTGCTGCTATGTAATGGAGGCTGTGTGGAGAATAGAACTCAGGGATTGATTCCTTCAGAGGATCTTGGTGCTTTTATAAGTGGTGATAACCATGGCTGGCCAACTGCAGCAACACCTTACCAACAGAATGCTAATCAAAGCCTCAGACTCCTTAGAGATAAAGATCTGAGGACTGGAGGAAAATGATGGTTGGTAGAGAAGGAAGATGATAAACATCAATTCCTCAGGAGAAACTGTAGGTGCAGGTATATCTTATCTGACTACAGTTCCTTTGTAAGTCTTTTTCTCCCTCCGCCCTTTTTCTTCCAGAAATAATGAGTGACCACCAATTTCAAACATCACTGATGGGACAGATTGAATTTAACATGGGTCAGAATTGGATCTGAAGTGGTCCAATGAGTTTATCTTCTCTGCCATCAGTGCTTCAACTGTCACTGCTACCCCAGGGCTCATAGAGTGCCTAATTAGTGACATTTGATCTTACATAATGTAGTCTTGGATTAATGAACCCATTTCATTTTGGAGGCAGGATACAACACTGGGCACATGACCAGAGAATCCACCAATGCTACCCTATATCCAGGAAATTCCCATCCAGCAGAACACTGGAGTGTCCCCTTAAAAGTAGAGTTGAGATGCTAGCTTTGGAATTATACATGATTAGTCAAGATGAGACTATACTTTGAACCAACCGTGATTAGAAGACGTGGGTTTGGAGTCAAAGGGTAGGCATAAGAGGAAATCTCATCATTCTTCCTACTGATTCCTTTGGGAAGTTTGTGCTTTCCTCTTCCACGACTTTAGTTTTCACCAGACTAGAGTTCCAGGGATGGAAATGCTTCTACCACAGAGCATAAAATGTTTCTTGGTATATAAACATGAGATGGCATTCTGAACCACACCCATCTAGTGTTCCCATCCCAAGTCTCAGGGCCGTAAATTGAGCAGAGAAGACTAACAAGGACTCTGAATTCAGACTTGTTTGAAAATCCACTAATGTCATAAAACTATCTGAAATTTAGGTTTCAACCCATTCTTCTCTCTGGTTGTAAAGATAAGAATCTCTTTAAAGGGTGCCCAAAGACCCTCTGGCTTTCCCACTGTGCCTTGGATTGGGAGTTGACTGACTTTAGCCTGCTATTTTTTGTTTGTTTGTTTGTTTCAATGACACTTAACAACCACGTATTTCACATTCTTAAAATTGCCATTACCCCAGTATTTCTCAAATACTAGAAATACTATATAAGCAATGCATCACTTCAACCTGTACCCAGCACAGTTCAGCATGGGTGAGTATCTTAATAACTGTGATGCTACAGGATGGCCACTTACTATCATTAGTGCTGGCATCCCATCCTGAGGATTTGGCTATGAGGAACTGGACCCTAACCTAGCTGCAGGAACTCTAAGAGCCAGTGTAGAACACTCTTCTCAGGGTTGTCCCACTATACAGGCAAGGGAGTAAAAGTATTTCAACACCAACTACTGAGAGCATTGGATAAGCAGTGAACTCAGGAAACAGTAATTCCCCAGCCTTTCTGACCTGCTGTACCCTGGCAAAGCAGGCTTCAGGGACAAAAGGGCCCTGCAACATAGAAATAGTGCTGAAAACTAGCACCCTTTCAATGGACAGGGCAGTGGATATAAGCAAGGCAGATGCTACTGGAGTCAAGGCCTAGAAATCTTGAAGTTTTCAAGATATTTGCTCTTTATCACTCAACTCCCCTCCCAACAAACTCATGACATTCAGAAACTCTTCATTTCAAATTCAAGTAGTACTATTGGAATTTTCCTGATGCCTCCACCAAATTAACCGCTCTATGCCTTTGTACACAGCATGTATTAGAATGTCCTGACTATTCATCATTCCAGAGAGTTTAGATTTCCCCTTTTCTCTAAAACATTATCTGTTTCTCTGGTTACTTCTGTTAATGAGTCACTCCTTCCTTTCTACTTTCTACTTTGATGGGACTTCATGCTTCTCTCTATTATGGTTCTCATCATACTGCAATGCAACCCAGTATGTATTCCCAGCCATGCAGGAGGTTTTTTATGACCTAATGTCTTAGCCTAATGTCTGGTGCATTCTAGACAGTTATATTGTGAATTAAAGAGATTAAAGAAACCCATTAACTGTAAGATGCATTTTCTCCTTTGGTTTAGGTATCTTAATGAAAAGATGGGAAGATAGATAGGATTCAGAAACAATCAGAAGTTAAATTCATTAGAAGCCAATACTAAGTCATCATCATATATTACAGACACTTTTGAAAAATGGTATATGAAATCAAATTACAACAAAATACACAGAATTGGTTTATCAAGAGGGAAATCTGAAACAAGTGTACTTGTGGGCTTGATCTTTTAAGAAAGACATAATTAAATTGGGTATCTGTTACTGTATTCCCCCCCAAACCTCCCATGTTCTATAACCCTTCTCTAACCCTTTCATTTTATTTTTCTCATATATCTTATAACTGCATCATCTGAGCCACAACTAGAACATAGGCTTCATCAGGATAAGGTTTTTTTATGTTTTTGTTTTGTTTATTATTGACTTTATCAATGCTTAGAAAAATCACTGACTCATAGTAGGAACTCAAATAATTATTAAAAGACTGAATAAATTTAAAATTTTAAGCAATATTCATGTGATGTATTACTTTGATTTAATTTTTGGTTAAAAAAAAGGAGGAACACAAAAATTAAAAGTTTAAAAAATGGTGCTGTTGAAGACAACATATAATTTGTGCATTCAAGGTAACAATTTGAGTTATTTTTAAATTAAAATGTATATTAATGCAATTTTTAAAATACAAACTAATACTTGAGGAAGTTATTTTGGGGTGAAACTTTTTAAAGCACCAAGGAAATTTAATTGGGACTATCTGTACTATGGAATGTGATAAAGAATTACTATACACCCACATGCACATAATAAAATTAGAACTATTATAGCATAGATTGAATTTCTCATTATTACAGAATTATTGAAATCTTTAACCAAAAGTGACTAAGGGAAATGTATATTCCCATTGTTTTTCTCTGTCAACTGTGCACCATATTGTTATATGTATCATTTAATCTATAACAAGGTGGCCACATTGAGTTAGAACTTTCTATTCATAGAAGTATCAGTCTCCTATCTACCAGTGCTCAAAGAGCATATTTAAATTATAATCTTCAACAGCTATATATGTGCCACTTTATTGATGTTTCTAATTTATCACCAATTAATTGATATACTATTACCCTTCTTTTAAGTCATGATTCTTCAAAAAGAAAAGAAAGATTTGGTGCAGGCATCTGTTAGTGGAAGAAAAATTTATCTTTCTAAGCTGTAGCTCTGGTGTGTGAATGCCATCCCTGACCAACTTGATTCTGCTCTGAGCAGCAGGAATGGCATGGAGAACATTCAGTTCCTTGGCTTATGACATTAATATTTTTAAGTCGGAATCCCCCTGAAGTTATCACTCCTACGATGTTTCCTCTGTCACAGCCCTCCATGTTGGAGCCCAGGATTTTCCAATTAATCACCAGGTATGGATTCCATAATTGTTGCTTTATCATATTTTAGTTAAAAAATAGTGAGGCAAGTTTTCTTCCAGCTTTATGTCCCTTTTATGAATGAAGGGGCTTGGGTCTACTGCTTGGAAACATGATGAGTTTTGAAGTAAATTCTCTGACTTAAAACAAGAGAAAGAAATCTGGAAGAGGCTTTGGAATTTATCTTATAGAAAGACAGGAACTATTAGACTCTGGAGAAAATAAATACCAGCTACAGAATGTATGGAGGACTCTAGGTAGGATTAGAGATGTCAGAAATAACTAAGGTGTTCATTTAAGGGCGACTAAAGGAAAATAAAAGGATTTGAGTGGTTTGTCTTAGCTGAAAGCACTTTAAATGGAAAAAGGCAACTGCAGCACTTATTTATAAGCTTAGGTAAAGAGTTAAATTGAATTTCATTGGGTTCTGTGATAGCTCTTTCCATGGACTTAGCCTGTATTTTATTGGATTTCACTCTAAGACCATCCTTTGACCAAATGAGGTTTTCCAGAATAAAACATTTTTAAAGTAGCATCAGATCTGCCTTTCTCTAAAAGATGTTTATTCCTGTTCACTACCATAATGAACAGATACATCTTTCATCTTCTCCTTGGGAATAGAGTCAGATCACTTAGTTACATAATAATATTTTTATTTCTTGAATTCCCATGTGCTACACACTATAGATGCATTCTATCACTTAATCTTCACAAACATTTGGGAAAGAGGCAGTATTTTTTCTGGCTTATTAGTGAGGATCATGATGGTTAAGGAACTTGTCTGTGGATAGAAAACTTATGGGTGGCAAAGCTAACCCTTAAAGTCAACTTTTTGACTCATTGTGATAAGCACTCAACAGTAAGAATTAGCATGTCGATCAGAATTGTATGAGAGGTTTTCCAAAATGCATAGCTCAGGTTCCAGCCAGAGTTTGTAACAGGACTTTTGAATAAGCTGTGTGGATAACTAAAATCTTCTGCTTTAGAGAAGGAATACAACTCTCATCCCTCCAGTGTCCCCATTCTCAAATAATGCTAAAAGCAGTACTCCAGGTTATGTACACTTACATAGGATACATGCAGGACTTCTGGCTAGAGTTCTTATCACTGTTCAGTGCCTCATGGGTATAAATAAGTTCAGGAACTATTGTCTTTACCACTGAGCAGTAGGCGGGGCCAAAGGGTTGGGACCCAGTTATATTTACTCTATCCAGGAAGAAAATCAACATTTCTGGGCAAACGGAGAGTTCTAAGAGAGATGAGAAAAGTCATTTTCTTGAATAATGTTCTGGGAAACCAGAAGATGCTAAGCTCATGTTTCTTCCTGGCAATTGTGGCTTCTAATTAAAGTAGCCCAGGATGGCTTGGACAGCATGGTCCAATTGCCCTGAGCAATGGAGGGAGGACACAACAAAAAGAAGGCAGTGAATCATCAATAGGAAGAGCCATGGAGTTGAAATCTCCCAGGGTGTACTGCTAATAGCAAAGAATGGTATGAAAAATTACTTAAGCAAAAGGCAGTGAGTCGTCTCTGCTAGCTTCTCCCAGAGGAAATAGTTCCAACTAGGGGCTGTTTATGCATCTATTTATTTATTGAACAAACGTTTACCAAGTATCTTCTCTGTACTTGTACTAGGTCCCAAAGATGCAAAATTGATAAGTTGGCCTAGTTTTCAGGGAGAGAAAAAAACCCTTCAAACAAATGGGTGTGGCCAGCTTTTGAAATGCTAATAATTCATCGTGTATTTTGTGTTTTTTTTACTTTAGAAAGAAGCTTTTTTGCCCATTATCAGGAAGTAACAAAATAATGCCTACTCTTATCCAGGATGGGAGGAAATCTTTCTACCTCCTAGAACTGCATGATTAAGGTTTTGTGCTCTAAAAGCTAAAGTCTCCTTATGATGGTTGATCAAGGTTTTATGGATGAATCATCAAGCTCAATTAATGAAAGGGAAGGGAAGGAACGGAATTATGGAAGAAAGTTTCTCCCCCCACTTTGTTCTAATAATATACTGGAAAGAAGTGACAGGGAAGAGAAACTTGGGTTCTGGAGTTTACATACCTGGCTTTCGTTGCCATGATAGCTCAGGCCATCTGGGAGTGAGCTCAGGAATAGCTTACCTGGATGATGAATTACTTTCAGTGACTAGGCCAAGACAAATTATATTTTTAAATGTGTGTCTAGAGTGGTAAGATACCATGATTGTCAGTACAATCAGACCAGAACTAGAACAGGGAGAATAGGAACCATTTCTCGAAGAAAGAGCTGTAGGACAGATATGGGCACTTTGTAAATTGGTGTTAGCTGAACGGCCAACCCAGTTGGGGTCTACTATATTTCTTTCCAAGATATGTGAAATTATCTATCCAGTCATAAAAATACAGAACATATATTAGTCCTTTATAAGAGCTTAATAAATATTAATGCAATTAATGTAAATTGAGGCTAAAATCTTTTAGGTGTAGGCAATATGTCTATTTTTAAACCTGAAAACTTTGATTTAAAGGAAATTGATTTTTAAAAATCATATTAAAAGCCAACGTGTAGTATTCAATAAGTGGTGTTAGAACAACTCGATAGCCTTCTGGAAGAAAGTAAAAGTAAAGTTTTTTCATCACTTGCATCATAAAAAAATAAGTGAAAGATGTCAATTTTGAAATCATAAAAATACTAAATAATCCATGGAGGTGTAAAGAAGTTATATTGCTGAAGATTTTTTAACAAATATGAAATAAAACCACAAATCTAAGAAAATTAAATAACCTATTCATAAATTTGATGACATACATTTAAAAAAAATTAAGTTTATTTATTGAGAGAGAGAACATGGGTGGAAGGCCAGAGAGAGACAGAAAGAGAGAGAGAGAGAATCCCAAGCAGGTCTGTACTGACAGTGTATAGCCCAGTACGGGGCTCAGACTCCCAAACAGTGAGATCATGACCTGAGTTGAGATCAAGAATCAGACACTTAACCAACAGAGCCACCCAGGCACTCCTGAGGACATACATTAAGAAAACAAGCAAACAAAAGCCTGCATTGATAAAACTTCCAAAAGCAAAGCCAAAAGAAAAAGAATTTGTTTCTTTAGGAGATATAAAGCATTGATATGTCAATAAGAAAACATCCATCAACCTTGCAGGAAAAAAAACCAGGCAAACAGAAAGAAGAAAGGTTAGAAGGAAGGAAGGGGGGAGGGAGGGAGAGAAAAAGGAAGGGAGGGAGGGAAGAAGGGAGGGAGGGAGGGAAGAAGGGAGGAAGGAAGAAGAAGCAGGAGATTCATAGAACAGGAGATAAAAATAACTTTTAAACGTATGAAAAGATTCTCATCCCACCTCACCCCAAGAGATAAGTGCATTTAAACTAGGTTTCTGTTTATCTGCTATCAAGTAGATCAATATAAATATTCAGTAACATACTGTAATAGTAAAGGTATGTAGAAACAGGACGTAGAATGTAAATTGAAACAACCTTTAAGGAGTCTAACTTGGAAATATTAATCAAAGTGGAAAAATGTGCATTCCCATTGAATGGTTAATTCCATTTCTTAAGTTTTGCTCTAATAACTGATATGTGTAAGAATAGGGACTTACACAAGGATATGCCACTGCTGTCCTATTTGGAATAGCAGAAGAGACTTGACTGGCCTTCAGTACCTGTGATGGTGGTTTAATGATATAATGGGATATTATGCACCTGTGGGGGGAAAAATTTAAGCTGAGTTCTTTATGTACTGATATGGAATGAATTTAGTTTTTCGAAATGGAAAAAAAAAAACCACAAGGTAAATGTGTTATGGTAGCTTTCTGTTCCCACTGCCACAACAAATGAATATAAACCTAGAGGCTTAAAACAAAACAAATACATGATCTCACATTTCTATAGGTCATACAGAGGGCTGGGTCCTCCCTGGGTAACTCAGGCTGTTTTCCTTGTATTCTTTGCTGGAGGCCCAAGAGAGAATCTGTTGCCTTGCATTTGCCGACTTCCAGAGGTCACCTGTGTTCCTTGGCTCATGGTTCCCTTCCTTGCTCTTGAAAAGCAGCAACCTCACACCACTCTGAATCTTCCTCTGTGGGCATGCCTCTCTCTGACCACAACTGGGAAAGGTTCTCTGCTTTAAAGTGTTCAAGTGATCATATTGTACCCGTCCGGATAATCCAAATAATATCTCCATCTCCAGGTACATACCTGTAATCACATCTGTAACGTCCCTTTTTCCGTGTTAAGAACATAGTCACAGGTTCCAAGGATTAGGGATGAACATCTTTGGGGGCCATTATTCTGCCCACCGCAATACATATCCATGTGAATATGACGCTAATGTCTCTTTAAAAATGAAGAGATTCGGGGTCTCTGGGTGCCTCAGTCAGATGAGTGTCCAACTCTTGATTTTGGCTCAGGTCATGATCTCACAGTTCATGTGATGGAGCCCCATGTGGGGCTCTGCGCTGACAGCATGGTGCTTGCTTGAAGATTCTCTCTCTCCCTCTCTCTTTGGCCCTCCCACGCTTGTGTGCTCTCTCTTTATCACTTTCTCCCTCAAAATAAATTTAAAAAAATGAAAAGATTATATATATGATAAGAAATAAAAATAGGGCTACAGCTACATGTAAAACCATTAATACTGGTTGCCTGAGGAAGAGGGATGACATAGAAGTGAGAGGCAGCATTTTCCTTGTACCCTGTGAATTTTGAATCATGTAAATTATTATCATTACAAAACCTACATGTTTTTAAGGGATAAAATCAAACCTCTTTGCAAAATGTAAAAGGAAGATACATGTAGATTGATTTCATTCCAGTCAGGGACTGTGAACCCTGGTATTTGATGAATAATAAATGTAGCTTAGAAACACCCCAGGGCCCTTGTGGAGGAGAACCCAGTGGTGAATGAGCCAAGGGGAACAGTAATAGAACGTGGCCACCAATACAAGATGGGAAGAGCGGGAGGTAGGTGCCTCGTTGACCTGCCCCTGCTGCTAGGAACTCCCTGTATTTTTATGTCAGCAATTCCACAGAGCCCAAAGAGAAACTTGTGTTACAACCAGCCACAGGGGAAAAATAAAGGGTGGGGAGGGAGGATCCCCTCATTTTATTGGCATTATTCCTTTCAGACTCTGCACTGATGGATGCTCTGGTTTTAAAAGACAGATGACAGAAGCAAAATTGGAAACTTTGGCTCCTCACTCATGTTTTAAACACTTGAACAGGCTACCGTTCATAAACTGCTCTCACAAAAGAAAAACAGGCTATGTGTTAGTAAAATAAGAATTGTTGTTCTTTAATTGGAAACATTTGTGTTCTATTTTGCTTTGGTGCTAGTAATCTTGTTTAAAAAAACAGTTTTCCACTTATATTAATCTCTGTTCATACAAAGGGAAGTTTCAGGGGTGATGAGCTTTAGTAGTGTCTATATGCAAACACATTAAAGTAGTCTCAGTACTGTTACATGTATCACTTCGACAGTGACTGGATTCAGTATTTTTCCTGAAAGCTTAGTGGACTGAAACTCTAGAGTTTATCAAAGTTATGGTGCCAAATTCTCTTTGATGTTTTTCATGTGTGTTGTAAAATAACAATTTTTCTCTTACCGGTAAATACATTTCCCCTAATATGTGAGAAACATATTAAGCTTTAAAAAAAAAAAAAAACTAGCCTGGAGACTCAGGTTTTTAGGTAGGAGGCTAAATACCACTGATAGATTAGCAAAAGTTCTTCCTGTGGAGATTTAATCAGTTAATATTGACTAGAGATGTTTTTTTTGGAGAGAGAGAGCACCTGCGTGCATGCACCTGTGCAAGCAGGAAGGGAGAGGGAGAGGGAGAATCTCAAGTAGGGTCCACACCCAGCCCAGAGCCCGACATACTGGGGCTCTGCCTCACGACTGTGAGATAATGATGTGAGCTGAGATCTAGAGCCGATGCTTAACTGACTGAGCCGCCCAGATGCCCCTGGGGATATTTTTAAAGTAAAGAATTCAGTCCCTTCGTTCAATCATTAAGACAATGACAAGTAATTGAATTGAAAATCAGGCAAAGATACCGGCAGGAAATTCAAAGATGCAGAAGTCTAAATGGCTAAAAACATATGAAATATTTAGCAGCTATGTTAGTGAAAATTAAATGCAAATCACAGTAAGAAAAAAAACCCCACCATCTCACATTTAATAGATGGGCAATTTTTTTTTTTTAATTTTTTTTTTCAACGTTTATTTATTTTTGGGACAGAGAGAGACAGAGCATGAACGGGGGAGGGGCAGAGAGAGAGGGGGACACAGAGTCGGAAACAGGCTCCAGGCTCTGAGCCATCAGCCCAGAGACCGACGCGGGGCTCGAACTCACGGACCGCGAGATTGTGACCTGGCTGAAGTCGGACGCTTAACCGACTGCGCCACCCAGGCGCCCCAATGGGCAATTTTTAAAACGTGGCACCGCCAACTGTTGCCATAGATGCGAAGAACTTTTAACTCTATAGTACGATTTGGCAAAAATTAGTAAAGATGGACACATACATACACTACAATATAGAAATTCCACCACCAACTGTGCACCGATGACATTGTCATTTGTCCACAAAAAGATGCATAAGATTGTTCAAAACAGCATGGGTTTTTATATGAAAATAATAGAAGCCATGTAAATGACCATCAAAGTAAAAATAGATAAATGAATTACAATATAGTCTCTAAGGCAGTACTGCATCACAAGGAAAAGTGAATGAACAAGAGTAAAGAATATCATCATGGATTAGTCTCTCCAAGAAGCAGTCTTTCAGGCAACTTGCAGAAGACTACATTCTGATGCCTGTCTTAGTCGGCCTGGGCTGTCCTAACAACACACCATAGACCGAGTGGCTTAAACAACAGACGGTGGCTTAAACAACACGCAATTCTGGAGGCTGGGAAGTCCAGGATGGAGCTGCTGGCAAATTCGGTTCTTGGTGAGTACCTTCCTCCTGACTTTCCAACGGCACCTTCTCATTGTGTCCTCACAGGGTGGAGAAAGAAAGAGTGGAAGCAAACTCTCAGGGGTCTCTTTTTAAGAGCACTAATCTCATGGTGAGCCACGAAGAGGTTTTTTGGGGGGTGACAGTGGTGTTCGTGGGGTCCAGAGCTGATGGCCAAGAAAGAGTTCTTGAAGATGTCTTTGGTGCAAAAAGGTGATTTTATTGAAGCACAGGGACAGACGGGCAGGAAGAGCTGCCCCAGGACCCTGAGGAGAGACTGGTTATATACTATGGAGTTGGGGGCGGGGAGAAGTCCAGGGGAAGTTTCCAGTGAGATTTTCATATGCTAAAAAGGACTCCCAAGATACTGGAGGCCTAGCTATTGTCAAGCTAAGGTTGTTTTTCCCTCTAGGAAAGCATTAACATTAAGACAGCAGGGAGTTCCTGGAGAAACCTTTTACTCTGCCAGCCTCAAGTATTTGTCAATGGGCTGCAGGTTATAAGGAAATTTAGTTCTATCTAACATTTCCTTCTGCCTGTGTTTCCCACATGACTATGGAGGGGTGATGGAGACTTTTAGGTCCTTCAGGACTGCGATCTCTATCAGTTAACCATTTGTTTTCCCCCTTTCCTTTGTTCTCGGGCAGTCAGGAGTGCCAGAGGAATATCACACATCTCCCACCTGGGGTGCAGGGGGTGGGGGGGGCAGGTTTTGGCCTGTCAGCTTGCCTTTCCTTCCCTCATCAAGCCCCACCCTCTTGAACTCATCTAAACTTAATTACCTCCTAAAGATCCCACCTGTAAATACCATAACACTAGGGATTAGAGTTTCAACATATGAATGGGGGTGCAGAGAGGCACAATTCAGACTATGGTAGTACCTTATATATTAAATTTTAAAATCTGAAAAAAAATGTATTATCAACCTTTGTAGTAAAAGTGTGAACATCATAAGTCAGAATAGTTTTTCCCCTGGGAGATGAGAAGAAAGAGATCAGTGAAAGAGAGATACCTGCTGAGTCTCACTTTCACCTTCATGAGTTATAAGTTTAGAATATTTTGCATAAATTGTAAGTTTAGAACATTTTTATTTGTGTCCAAATGAAAGTTTATAAACAGAGTAAAATGTGTTCATTAAGAACAAATGCAAATTCTGAGAAATAATACACCCAAGGTACTTAGGCCAACTCCTTCCCCCCCCCCCCCCTTGGAATACTTTTATATGAGTCCAACTTCTTACTTAAAAGTCAACTCCTTTCTTTAAAAGAAATACATTACCTGGTTCTTGGAAAATTTACTTACTACATAAGCTACTGACTTCTCAGTATGCATGATTCTTTCATGCTACAAATCCGAGGCCCAAGGGTGAACATCAGACTCACCCTTATAATATGTCACTTTGAGTCCATACTTCAGAGAATGTTTTTGCTCCGAATCTAACTCTTAAGTGTGAACAGCTCAATCATTATTACACTGGGAACTTTACATTGTCCTTGCCCTTCCTCCAAATCCCATCACCACTTCTTCTTCTTCTTCTTCTTCTTCTTCTTCTTCTTCTTCTTTTAATGTTTAGTTATTTTTTAGATAGTGAGCTTGAGCAGGGGAGGGACAGAGAGAGAGGGAAGACAGGATCCAAAGAAGGCTCTGTGCTGACGGCAGAGAGATCATGACCTGAGCTGAAGTCAGAAGCTTCACTGACTGAGCCATCCAAGTGCTCCACCCCCCCATCCGTTCTTTAAGAGATCTCAGTTTGTTAGATATATAAAGGTTTAGCACTTTGATTTGGAAAATCAATCTCAAATTTTAAAAACAAAATCATTTCTGAATTAAGAATAATATGTCATCCAAATAAGTAATGTAAACCAACCCATCCTGGAGCTAGATTGCTGAGATTCTAAGCTCTGATCCTCACTTCACACAATTACTTAGCTTCTCTAAACCTCAGTGACCTTATTTGCAATTGGGAATAATGTTAAGACTTACCTCATGGAGTTTTGCACTTCTCAAATGAGACAGTGCGGGTGAAGAACTATTCAGAATCATTGCATTTTTGATGCAGGAGCTGATGTATATATGTCATTCACTGCGTTCTCCCCAAAATTCTCTTCAGTGCTTGGATAACCCCCACTTTACACGTGAAGAATGAGAAGCACGAAGAGTTACACAGTGTGTATGCAAATCGTAAGGTTATGGTGCAGGCATCTCCAGGGGAACGTTATTCTATCTACCACACGTACCAAAGATGGAGTGCTAGTACTCGGTGACTGACAAGGAAGAAGGGAGTAAGAGTGGTGGGGGAGGATTCATAGGTCTATAGGTGGTGGAAACAGATAAGTAGGTTATAACAAGTGTCTGAAGTGTGACACGTAGAGCTATGAGCAAAGGGCAGTAATGTCTCAGAGTGAGAAACTTAACTGCTGGTGAAAATTGGAGAAAAGTTTTCCAGAAGAAATGTAAATTGCCCTGCATCTTACTATAAAAGAAGCTTACCAGGCAGGGAGGTGTGGGAAGGACACATTAGAAACCAACTGGGTGATGCCAAGAAACGTAATGCAAGGAACCAATCCCTATGCAATTCTAATTTTTTGTTTAATCTGGTTATTGGTGAGCTCTGCTAAAATGGAGTTTAGCTGGATCTTGAATTCAAACCATGGCAAATAGTGAGCTTCCAGGGATACTAAGACCAACATCACACATTCCATATGCTCCATTTCACTACAAATGAGCAGCTTTACGACCTGACTCCCTTGAGAGTCTTCAAATAGAGATTTAATTAGAAAGCATTAAAGAAACTCATCCTGAAATAACAAAGGCAGTGGTAGCCATAGGAAGACATTACCCCAGTGAGAAGTTGGGGCACTCACTGAAGATTCTATTAAGCAAACGGACAAATGAGAAGACTGTCCCCTAGGACAGTAATTATGCAATATCACAAAAGGTATTGACATACATAAACTTGTCTTAGGATGATAAACATTTTTAAAATGTGTTTCATTCATTAAAACTAGTTTATTAATTTCTGCATTATCCATGGAAACACATCAGAAAGAAGATTGTAAAAGATACAGCAAAACAGAAAAGAGCTTTCTGAAAATGGTGATAGCTTTTTTGTAATTATGATTTTATTATAATTAAAAATTTGCATTATATTAAATTACTAGTGTTTATACTAAATATTTATAAACATGATCTAAGTTTTTTTGATTGACAAATGACTGATAGAGCTATTGGTGATTTGTCTTTATTTTAATACTATTGATATAATTTTCTAAGTTTATATGATCTCTTCAGAGCCAAGTATTCATTATGCAAACAGTGCTAAAATACATATATGCATGAGGTTGTAATTACTATCTATTCCAGAATCATAGATAAGCTCTATTTTGGGAATAACTGATTTTTGTGTAACAGAAGACATGAGGGATAATTAATTGTCTTAAATCACGTATCCTCATTTATATGGTGGAATGTACCTGTGGGCCATACTGTTTTGTAATCCTTGTTCTGAACAGCTCTTGCCAAGAGCTCTTAATTCCTAAGCATATTTATGTGAATGTCTGAGGCTGACATAGCCCATACTTGAAGTGAAAGTATTTCTCACCCACTTGCCCAGCAATAAACCTTGAGGTTTTGTAGGAGAGCTAATAGGGACATGGTAAGAAATATGGTAAGGGAAAGTGCTTCTTAAGATGCATGATCATAATGAAAAGTAAAGGAAAAAGAAAAGGAAGAGAGGGAGAAAAGTAGCATTGGGGTGCAGGAGCACATGCATGTGCACACACACACACACACACACACAGACATGCACGCAAGACCTATTAATAATTAGGAGTTATAAATTATCTTTCATCATATTAAACAAATATTTGAACATCTGCTATGTGCCCGGCACTGAGGATGCAGTGAGCATATGCCCGGCGTTCACGGTGCTTAGAATTCCACTGTGGGGAGACAGGCAATAACCAGAGGAAATTAGTATTAGGAGATAAACAACCCAGATAAGGATCATAGAGAAGTGAGAAGGGAGCAGCCGTGGTCATGGAAACTCTCACTGATGAGGGGATGTGTCAGCAAAGATGTAAAGTAGTAATAGCAACTCAGTAGGATATTTGAGGAAAGAGCATTTTGGCAGAAAGAATAGCTACCACGAAGTTCCCGAGATGCCTGCTGTGTTCCATGAAGAGTGGGAAAGCTGGAGGGTGGCAACGGTAGAAACAAGGTCACAGGATTTATGGGAGAGGCTAGACCGTGTGGGTCATGTTGACTGTACTAATGACCTTAGACCTGTGCTGTGTAGTCCTGTAGTCACGGACCAAATGTTGCTCTTGAGCACCTGAAATGTGGCTGGTGTGACTGAATTCTAATTTGATTTAATTTAAATTAAAATTTTTTAATTGATACTCAGTTCAGTTATTGGGAAACTTCTCAATATGTTTCAAACAACTTGAGTATGTGAATATATTTTAATTGTAAATTTAATTGAATCTAAACATGAATCAAGTATCCAATTAAAATTCAGTGCCTGAATTGAAACATGGTAGATGTAAAAAATACACACTGACTCAAAGATTAAGAAAAAGGACTTCAAAGTATCTCAAATTTTGTATTGATTATACGCTGAAATGACAATATGTATAAGCTGATCATAAACCATCCTAATAGGCAGAGGAGTATTAATGTGTGAGAAATGAATGCTGATAGACTTCTATTAGGAGTATACATTATAGCACTTTGTGGGAAATATTTTTGAGAAAATACAGCAAAAAACTAAAACTTATTTATCAGGCAATTCTACATGTGGAAATATATCATACAGAAGTAAATATCACAAAAATGAAGCTATAAACATGCCCCTTGCAACTTACTTAAAATAAAACCAAACTAAATAGTCCTACATGGGGGACACATTAAATTAATTATGATATATTCATTCAACAAAATACTAGGAAGTCATTTAAGTTATAAATGTATGTGTATCATTATGTAAGGGCAGTCATCAATTATTAAGCTGAAGAAGCAGCTTGTATATATTAACACCATATTATAAAATTTGATAAAATATAAATAATTCCTAGAAACACATATTTAACTTAATTTCTATACATTTTTTTCTGAGAGGTACACACCCAAATTGTAACACTTTTTCTTACATTTTATAATAATATAGATGACTTTTATTTTCTATAGTTTCCTATATTCTAAAATTGCATACATTCTATGACATAAGGATGTTAGGACTGCAATGATAATAATGTGAAAAACTAAGCATTGCTCTTATTTTCTTCACTGAGGGACTTTAAGAGTACAATTTGAAAAATAATGCAGGTATGTTTCAAAATCATAGATCATTGTTGACGTTTAATGATCTCCTTTCAGTCACGGAGATGAAATTTTAATAGATGCTATCACTGGTAATGATCCCATTTTTTATAGCTGAATGAGTTTTAAAACACATTTTGTTAAATAACCTTTGCATATGTGCCAATGAAGGACTAAGAAAACATTCCTAACATGGTAATATAGGTTATATTTTTTAAAAAATCAAAATAACAGAAGAAAACAGTTTTTAGTTCGGAAGATACCATGGTGTCATGAGCTCGACCTTAAGTGAATATAAGTGCTGCCAGAACTCTGCTTTATTTATGGCCCATTTTGTTAATTTTTCTAGCTGCGCTAACTCCAATTTTTAGGTGAATACAATACCATTATGATTTCTTTAGTGGGATAGAAAAGGGAAAATTCATTCAAAGTATGAAGAATATTATTAAAGATTAGAGGGGCAGAAATGAGCAGAGTACCAGGGAATGACACTGATGTGGCCTGCCTGACAGTCTAGAGAGACAAAGGGCACGCAGGTAAAAAGTGGCAACAGTTAATGGAGATCGTTGAGAACCAGCGCTGATGGGATAAGTCTGAGAAGACCACTCTAAAAGCCTGTGTAGGCTCCATCCAGATCAGGGAAAGAGTATTCACCATCTGTCTGATAGTCTTCAGAGATTGAAACTCCCACTCCTCCCTAGGGTCATTGAAATTAACATGACCTAAAGACCTCTTTTAGACCTTGGAGTCTATATTTTTATGTATCAACGTATGGGCACATGCTCCTGCTTTATCCAGCTTCACCAACCCAGCAACTTTACAATTGATAAGGCAGGGATTAAACAAAATGCTTTTTTTTTTCTCTTTAATTTGCAGTAAAGCCTTTCTGTTGTGCTGATGATATAGGTCAAAGATCATAAATGCAATATAGGACTTCCACAAAAGAAATACATATTTTGTATACACAAAGTTTATACAGTTGACCTTCAGCTTAGCCCAAACAAGACGGCGAGATTGCTTATATTAGGATATATCTTTCTGATTTTCCTTAGGTAAACACTAATGTCCATCTTCTAAAGAAAATCCTTCAAGATTTTACTTAAGCCTTCTTGATCTCCTTTACCTGAGTGATCTTTTAAGAATAATCACTCTCTGTGAGCCACTCCCAGGGAGTTATATAAACCACATTTAGCATGTAGGACCCGATACAGAATGTATGGATGACACTAAGAACACATCTTCATCTCTCAGTTTACTGAATTATTAAGATTAATAGCATAGATTCCAGTCAAACTAGGAAGAATGTTTAATAAAAAAGAGCACATATTTTAAACTTCAGTCTTGTTCCATGAAATATTTCTCCATTTCTTATGAGGCAGAAGAGAAGAAAGAAAAAGACAGAATTGGGCTTTTCAGTCTGGAATATATTTACGTCATTTGCATGTGAAATGAAGAATAAAGTTGGAGTTTAAAAAGTAAAAGTATTTGCAGTAGTTTTTGTTATGACACGATGAGGCATCAAAATAAATGACTTTGCTCAAAGACTGGATGAGCCACAGCACGATCCTCATAACAGAAAACACAATAAATTACCCAGTCAAAAGACTAAAGCACCAGAGATCACCTGAAGGAAAGGCAGTCTTCAGGAAAGCTAAGGAGATGCTTCCATTTTAAGTCTCTAGTATTAAAAACCATCTCTGTCCTCGCAAGCTCCAAAAAGCTGTGGACCCAGTTCTGTGAAAGAATAACTTTATTAGCCACTTGACAAAGTCAGAATTCTCACCTAGTTCACCATTAACTTTTGTTGCCACCGTATCAACTTAGTGGTGATTAAAAGGACTCAAAAGACCTGTTAACAGAAAATTAAGATAATGAGTTTTTTATTCTCCACGTTGAGGTAGTTCCTAATCCATTCTCTCAGCTGTGACCACTCAATCATAATATAGTTTAAAATAGATAGGCTGTCTCATTCTTAGCAAATGGAAGTTCAAATGAACTCTATTCCTGTTTGGACGATTAATAAGTCCACTGCAACGTGAGAGACTTTATATAGATCTCGTGGAGGACCCCAGTGCACTTTACATTCATTGAAAAACATATCAGCAAAGTTTGCTCAGAGATAGCTAAGAGGCCAATATCAACGATGCATTGCTCAACATAATTATTTCATATATACATTCTCTCTATTACTCATCTCATTTAGTGCCTTTATTTCTGAGCATGTCAAATATATTCTCCATATCAACTTTACTCAGCTTGTTCTCACATGAAATTTTATTCAGTATTATTTATCAATGCATATGGATTCTTTTATTCCTTTTCCTCCCACCCTGAGAAGTTCTGATATAGTCTATTAGAGGACTATGCCTCCTGTATACGAATCACTTCTATGTGGAATCTAAAAAAAAGCCAAACTCATAGAAACAGAGTAGAAGGATGAATGCCAGGAGTTGGGGGGCAAGGGAAGAATGAGGGAGATGTTAGTCAAAGTGTACAAACTTCTAGTAAGAAGATAAGTAAGTTTTGGGGATCTCATGCACAACATTGTGATCATAGGTCACAGTACTGTATTGTATACCTGGAAATTGCTGACAGTAGATTTTAAGTGTTCTCACTACCCCCCCCCACAAAAAAGATAATTATGTGATAGAGATAATCATATTGTGATATATAAGTAACACTACAGTGGTAATCATGTTGCAATATGTAAGTGTATCAAATCAGTATGTTGTACACCTTAAACTTACACACTAATGCATGTCAATTATTATCTCAGTAAGGTTGGAAGAAAAAAATCACACTTGCATATCTACCATATCTGGTTCTTCCCTCCAACTCAAGTGCTTTAAGTCTGCCAGAATCACCAGTATCTCTTTAAACTAAATTCTTCACTCTCACCTCTAATTTTTCCTCCTTCGATTCCTTCCCACTAGATTTAGTAAGGTTCTTCACGTACTTTGTAAACATTTTGATCCTGAGTATAACTTCCTTCCTGCTCTCGGTTCCCGCAGTGAATTCTGTCCTGCACTTGCTCCCTGTGTGCTTCCACCTCTGCTGAGAGCTGAGTGCCCTCCAGCGTCCCCTTGTGGTTGGACCAGCACACAAACCCATTTAGAATATTCCATTAATTCTTGATCATTTCAGCAGTTTTACGCTTGAAGTCTTCTGACTTTCAGTCAGGCAATCGTTTCTCTGAACAGTTTTAAGTACAGATTCCCAAGGAATAATAATTAAAAACACCCAAACTGCTTCACTGGCTCACATATAATTGGCAATGTGATATAACCTCCAAATTTTAGGGAAAATAGGTGCTCACTTTGAAGATACCTGAATACGAATACTTTATTCGATCTTTATATCTAACTAGGATTCTATAAATTTATCCATAAATATAAAATCCCTTATTTTGGGGGAGTGCATAGGACTAAAAATGTCAGATATATTTAAAGGCAAGTAGTCTTGTTGCTAAAGCAACAATATTATTCGAGGCACACAGGATGTTTGCTTGTTTCAAAATACACTAGTTTGACAACATAGTAGTCCCCCTTTATCTGTCGTTTCAGCTACGCAAGGTCAATCATGATCCAGAAACAGATGGTCCTTCTTCGAACCTAGCAGCCTAATGCTACGTCAGTCACGGTGCCTACGTCATTCACCTCACTTCCTCTCTGCCCGTAGGCATGTTACCATCTCACATCATCGCAAGAAGAAGGGTGTGTACGGTACAATAAGATATTTAGATATTTTGAGAGAGAAAGACTACATTCACATTACTTTTATTGCAGTGTAGTTTTATTATGATTGTTCTATCTTATTATTAGTTATTGTTGTTAATCTCTTACTGTGCCTAACTTTTAAACTTTTTCATAGGTATATGAGTATAGGAAAAACATAGTATATATAGGGTTTCTTTTTTTTTTTTTTAAGTGTTTATTTTTGAGAGAGAGAGACACAATGAGAGCAGGGGAGGGGCAGACAGAGAGGGAGACACAATCAGAAGCAGGCTCCAGGCTCTGAGCTGTCAGCACAGAGCCCGACGCGGGGCTCGAACTCACCGACCGTGAGATCATGACGTGAGCCAAAGTTTGTTCGCTCAACCAGCTAAGCCCCCCAGATGCCCCTATGTAGGGTTTAGTTCTATTTGTGGTTTCAGGCATCCGGTGGGGGACGGGCAAGGGGGAAAACAACTGTATTTTAATACATATGTCACATACATATACTTGAATAAATATGATGGGCTATTCAGGCCTCCCTGAATAGGTACTGAACATTTTTTAAAAACTTATTGTCAAGTGTCCTCTGGTATTCTCACCCATTTCCTAACTTCCAAGTACATACAAATTATTGAGACTAAGCTTCTTACAGATGTATGTGTTACAAGAATACGTATTGAGGAAGCAGAGAAAAGTCCATAAAATACAGATTTTTTTCTTATGGAAAAGAATAGAAACTATAAAATAATTTTTGTTTTGTTTGTTACATAGTTTTGAGAGTTGTATCACACAGTGTAGCTGTTGAATGGGATTCAGTTAGAGTTAGTATCTTTATATGATACTTGGAGATGTTTATCAACTCAGGGCAGACCCACTCGTAGTTACAATTCAGCCTTCTCTAACATGGCACTCCATGTTGCCCACATGGCAACAAGGCATTGTTCAGTTGTGTTAACCATCACATTAGCCTAAAGTTCATCTGCTTAATTAAGAGAGTGTCTTTTTAAGAGTTTTCTTCCTTTTTTTTTTAAACTTTTTTTCTTGGGGAACCTGGGTGGCTCAGTCAGTTAAGCGTCTGACTTCAGCTCACAGCTCAAGAGTTCAAGCCCCACATCGGCTCTGTGCTGACAGCTCAGAGCCTGGAGCCTGGAGTCTCTGCCTGTCTCTCTGCCCCTCCCCTGCTCATGCTCTGGCTCTTTCTCTCTCTCAAAAATAAATAAGCATTAAAAAAATTGTTTTTTAAACTTTTTTTCTTGCTATCAGCATAAATCTCATAATATAGAAGCATGTTCTCAGTACAATGAAAGCAAATTTCCTATGATAGAAAATGGGAAATGATTTATATAATGATTTTATTCCTCTTTATTAATATAACACATTATACCTTACTTGTGTCTGGGTAAATCCTGTTAAGTCATTTCAGAGTGCTTTCATGAACGTGGAGGGAAAGTTCACAGTGCCTCCCTCAGCTTCTCGGGGCTTTCAGTATTCCTGGGCTTATGCCCGCATCTCTGCCTCTGTTGTCACAATGCCTTCTTCATCTGTGTGTGTGTGTGTGTGTGTGTGTGTGTGTGTGTGTTCTCCCTCTGCTCCAGTCTTACAGAGATTTAGGACTTAGGGCATTTAGAGCCCACCTGAATAATACATTATCATCTCCTATCTCAACATTCTTAACTTAATCATACCTACTAAGGTCCTTTTCTTTTTTGACATATCAGGGTCCAAGGATTAGGATGTGCATATCTTTGGGAAGTGGTGGTTCAATTTTCAGCTCACCACAGAGATATATGTTGTTTGGGGTATTCCCCCAATTCCATGCAGAACCATAAGCTCTATGTTTCTATAATTGAATCTTAGTTGTTTATTTCCCCGGTGTTCCCGTCTCCCTGCAGAAGCCATTCTGAGTTCCTCTAGTAGAAAGAGGGAAGGGATAAACCACCGTAGTTGTCTTCTTTAATTAGGACAAAAGAGGTATGATAGATGCAGAGTTGCATACCTGATATGCACCTCCCCCACTTTGCTAAAAGAATCCCAATTTGATTCTTCAGGTGATGCACCTGGTCCCAGACAGAGGCTCAGGATATGTCGAAGCCAAGCACGGGGCTGCTGTCTATCCCCCTTCCCCAGACTTCATGCTGCCACTTCCGGCCAGTGATGTAAAGGAAGTCTGTGACAGTCTCTCCAAGAAAGGACTGTGCTTTTCTAATAACAACTTCAAGTACAACATGTACATATCAGGGGAGACAAGAGGTAGGCAAAGGGAGAGTGTCTGTAGTCTCACCCTTTTGACCCAATTGTGGCTTTTCACGGGTTAACACTTTTGAAGTGTATGGTTTAAGGGTGTATGATCAAGACGTTGCCAATTAATTTCTTTTGCTTGTGTTTCTAATTAGGTGAGTTTTATTAGGCCTTTGAATTAAGAGATTTTATGATCTTAGCTCTACTCCTCCACATTTAGCTAGGATATTCTGCCTTGGTTTTAAAGTTTTAAATGTGTTTGCTACTGCTTATATTAAAGGAAGTACACACACACACACACGCGCGCGCGCACACACACATGTATGTGGTTTTATACCTTAGCTAGCTTTGGAATTATGCCTCAACACATATAACCATGATCTATGACAAAGGGCATAAAACAATTTGATTTTGAAGCTCAGAGAGTTTTTTAAATATTACATCTTATTAAGAATCTAAAGATATGGCTAAAAATGGAAATACTGACCAAACAAAAAGCTATATTTCTAAATAATGATATAATGTCAGGACATTCATAGAGAAATGTCTTCTGAATTGTCAACGTCAGGAATAAAAATCAAATAATAGTGAACTAAAAGGTAAACATGAAGTTAAATGCTGTAATGGAACAATATGCAGGTAACTTAAAAGGTGTGCCTATGTAGACTCTTCTCATGTTGTGCTCCAAAACTGGATCAAAATTTAGATCAAAAAATAATCGGATCAAAAATGAAATTATTTCGTATTATCCATCCCCAATAGGAAAGTCTTAGTAGTGATCTGGAATGGTGCTGTTGAAGCAGAAGTGCCCTAGTTGTGTGACACTGAAGAACCATGTCTAATTGAACATGCCTGTTTTAGTTTCTATTTCCTTTAAAACAATAAAAATCTCTGAGAACTGTCCCTAATGGCAGAAAATCAAATGATGCTGATAAAGCAAAGCTGAAATGACTGGGGAAGTCCAGAAATTGCAAGTGAAATTCAAAAGGATTTGCATTTGCTGTGTAAGTTGGCTGATGTGGCAAACCACATTTAATGCTGACAACTGTTAAAAAATAATGATAAATGGAGACCAAAAATAAGCAGATAAATGAAGCAAGCAAACCAGAGCCGCTGAGTTCCTAATAGACGACAAAAAGTTCTGACATAGGTTGAAATCCTTTGAATGGTAAGAAATGCGGAGAATGGAGGAAACTGATTTACAAACCTCAGGAGTTTCAATCCTGAGTGTGTATATTGTTTCCACATTAATATTTTATCCATCCAGTAGGCCTCGAGTCACGGCTAAAGTGGTATTAAAATATGGATCATATGCTTCTTTACATTAAGGCACGTTCAAATTTATAAACTCATAGACAAAAACTAGTGTGAAAAGGAAATTGTTCAGTTGTGTTTTTAAAAAATAAGTTTTGTTGCAAAGCTTCCAAAATAATTGGCAGATCTCAGAACTGTCCACTTTATCTGAAACTGCCTAATGTTGACAAATATTGAAGTTAGCACTCTCATAGGGCTTCAGATGAAAAGAGCATTTGAAGCCTGTGTCATTTGGAGAGTACTCCTGTACCTGGTCCAAACATTGTCTTCATATATGTGGCAAAATAAAGATTTGGGGGGAGCAAATAATGGTTTTCTGAGTCAGTTAGGCGTTGTCATAGGAATTAACTACAGTTTTTTTCAATCAGTTCTAAGTCCGCTGTGTTGCAAGGAGAGTGTATCGGATGACAGGTATACATGTGCATTTATGCAGGTCTATGAAGTAGAAACTTCACTGGAGATGACTGTCTATTTCTACCTGCTAGATAAAATGCCTATTAAATGCCTATGAAAGCACTCTGTAAGCTTTATGTTGGTTTGTCAGTATGAAAAAGTGTATGCCACAGATGATTCTGGGCTTGTTCCCTCCTGCCAGGAAGAGCCTTGTGCCCTTGCTCTAGGTTGCTAAGCAAGTATTATTATTTCTATATATGCCATGATGACAGAACTGGGGAAGCAACAGATCATCTAATATAAGACTGCAAAACAGATTGGTTTCATCAACAAAAGACTGAGCAGCAAGTCCAAGATTTGGTTGAGAGTACAAGGTTGGTCATTGCTGCTAATAGGTATCAATATAATTAATTTTTCTATTTTGATTGTATATGCAGCCAACTTGCCACACTTGTTCATATTAATTATGTTCTGTAACTGAACATTTTGTTTTAACGAAAAGAATTTTATCATATGTGATAATGGACAGTTTTGACAGTCTTGTTTTTTCCTTGACTGACCATATATCTTTTTTTGTTTGTCTGTTTAACTTATATTGCTATGTTTGTTGATGTGCCCAGTAAAATAGGAGATGCAGTGATAGTTGGTATCTTTGCTTGTCCCTGATTGAACAAGAAAACTTTCAATAGTAAACATATTTCTACTGTAGAATAATTTAATGTAGATAATTTAACAGGGGAAAGAAATTCCTTTTCTTCCTAAATTACTAATTATTTTTTTTTATCAAGAATAGGTGCTGTGGGGCGCCTTGGTTAGGCGTCCAACTTCAGCCCATGATCTCACGGTTCGTGGGTTGGAGCCCCGCATCAGGCTCTGTGCTGACAACCCAGAGCCTGGAGCCTGCTTTGGATTCTGTGTGTGTGTGTCTCTCTCTCTCTGCCTCTCCCCCAATTGTGTTCTGTCTCTATCTCTCAAAAGTAAATAAATGTTAAAAAATTTTTTAAAAGAATAGGTGCTGAAATATATCAAATACTTTTTCTATACCTTTTGAGGTAACAGATTATTTTCCTTTTATCTGTTACCATGATGAATGTCATTTATAGTATTTTTAAAAATAACCACCTTTGTATTCCTGTAATATATCACTCAGTGATGATACTTGATTTTGTTTTGTGTAAGTTCCTAAGTTTGTTGTTTTCGTATTTTGCTAAAGAGGTTACAAATAAGTGGAGATCTATACTGCTTACCTTTCATACATCGTCTTTGCCTGGTTTTAAGGTTCTAGATTAAGCCAGCTCACAACTGAATGTTTTCTCTATTTTCAATATTCTGCAAGCGTCTATGACACCAATCTCTGGGATTTCATAAGGCTTGCTTTATAAATAAGTGCATGCTCAATTTTTATGTGTGCTTCCTGCATGCTTGAGAAGACTATGGAATCTCTAATTGTTCCATGCAGGGGTCTGTATAGGTCTATTAAATTAAACTTACTGATTGTTCTGTTCAAATATTCAATTTCTTCACTAATATGTGCTGTTGCTTTTAAGGTGATTCTTGGCATGACCATGATCATGAATTTGGCAACTTCTCTTTAAAGTTTTATCAGTATTAGCTTTATATATTTTGATTTACTAGATGTATTCAACTCTAGAATTTTTTTAAAGTTTATTTATTTATTTTGAGAGAGAGAGAGAGAGAGTGCACATGCAAGTGGGAGAGGGGCAGAGAGAGAGGGAGACAGAGAATCCAATTCATAAATCATGAGATCATGACCTGAACTGAAACCAAGAGTTGGACACTTAACTGACTGACCGACCCAGGTGCCTCTCACATTTAGAATTTTTATATCATTCTGATAAGTTGAAGGTTTTATCATTATACAGTTTATCTCTTACTCATACAAAGTCCATTGCAGATTAGGTCTTCTGCTTGGAGATAGAGATCACTACAGTATCGTAGCAACAACTTCTTAATATATGGCTCATTATTATTCTTGAAGAAGTAACAGAGACAGTAAGAGAAGACTCACTGCTCTCAGCCTAGAAGGGATGTGCCATTTCTGCTCATATTTCATTGGCCAGAATGAGTCACATGGCCATTAAGGGTCAATAAGGGGACTGCCCATGTCATTTTTTCTGGAACAAGCACAGGGAAAGCTCCATCTCTGAGCTTCTTTAATTGTGAAGGTATAGAAAGGGAAGAGGGAAAATTAAATATTGACTTTTAAAGTTTTCATTTGGAAATAGCACATATTATTTCACATTTTATTGGCCAAAGAGAGTCCCATGGCTCTGCCTAACTTTAAATAGGGTGGAAAATACATTCTTTTTTTTTTTTTAATTTTTTTTTAATGTTTATTTATTTTTGAGACAGAGAGAGACAGAGCATGAATGGGGGAGGGTCAGAGAGAGAGGGAGACACAGAATCCGAAACAGGCTCCAGGCTCTGAGCAGTCAGCACAGAGCCTGATGCGGGGCTTGAACTCACGGACCGCGAGATCATGACCTGAGCCGAAGTCGGACGCTTCACCGACTGAGCCACCCAGGCGCCCCAGAAAATACATTCTTGATATACCCTGGGAAGCAGACAGTTCAAAATACTTAGTGAATATAGCTATTAATTAGCATATTAGTTAAGAAGTGATGTTTATATGGACTGAGGAAATGGCAGAGATAGACATAAATAACTTTGTTTTAATATATTTACATACACAAGCAACAGAATTTGCTCAGTGATTAGGTAATGGAATAAGTGACTCTTCTAGCATCCCAGCTGAATAGGTAACAGTGTCAATATTATGTGGAAGGATAGGGAGATTGGTTTTGTTCTCGAGGCAGAGGAGAGAATCAACTTTATCTTTTTTAAAAAATTTGTTTTTAATTTTATTTAAATCCAAGTTAGTTAACATGTAGTATAATAATAATTTCCAGAGTAGAATTTAGTGATTTATCACTTACATGTAACACCCAGTGCTCATCCCAACAAGTGCCCTCCTTAATGTTCATCACTCATTTAGTCCATCCACCCACCCGACACCCCTCCAGTTTTTTCTCTGTGGAACTAGAATGAATTATGCTAAGCGAAATAAGTCAGTAAGAGAAAGATAAATATCATGTGATTTCATTCATATGTGGAATTTAAAAATAAAATAGATGAACATAGACAGGGGAAGGGAAGGAAAAATAAGATAAAAACAGAGGGGGAGGCAAATCATCAACTTTATCTTTAAAGTATAGTTAAAATAATGTGGTACATAACATTGCATCTTTCATTCTTTACTGTCATTGAGGCAAAGGAAAATTAGGTTCATCTTTAATTATAGAAAGTAAAGCCAAAATAATAGGTTGTATAACTCTATGCATGCTTTTAGTTCATTGCCTCTGCCTTTCGAGTTTGGATACCTGAAGCTCTCTAAGAAGCTATAAATAAGAGGGGGAAAAAAAGCAACAACCTAGTTCCTTAAGTAGACACATGAGAAAGAAGATGTTTTAAAAAGGAAAATTTCCCCTGTTGTGCCCAAGGCCACACCAGTGTCTATTGGTTGCACTCCTAGTTCCAAGTCCACTTTTTATATGACTCTTTTAAAAGGCTCTTGTCAGTTTAGATTTCTTGGCTGTCAGGTGCAATGTGATGTGTTTCATCTGGCTGTGTCAAGCACATCACTCTCTTCCTGTTCACAATGAAAAGATTTCAACTGGAAAGTCCTGCTTTGGGGAAGACTTCAAGCCAACTAAAAGCCAAACTTACCTTTTAAAAAGAGTCAGATTCAGTTTGACATGAAGTGTGGCATTCTGGACCATTCATATTGCAATTAACTTTGACAATCTTCAATCGATTACACCTTCCATTGTGATTATAGAGACTATATTGCATATTAAAACTTTCAGGATGTTAGCTCTCTGAAATTTAGGTCTCCTTTATCTTTAACTGCAGAAGTATATAATTTGACATTTGTCATAAAAAAAAGAATTTGTTCCTCACACAGAAAATCATAGATGTCTCCATAATGCTTAGAAACAAACTTTTAGTAAATTTTCACAAGTATTCATCTTTTTGGCTAAAACCTTACTTTTTAGCCTATTTTCTTCCAAACTACCACCCTTTGTATACCCACATACAACCCTTCTGAATTTCAATTTAATGAGGCTTAAAAAAACAAATAGGTTCAGGGCTCCAATTGCATATTTCTATCTTCCTTTTAGCAATTCCCTCCTCAGGGGCACTCTAATCAAGCTACTCATGGTAACACTGCAACATGGAAGCATACTATCCAGAAGAGAAACATCTCTTCCAGTAGTTCGTATAGAAAGATATGAAGCTCGGGGCGCCTGGGTGGCGCAGTCGGTTAAGCGTCCGACTTCAGCCAGGTCACAATCTCGCGGTCCGTGAGTTCGAGCCCCGCGTCGGGCTCTGGGCTGATGGCTCAGAGCCTGGAGCCTGTTTCCGATTCTGTGTCTCCCTCTCTCTCTGCCCCTCCCCCATTCATGCTCTGTCTCTCTCTGTCCCAAAAATAAATAAACATTCAAAAAAAAAAAATTAAAAATAAAAATAAAAAAAAAAAAGAAAGATATGAAGCTCACATAAGCCAAATTTCCAGAAAACATCTTCCTTAGTCTATTTTACCAAACTGGGCTGTTTATATACGAACCACTCTCTGGGATTGGAGTATGAGTGTTTGGCTTTATCCAATTAAAATCACTGTCAGGAATATAGAGTAGGGGCAATTGAGGTCAATCTGTATCAAATATTAATTAAGAAAAAGATGTAGACATATTTGAAGAAATTATGGTCAAAAGCTTCCCCAAATTAATGAAAAACATTAACGTACACATCTAAGAAGCTCAACAAATTCCAAGTAAAATGAACTCAAAGAGATCCACACGCATCATAATCAAATTGCTATAAACCAATGACAAAGAATAAAGTCTTGAAAATATCAAGAGAGAAGGAACTCATCATATACAAGGATCCCCAATAAAATTAACAGCTGATTTCTCATTAAAATCATGGTAGCCTGAAGGTAGTTGTCTTAGTCAGTTCAGGCTGCTATAACAGAACACCATAGCCTGGTTGGCTTACAAACAACAGAAGTTTCTTTCTCACAGTTCTGAAGGCTGGAAAGCCCAAGATCGAGGTGATGACAGATTTGGTGTCTGGTGAGAGACTGCTTCCTGGTTCATAGATAGCCACCTTCTCACTATGTCCCATAGGGTGAAAAGAGGGAGAGAGCTCTCTTAGGTCTTGTTTATAAGGGCACTAAGCACATTCATGGCCTAATTGATTTCAGACAATTTTAGATATTAGAAAATTTATACAAATTATCCCCATTTAATGGGGAAAGAGGTTTTATAACAAATGGCCCTGGGACAATTAGATATCCATGCTCAAAATAATGAATCTGTACCCTTACCTCACATCATATGCAAAAGTGAACTCAAAGTGGATGAAAGGCTAAATATAAGCTCTAAATCTATAAAACTCTTAGAAGGAAACATACACATAAATTTGGGGGACTTTGGATTAGGCAATGGTTTCTTAAACATGATACCAAAACCACAAGAATATATATATATTTTTTAATGTTTACTTTTGAGAGAGAGAGAGACAGAGTACGAGTGGGGGAGGGGCAGAAAGAGAGGGAGACACAGAATCTGAAGCAGGCTCCAGGCTCTGAGCTGTCAGCACAGATCCCTACATGGAGCTCAAACCCACGAACCATGAGATCATCACCTGAACTGAAGTCCGGCACTTAACCGACTGAACCACCCAGGCAACCCAACCACAAGGATATTAAAAAACAACCCATGGATGGGAGAAAATGTTTTCAAATCATATATCTGGGAAGGGCCAAGAATCCCAAATATATAGAGTATTCTTACAGCATAACAATAAAAAGACAAATAACCTGATTTAAATTGGAAAAAGGATTTAAACAGACATTTCTCCAAAAAAGATATGTAATGGCTGATAAGCACATGAATTGATGCTATGAAGAAGGAGAAGAAGAAGAAGAAGAAGAAGAAGAAGGAAAAAGGGAAAAAAATAACAAGTGTTGGTAATGTTGGTGAGAATGTGGAGAAAGTAAAATTCTCAGTCATCGCTGATGGAAATGCAAAATGGGCAGCAATGTGGAAAACAACGTGGGGGTTCCTCACTAAGTTAAATACAGAATTACCATATGACCAGCAGTATTACTCCTAGATATATACCAAAGATAACTGAAAACATGTGCCACACAGAAACTTGTTAATAGCAGCACTATTCACAGTAGCCCAAAAGTGAAAACAATTTAGATGTCCATCAGCTGTTGTACCAAAATGTGGTACATCTGTACCACGGAATATTTTTCAGCCGTAAAAAGGAAAGAAAGTACTGATGCATACTACAGCATGGATGAACCTTGATAACATTATCTAAATGAAAGAAGCCAGACACAAAAAAATCATGCATTGCATGATTCAGTTTACATGAAATATCCAGAATAGACAAATCCACAGACATAGACAGTAGATTAGTGGTTGCCAGGGGATGAGGTGAAGGATGAATTGGGAGGTTTAGTGTTTCTTTTGGGGGTGTTGGATGGTGTCTAAAATGAGCTAGTTGTGGTGGTTTCACAACATTGTGAATATTCTAGAAATCACTGAGTTGTATACCTTAAGATGGTAAACAAACAAACAAACAACCTCTTCTCATGATTACCATCCTGCATCCCCTGAAATGCATTTTCACAGTCTTATCGTTGGGAAATATCCCTGTCCAGAAGGACCCCATTGCAATGAAAGATGCCCCCGCATATGCTGGCCCATTAAGTCCCAGCATTGTAAATATAATTAATCAACTGCCCAGAGAAAGGCACCTGTATGACAGCAGCTGTGAGGATAGAGAAATGACAGCGCGGTCAGCTCCCAGACACATAATCTTTTAACCTCTGTATGAGGAAAGCATGGCGTAAATGCAGGAACAGAGGCAAAGTCAAAATACCACCACGAGAAGGCTTTTTCGTAGAAGCGGCATTTTAAGGGAACCTTGAAGTTTAAGTGAAATGTAATTATGAAGTAAGGAAAGAAGGACGTTAATAGAGAAGGCAGCAGCATGAACCAACACAGAAGAAGGAAATGGTGTGACTGAGGATAGGTTACAAAGAACACGCCGTATCCTGAGATGAAGCAGGGTAGGTGCAGCTTCTCAGAAGGGATTGGGAATTTGTAGGAACATAAAAAGACTCAACCCATAAATTTAGAATAAGTTCCTTATGACTATTACTGTTGTTGTTATTTTAGGCAAAGAATACAAAATACTTGTACAGTGGCTTTACTACCCCTGCAGAATGCCACCCTTGTCCCCAGGGTGCGGTGGGGATGACAGTCAGCCGCCAATGACTCTGTACAAGAAGAGTAGGAATTTTTCAGATCTGAAAATATTAAATTTTTGCTGTATCCCAGTACATTTATAATTTGGATTCTCATCAGTTTTCAGGAAAAATGTATTCAATCATTTTATGCTTTCAATAGAAAAAATTACAGACAGCTGGGCTTTCTTACCCTATGCTCTACTTAACATTGACAAGATCATATTCTATTTTAGGGAAAAAGCAATTTCAATGCCTGGCATCCTTTGTTTCCTTTCTCCACTCCCCAGCTGTCCAACTTTCCAGAAAATTATTTACCTTCAAAATCAGGATGAAGCCAAATAACTGAATACCTTGAAAGTTACCCTAAGAAGTTAAATTCCTTACATAACAACATTTAAGAAGGTTGAAGAGGAGGGAAGTGATATGATTCTACATGCGGATCTGGGCATATTGACTTTTTAAAAAATTTTTTTAATGTTAATTTTTTTTTGAGAAAGAGAGAGCAGGAGAGGGGCAGAGAGAGCAGGAGAAGGCCAGAGAATCGCAAGTAGGCTCCTCTCTGCCAGTGCAGAGCCCAATACAGGGCTTGAACTCATGAACTGTGAGATCATGACCTGAGCTGATATCAGCAGTCAGGACGCTTAACCAACTGTGCCACCCAGGTGACTCTGGGTATACTGACTTTTAAAACAGCTTTACCAAATGCATGTTTCAGATGGAGTCCAAAACCACATGATATTACAGACTTTGCCATGGTTTTGATCCTTATAATGAAATCATTGTGAGTAAGTACTTTGCGACTTTGATTGTCACTACCATCAACTGCTTGGATTCAGGGTCATTGGAAATGTAGGTATACCTAAAGCAAGTTCATCAGCTGAAAGGCATTTTAAGTCTTTTTCAATGCAAAAATATTGCCTCACTATTTTTATATCTGCTCATCATAAAAATCAAATTTTGTTGGATCAGGTACTTTAGATCACATTATTAGAAGATCATGTTACAACACAAACTGGTCATTTTGGGATGGAGGAAGTAAATTACATTGTAATTCAATGAAGGCTGACAGGTTTTAGATCAAAGAGTGGTTCCTGGCAATATTTGTAATTAAGAAATATCTATAAACATGAGGCTTGCAATACTTAATTTGATTCAGCATGGACCATTTTTTCCTGGTGCATATAGAAATGTGTCATTTACTTTTAAATGAATAAATATGACTTTAGTAACTTGGTTCTTGCATTAAAGATAACATGCTGATAATTCTTTTAAAAATTACTTGTATTTCAGTAAGTTTGCTTGGTTAGATCTTGGTGTTCATGAGGGTCAGGCATCCAGTTAGTTTCCCTTTGCTTCATGGTTTCAGACACTATGCCTAAGCTTGGCTTGTCACTGCAAATAATTATGACTAATCCCAAGGAGGAATGGGCTAAAACTTTATATCCTTTCATGCAAAGTCAACCCTTTGAAAAAGAAGAGAAAGCCAAGTCTACTATGGAAAACAATTTATGTCCTTAACCCAGATAAAGTTCTCCTATTGCCCTATCATGTTTTACGTGTTTGGTTTTCATGCTGTTTTGTAATGGGAATTTAACCAACAGGCCACTGTGAAATGTTGCTCTGGGAAAGGAGGGTTTTTTCTTCCTTATGTGTACTTTAATCAGAACAAATACTTTGGAGCTAGGTTAAAGAAAGTCATGCCCCAGTTCCCATTTTGTCCATCTGGGAAATACAGTATCAGCAATTTCCTGAGATGCTGGTATCCAGACCAATTTTTGCCCTCTTTTATAACACTAACAAATGCCAAAGGGACATGCACAGTGTCAGTAATCATCCAAAGTCATTCTTATTGGGCATCTAGTAGACAGTGATTTAGGCTACTGAGAAGAAAGCATCTGTAAGGAATGTATTTGTAATCAATACAAATGTTTAATCAATAAAAATGTTTATTTTTCTAGACAACAGACTATGACCTCAGAGAGATTGTGATGCTCAGTTGAAGGATTAATTAACAAGGGGCAAAATGGCAGTTTTGGGTGGCTTTTGGCTTAACGTAGAGAAGGGACTACAGAAGTTGGGAGAACACAAAGCTGAAAAAAGTGAGGAAATCTGCAAAGAACATGGTGACAGGGCCCCGTAGTTTGTGTATCTCCCTAAAACTCTTTGTAATAACAGTCAGAATCACCACGAGAAAATCCCCCAAATTAATGCACATTTACAGTTAACTAGGTGAAACAGTGTCTTCCATGCATTCCAAAGTACAAGTGGAAGGGAAAACATCACCAGCAGACTCAAAATGGGCATTGTGTTAGCATCCATGTGGGAAGAAGCAGGGGTACGTGAGGGGTCTCAGAACAGGAGAACTAATAGCCGACATGGTTGCACTAGAAAGCACATCAGGCAGGTTACTGAGGAGGAGCATAGATAGGTCCAATATTCTCATTGTGATATATGGGAAATAAAAGAAAAGAAGAAAATATTTATCATGCATTACCAATGTTACTGGATTCCAAATTAATAGTTGAAGGAGAGCCTCTATGTATAGAATTATGCCAGTCAATAAATGAAAAATAAATCATAACAGGAGAATATCACTGTTTTACAACACCCATCAAATTAATGGATCTAGGTCATGACATTCACAGCTACTAATATTAAAAAAAAAAAGGGCAACCAAACTACATATGCCTCCTAATAAAAGAACACAATACAACTTGCAGTGTTGCCAAAGAGACCTAGCCTGAGTCTAATCAGACATCTACATCATCTGCCAAGTTGCAGGAAATACAGAGGACAGAGGAATATTCAAAACTATAGGTCAAACGGACCTAGTTCTTCAAAAAATAAATTGTCAGGAAAATAAGGGATGGAAGGAAAAATTGTAGAGTAATAGTGACATAAGAGACACATCCACCAATCACCAAAAAAAAAAATAATAATAATAATAAGAAAAGAAAAGAAAGAAAGAAAAGAAAAAACCTCAAAAACCTAAAAATGGGTGAGATGAAATATAGTTTTGGAGGATGCACACTTGAGAATGCACCATCAGGGACTTAAATTGTTTAAGAACCTACTGAATTCATGCAACTTGCAAGGCTTTGTTCTAGTCGCTTGAATATTTAGGTGATAAACTATAAAGAAATGCGAATATGTGATTATTTTAAAGAAAGTGGCTACTTTTGTGGAGAGGGAAGTGATAGTGATGGGTGAGGCATATAGAGGGCTTCTGAGGTTCTGGGCATAATTCTGCTTCTCAACTTGAGTGGGGGTAGTAGGGTGTTGATCTTATTAGACTCATTGAACTGTATATTTGTTTATATATGTTTTTGTACCTGTGCTTACACTTCAGAAGTTAAAAAAAAACAAAAAGAAAGGAAGTTTGGAAAAGTAAATCTATGGTCAGATCAAGAAATAAAGAAGAAAACTGTCATTTTTATTTCCTTGACCTTTTCTATCCCAGCTGACATGGTTACCTTGCATGCAGGTGCCCAGAACTGAGCTCTCATTTCCAGATTGATTGCCTGCTTTAGTTTTCCTGTTGTAACTCTAGAGATCAGAACAGAGACTAGCACAGAGTAGGTGCTCAATCAATATCTATTGAATGAATTAGTAACTAGGTTCAAAGTTTTTGACATCTCATAACATTTTTAAATCTAAAAAAAGAATGCTCTTTTAATGCTAGCTAAAAAAATAAATAAATAAACTGTTCTTTGCAAGATTTAAGAGAAGCTGGCTTTGTAATCTGAGCTCTTTATCATAATAAGATAGCCATTAAGATGTGTTCATGAATGTACAAGTGAAAAAAAAGGCTAAATCATCGCTTTTGTAAAAGTTAGGTATACCAAAGGAATCATGGTACAAGATGTCCCTGATTCAAAGCTAAAGAAATTACAGTTGAAATCCTGGCAAATGACAGGGTCAGAAAACAACATTAAGCCAATGATCTATGGTGTATAATTATCTAATTAAAAAATTATAAATGCCTTATTTATTTTCAATTTTATTCACTGTCAAATCATTATTTTTTGTTACCAATTTCCAATATCATATCATATAAAAAACTTTTACATAGATATGAGCTTCCTTATTCAGGTGGCATTAGGATTATAGCCACAATTCCCAGGCTATTAAAAGTAAATAAAAACAAAGGGCAACATACCATTGGTAAACATTAAGTTTTTCCCTTTATATTTCCACACTGAAGCCTACATCTAGAACAAAATGGTAAAGAATTTTCAGTGGAAGTACATACACTTTTAATAGCCTTGATCATATTCAAAATTTTGATTCTCCACCTCCTAGAAATAATAGAACAAGAGCATAAATGGAAAATAAATGAAAAGAAAAAAATCGAAGCAAATGTCAGAAGCATCTTTCCATAAAAGATTAGAAACACACACACACACACACACACAAAGGAAAGAAAGAAAAAAAAACTGTACAAGCAAGGTTGTTAAAATCACAAGAGCTATTTAAAACACAATTATACAAGTTGGCATCTGGAGGGGCTTGGGGGATCTAAGCACTAAAAAATAAGCCTCTACAGGTGGGCTGATCCTCACATATTAAGCCTTTCCTTGTTCTGCCAAAGGTTCATTTGTATTTAGATATTGGTTACTATGTGTCAGCCCACTGATTAGGTAAATTTTGCTTTCTCCAGTGAAAAGTACATGGCAAAGGAAAATAATTAAAGCTTACATAAAAGCCTTAAAATGGCTTTGATTACTTGTAGTTGCTAAAAGGGTAGGAAGGGGTGAGGCCAAGACTGTGACTTCTTTGAGTAGTTGCTAGCCTTTGATTTTTCATCCTAAGAGAACATTCTCTTGCAATTCGTCTCCCCTGGAAGTGTCATAAAAATGAGAGGCCCCCAGAATGACAGAACTAGAAAGAACCATTTAAGTACCTCCTGGCTGGATCAAGTTAGTAGGTTTCAGCTCTTTGTGCAAGGTTATGCAACTTCTGAGGTAGAAAGACCCTCTCAGTCTCCCCAGGTACCCGACTATTCCAAATCTATTAGAGTCCCAATTTTTCTGATGCCTCTTAGGCATAATTCCAGTAGCAATATGATCTGTTTTCAAATGTGTCCTCCATGACTAGACTGTAACTTCTGATTGAAGGCATTTAGAGATGCTAGTTTAGTAACTACCAGCAATATTGCATTAGGTGTCACTCTCTAATGATTTCTTCCTGGATTCTGTGTTTATTTACAAAATAAATATTATCAGAATTCTATTTCGAAAATCATTAATGTGCTTTCTTTACTGCATTTCTCTTCGAGCTTAACCTAAGCATCTATCTTTCTGGGGCTTCATTAGGGTTTTCTAGGAATACCTAGAGTAAGAAATGAAACAATATTTCACTTTTGGCATTCAAATTAGGATTTTCTAGTGAGACAATGGCCCTGCAAACAAAGACATTTTCTTGAGAGAAGAGTGTCCAGCCTCTTCTATTATATTCAATACATGAAAGGTTAAAGCTGGAGGACTCCGTTCACAGAGAGAGTCTCCCAATAATGAAGTGGTGGGTTGGGAGTATGAGGTCCCCAGACCTGCTGATCAAAGGCAGGAGGAGGCTAAGGCATAGGTGAAAGGAGAAGAAGATAAAACGGACTGTTTATCCCTGGCCCTAAGGCACAGCATAGTGAGAGGTTAAAGAGGCAGGTGTGAGAGAGATACGCACTTATCACACACACCTGGCTTTGGTTTGGACAGGGAGAAGTAACAAATAACAGAGGAAAGGAGG
The DNA here is from genome assembly GCF_022079265.1 of Lynx rufus. Taxonomy (NCBI): domain Eukaryota; kingdom Metazoa; phylum Chordata; class Mammalia; order Carnivora; family Felidae; genus Lynx; species Lynx rufus. The sequence goes on from NW_025814856.1 coordinate 143,862,492, forward strand.
AGTTTTGACCCTGCTCCCCTTTTAGAACCTTGATAGGAGGCTGTCCTCATCAACCAGAGGTTCAGGTTGAAGTTTAACATACAGTAAATTCTATCTCTGTCTTTTCCACCCATTTACTGGCTAAGCCTCGGGTCAGGCGCAAACCCTGACAACTGATTATACTCTGATCCGATAGCTCGAGGCAAGTATTATAAGATCTCTGAGTTTCAACTTCTAGATTGGTGAAAAATCCTTTCTAATATCTCCTGCAGATTTAAAATCTTATGATAGGTTTACTTTTTTAAAAAAATTCTGTGGCCACAGTTTGCTATTCAAAAAGATGTTTCTGCTTAGCCTATATATTTCTTTTCTCTTGTATCCCCCTATTACTTGTACTTAATCTTTTAACAAACAGTGGGAGTTAGTTGGATATATTGAACTATAGTTTCATTTTGTAAGAAAAAGGATTTATGAAAGTTACAGAATCACAATTTATAGTAATAAAGCAAACATTTCTTTAAGAATCTTATAAAGTACAACAGTAGAGATGAGTCAACAAATCACACAGATTGCAAGGAAAATAAAGTAAGATCTGAGCAAAAACTATCTAGATTAACAAAGTTATAAATGTGAATGTCTAAACATATTTATGAATTACTGTCAGAAATGGTTGTCCTCTATGAACCACATAATCTATCCATTTGGGGGGTAATTTCTCTTACAGGAGCTTTATGATCATAGGAGGGAAAAGTTGGGTTCCTTTTCTTAATATTACTCTCTACATGTTCATGCAAACAAGGGAAATAGGAAAATAAAATGCTATAAGATATCGGGTTACTTCTCCCCAGTCTAATACAATATCTTAGCGAAAGAAGCAATTGCCTTTTTTTCTTAAATTTCTACATGATTGGATTGTCATGAGTCTACCTCATAATCTACTCAAAATAAAGATATATTTCAACAAAATCTAAAGGGTTTCTACATAAATATCTCATTTTCATTTAATGTTATTTAAACACTTGACTTATCTTATTATCATCACAGCCACAAATGACTTTCCTGATGGCCACTCAAATGAATTTGAAGAACAACTTTGACCTTGCCTCTACTATGAAGGAATAACTCTCATTCTAATTACTTCATTTGTCCTTCTCTTGGTCCTTGGACTGTCAAGGAGGAAAAAAAAAAGATATAACATTCCTGGGGCTACAGTTATCTGACTCATACTTACTTAAAATAGCACTGTTATCCACCACTTGTCCTGGTCACAGCAAACATTGATAGAGATATACTTAATGGAAGGAATTGCAAGCTAATTAAGATAAATGTGTAGACAAAGTAAATGAAAAATATATGGAGAAGATAAAGTGAGATTTAAGAAAGGAAAATCAAGGTCACAATCTATGGTTGGTTATCACTGAACTTACTTATACCAACATGATGAAGAAAGGGGAAAAACATCAGGTAATTGAAGTGATACAGATTTTATGGGGAAAATCACCTCACAAGAACAATTTTTGGATGACCACCAACAAAGGCAGGACATATGGTAGAAAACCTTCAGAAATTAGAAACTTAAAGAGAAAAAAATTAAGTCAAGAGAAATTCATACAAGCAGAGCAAAATAGCTAATTCAATTATTTGAATGATTAAGAACAATTACAGACAAAAATACTTGCTGTTGAGAAAAAGAAAAAGATTTTCCGAGTATTATCCAGGTTGACTGATTACATTAATCTAATTCATTGGATTGATTAATCACTTAGCTTTGTTCTTATCAGCACAGCCTTGGTGTCCTAAGGCCTTAAGCCCATGGGTATATAGTTAGTCTCATTCTCTTCAAACTGAATCTTTGAACCGATTAATCACAGAATGTTTACTTATTGTGCTTCAAGTTGATGTGTCTCAAAAATAATATCATTAGTAGTTAAAATGTATTTTTCACATAAAGCTGTATGTCGAAGCTCAACAAGATTATTTATCTTTTAAAAACAGTTTAGCTCAGCAAACGGTATCTATTAAATGTCAACTAACTATACACTAACTCTTTATTCATTTCAGCAATGACCTTTTTAACCAGATATTCCTGCAAACCCACCTTCAAGTTCTCCAGCCTTTCTAGATCATCCTTCTTTGATACCCACATTGCCTCTGGCTTGGTCAGACCTTCCTTGGTCAGAGGAAGTCAAGTCTTTGCCTCTTTCTGTTTTTGAGAAATCCCGATGAATACATTTGTGTTTTACGCATCTTGATGGTCACTTATTCCTCCTCTGCCTTCATAGGCTGCCAAGCCAATTTCAGATACCACCTGTCTCCCAGACTGTGTCATCCTAAAGGATAACATCAAAGCCTGTCTTAGTTTTCCAAAGACATTATCACACTTCACTCTCACTTTTAGCAAAAACTCACCAAAATCTTGGAGATGATGGAAAGATAAAGAAATACAAAAGTGGATTAAGAAAACCAACCAACAAACAAAGGATATTCCTAGTCATGTACCTCTACAGGTTCTACTGGGTGGCTATGTTCTCAACACCAAGCCTACTATAATTTCAAGAAACCAGTTCACCAACCACAGAGGAGTGGACTCCCTCTCTCTGGCTACCTTGCCTGAAGTCTAGACTCTCACCCTTTATGAAGTTCTTGGTGAGGAAACAAAAGCTTTCTTCCATTGTTTTATGTTATTTCATTGTGTTTATTTCCCTGAATGTAAACCATAGCAAAGCTGCAACTCAATCTAAAAGAAAGCAAACTTTTCATTATTATGCATATTTTCATTAATATTTGGCTTTTTCCTTACCTCTAAATATTCCCTTACAGACTGAAATATTGACTTTTACTTTAGTGGGGTGGGGGGAGCCCTATAAAAGCTGTTCCTTTCTCTCCCAAAGTTAAAGTGCAATCTGCTTTCAAAATTGAATCCAAAATGTGATAGTCTAGAGAATATGGGGAAAAAATTGACAACTTTGAAGCTGCTGTTTTTCCTTTACAACTAACCATTTAGGCTTCAATAAATACTAGGATCTCATCCCAGCTAGAATACTCTTACTACATTAGAAATTATTTGCTAGCTAGTTAGTATCCAGTTATTCCTAAAATTAATAGTTGTGTGAAGGAAATCAGCAGAGAATATCTAAACCGATTTGCATATGGAGTTCAGTAATATGTCTGAGTTATGGATGAGTTGACAGTGTCCTCTCTTAGCCCCATATGTTAGAAACAAAAAACACAGGATGCATAAACTGACTTCAGTTGAATATGGCTGGTATGGAGCTATTCGTGAGCTCATTTATTATCTAACTGAATTTCACCTTTAAAGCTCCATGTGGGAATTGTTCAGAGCACCTTAATTATCTTAAAGAATAGAAAAAAAAAACTCTAAACACTTAAAACATTGAATTGTTCATTTAATATCCTTTCTCCTAAAAGAGAAAAAGAAATCATTCACAACTTCCCATGTAGGACAGAGAATTCTTAAAACCCTTAGATACTTTTGGAAAAGAGCCAAATATTTTGTCTCGTTTTCTAGAAATACACCCATCCCACACAATATTACATTTTCTAACTTACTTGAAAATGAAGTATGGATTATTCAGTGGGAAAATGCAGAATCTAATTGGGTTCTAATCCAAAATTTGAAAATAATTTTTGGTTTGAAATTCTACAATTAGCATAGAATATGATGGCCAAGCCATCAAAACTGAATAAAATATCTATGATTTGTGAAAGCCCTGAACAGATCAAGTACAAAGCTGTAGGACAGTATTTACAGAACACTTGCTTTCTGTAACATGACTGTTAGAAATTTATTAAGAACCAGATTGGGAGGTGCCTGGGTGGCTTAGTCGGTTGAGTGCCCAGCTTTGGTTCAGGTCATGATCTCACAGTACGTGAGTTCAAGCCCCACATCGGGTTCACTGCTGTCAGCTCAGAGCCTGCTTTGGGTCCTCTGCCCCCCTCTCTCTCTGCCCTTTCCCTACTTGTGCTCTCTCTCTCTCAAAAATAAATAAACATTAAAAAAAAAAAAGAACCAGATTGGGAAAACAAAGAGACTAAAGATATTAATAACAAAAAGGACAACTGCACAAAGAACAACTTATTTTAATGGTGAAGAGCTAAAAATGTTTGTTTTCTAAATACTCATATATACCTCCCAAATATCCACTTACTTGTTTTAACCAATTTCCTCAAACGAGTTTGTGTCTGCACAGAGTCCGGCTCAAGCTTTTCTTCTCCAGCAATCTGTTGTAGATTTATGATGGATTTATAATTTTTCTCTCCACGGCTAGTCCTTTCATCAACTCATACCCAAATTTCCCTGGAAAATAATTATCCAACCTTGCCCAAACCTCATACATCTTTAATAGTTTATTATTCTATAGAAGACATGCTGGGGTTATAGCTAGCATGGCGACAGGGGGCAAGCTTCTGCCACAACCGTTTATTTTCTTCATGCATACATTTATTTATTCACTCAACAAAAGTTTAATGAATGAGAATGATAGTACTGTTGGATTTATTTTCTGCACTCAGAAAATAAACATGAAAAGAACAAGACCATATCTGCTTGATAAGAGGCATCATTTACCAAGGGATTCTTACTGGTCTAAATTTTGAAATTTTTATGTGTTAATTGTACTGAAAATATTAACATTCTATTATTAAAGATGCTAATAATATAACTAGTTAATGGGACACATTAAATCATTTCTCTTTGTTTCTAGAAATTATGATTTTCTGATATTTTATTATAACTAAAATAGATTACAACAAATAGGTAGACAGACATGACTACTAGGTACCTGTATTCCATTATGGCAGATGAAAAACTCAGTATCTAGCTGAGATAATCAAACTTTCCTATGCTGTGAAAACACTGTATTAACCTATTAATTGGAAGGTTTACATCTTCTGTGATCTTTAAGTTTTCTAATGAAAAATTTTTATTGGGTCAAAAATACATCCAGAATTCACTGGATATAGGGATGAAGTATTATATCCTGTATTCTGGATTGCATGGCACACGCTTAAAAGCTATTTAAAATAATAATGCAAAAACCTTCATTTGAGAGTCATATTTAATTCCAGTTAAAAGAATGAAATGTAAAATCGTTCAAAGGATGAAATCTACTTAGTACAAAATGTTCAGAATCACAAAGCAGCATCACCCACTGAGATCAGCCACTTTGTATTGAAAGGAAAACACCAAAGATTTGACCCTAAATAGCGCCATTTTGATAGGGTAGTCTTTTGAATGAGCTCAGTTTTCTAAATTGCACAATAGTGAAGAAAAAAGAAATGGGGAACTAATTATAAAATGATAAAATATTAAATGTGTAAGGTTAAATGTATGAAAAAGGTTTCTCTGAGATCTGGATGGAATATTGGATATGTCACTTCACTATCAAGAACACTGTTATAGTCCAGAGCCAGCTAGTTACTCAGACTCAGGGGTAGTTAGGTTTCTGTAGAGTGGGTAAGAATCCATGAGCTCTTGAAATTGAAACTTCTCATCCCACATTGTTAACACTCTCATGTTAAAGGAGAGGAAAATCATAGCGTATGTATGAGTAGTACAAAGATTTGTGTGATCGTGGAATTTAATTGTGTGTTTAATTTTTTTATGATTTGCTTTAGGAACTGCACAACCAGGGATGTTTTATTTAAACTTTTAAAATGTTGAAATATAGACTCAGACGTACAAGATGCAAAAGTAGTGCTGAGAGGTCTTATGTACCCATCACCCAGCTGCTCCAACAGTGACACCTCATGTAGCTATAGAACATTATCAACTCCAGGAAATTAATTAGAACAGTGTAATTAACTAAACTACAGACCTTACTCAGGTGTCACCATTTTTTGTACTCATTTTTTGTACATCTGTGTAATTCATTCTATGACAATCTATCACATGTATAGATTCATATAACCATCCTTACTATAATGAAGATACAGAACTGTTCCAGCACTAGAGAGTACTTGCCTGCTTTCCATCCTCCTCTTCCCTAACCCCTGGCAGCACTAATCTGTTTTCCATCTCTTTAATTTGCCATTTCATGAATGCTATCTAAATGGAATCATACAGTATGTTTACTTTTGAGGCTGGCTTTTTTCTGGCAGCATAATGCCCTTAAGAGTGAACCAATTTGTCTCATGCATCAATAGTTCATTTCTTTTTATTTCCAAATAGTATTATGCCATTATCTGGATGCACACAATTTGTTTAATCATTGACAGTGAAGGACATTTGGGTCATTTCCAGTTTTTGGCTATTTTAAATAAAGCTGTTATGAATATTCATGCACAGATTTTTGTATGAACATAAGTTTCCCTTTTCTAAGATAAATGCCCAGCAGTGCAAGTGGTGGGTTATATGGCAAGTATATGTTTAGCATATTGCCAGACAAATTTGCCAGACAAATTTTCTGAGTGGCTATATCATTTACATTTCCACCACCAATGTATGAGAGATCTATTTTTTTTCCACAACCTCACCAGCATTTGGTATTATCAATATGTTTTTTTTTAATTTTATCCATTTTAACAAATATGTAGTGCTGTTTCATGGTGGTTTATTTTGCATTTCCTAATGACTAATATTGTTGAACATCCTTTCCTGTTTTTATTTGCCATCTGTATATATTCTTTGATGATATGTCTGTTGAAATCTTTTGCTTCTTTTCTAATTGGATTGTTTGGTTTCTTACTGTTGAGTTTAGAGAATTCTTTATATATTCTGCATATGATTCATATATCTGAAATGTGATTTGCAAATGTTTTCTGCAAATCAGTGACTCGTCTTTTCATTTTCTTAACATGATTTTCCACAAAGCAAAATTATTTAATTTGTATGGAGTCCAATAATCGAGTTTTTCTTTTAAGGATCATGCCTTTAAGAACTTGTCGCTTAACCTTAGGCCATGAAGATTTTCTCTTATATTTTTTAAAAAAAATTTTATAGTTTTAATATTTTACATTTGTATGTATGATCCATTTTGAGTGAAATTTTTGTGTAAAGTGGGGGCTTTGGGTCAATGTTCATATCTTTTTTAAATTGATGCCAATGGTTAAGAAGACTCTTTTTTCATCCAGTTGTTTTTTCTCCTTCATCAGAAATCAGCTGGGCAAATTTATTTTCATATCTGTTTTTTAACCAGAGGAAAAGTAAAAAAGAGAAGAGAAGGTTCATGCTCATACCAGCTACATGGAGATAGGAAATATGGTCTTTATTTCAGGTGAGCATGTGTCCAGCTAAAAACTGGGGTGTCTATTACTATATAAGAGGAAGATAATGAATATTCAGGGACATTTAGAAGTCTACCAAAACAGTTGTCATTTGAAAACAAAAACAAAACATGAATCAGCAGTTGGGCAGATTTTCCCTCCCATCAGAGTCTGGCAGGGAGTGACATAGTTGACCTCTTTGGGTCTGAAGGTCCCCAGGAGCTTTCTACCGTGCCTCACTAAGAAAGCTTTGGTATTTAGGGGCGCCTGGGTGGCACAGTCGGTTAAGCGTCCGACTTCAGCCAGGTCACGATCTCGCGGTCCGGGAGTTCGAGCCCCGTGTCAGGCTCTGGGCTGATGGCTCAGAGCCTGGAGCCTGTTTCCGATTCTGTGTCTCCCTCTCTCTCTGCTCCTCCCCCGTTCATGCTCTGTCTCTCTCTGTCCCAAAAATAAAATAAACGTTGAAAAAAAAAATTAAAAAAAAAAAAAAAGAAAGCTTTGGTATTTAATACAATTCTTTGCCTTCCTCTCTTCTTAATTATATGCAGACTGTAGTATTCCACTCTTGATTTCTTTTAGATGATTGTTTTATTTGTGGTTCGTGATCTTTCTACTTCTGACTCAATTCTAGTCAAGTTTAGATGGCCAATAACTTGTCCCCAAAGTTCAATATTTTCAGATCTTGAGATTTTCTTGATTCAGATAAAACATCGTAAAACTATGCAAATGGAAGAGCCATATCTCCTGTCTTCGAACACTGAAAGTTACAAGGGAGAAACGAGTGACACAGTTGGCGAGTGAAGCTCGATTCAGTCTCAGGGAAAGTACACTTTTCTACTATGAAATCTCAGGCCCAAGCTGTGAAGGCTGAGCAAGGACATGCCCTTTCTCATCTTCACTGGTAGTGCTGGTGTACTGCTTGATATTTAAATGGTGCCTAAGTGATCCCTGACATTGTTCACCCGGATGAGGAACAACTGAACGTTATTAGAAATTCTTCCCTGTTTAATCACATGTTGAGTTCTTTCTGGTTCCAAGAGAGAATTAGGCTGGTTGGCATCCAGTTGATTTGGCACCAAGGTGCAGCTGGAATGGGAGCTTGGCTAGAACAAGGAATGAACGTTGTCAAAAGATGAACCTGATTGCCTAGGACCCATGGTGTGAAAAATTGACAGTCCTGTTACTTTATTATTTTTTTCCTTTTGAAAGGTGTTAAATTTTGTAAATGTGCACTAGGCTTTCACATGAGTGATAGACGGGTAGACTGATAACTTAGCATTCTCAAGGTGCCCTGGAAAGATGACTGTAGCTCTATTTTTAGTATTGCAATATGAATATTTATGGTCCCAAATCCTTTTGAAATTGCAGAAGACTGAGAAGTTAGATCAACCAACAATAACTCTGTTAGCTTTTATGCTAGTTTATATGAATATGTCAAAAAAATTCACAGAACTACCAGCATCAGGTATTAAATCTTATCATTAATGGCAGATGTATTAGACACATTTATCATTGAGCTTTGACATATTTCCAGAGAAGGTGTTTAACAATCAACTTTGACTTACATTTCCCTGTACTGGAAAGATGAGTATTAGGTAAAGGGAAGCATCACACTCTTGGGTGATAAATGGTTAAGAGTGAGCACTTTGAAGTCAGACATCTTGGCACTACTATTTTTTAAAAGGAGATAACTTGGGGCGCCTGGGTGGCTCAGTCGGTTGAGCGTCCGGCTTCAGCTCAGGTCATGATCTCACCATTCGTGGGTGCGAGCCCCACATCGGGCTCTGTGCTGACAGCTCAGAGCCTGGACCCTGCTTTGGATTCTGTGTCTCCGTCTCTCTGCCCCTCCCCTACTCGACTCTATCCCTCTCTCAAAAATACCTAAGCATTAAAAATAATTGAAAAAACAAATAAAAGGTGATAACTTTAAGTGAATTACTTAATTGCAGCAGGATTCTCACACAAAAATTGGTGACACCGAGGCCTTTCTTCCTAGGAAGGAACTTTATTCCTGCTGGCACCGCTCAGTTGGGTTCCTACCCAAAGAACTGAGCCCCAAATGCCACATGGCTTAGTTTTTTATATGATTTTTACTTCTCTGTCTCCCAAAGATGGTAACACACAAACATGTAGCCTGATTAAGTGGTCTCATGTTACAAGGTCATGAGGGATGTTGTCATGTACAGGTACACGTATAGATAGCCAGGTTGCCTTGAGGTTTTTTTTCTTTACTTGGGGAGGGGACCCTACCACATAATCATCTGTGCCTTGGGTTTTTTTCACATGTAAATGAGGGTAATATTATTAAATACCAAATATGATAGTTATATTAAAGGAGACAGTCCATATAAATTGTTTGAATAAATAAAATATTTTATTCTTATCACATACTTCAATATTTTGTAAGTATTTATTCATTTTTTTACTCATTCAACAAATCCTTAGGTTACCTAAGTAACTGCCATGTGCTTATTGTTCTAGTTTAGAATTTATTAGTGAATAAAACAGAAGAAAATCTTTGCCCTTGGGAAGTTTTGTGGGTTCTTTTGTTTTTTTTGTTTATTTGTTTATTTTATGCTTGGAGTTCCAATGAGTATCCAAAATTTTGCTTAATCGATTTCATTGATTTATTTTAAAATGGCTCATTTTTATTGCATCTGAAAATTTTGAACTTCAACTTCCACATCATCATTAATTCTAATCATGGTGTTGTCTCATCAGAGATTATCCAGAGAAGTTGGTCTCAGTTCCAGTACTGATTTGATTTCATCAAACACCCCTCTTACAAAAGAGGGCCTGCGGAAGGGTGCTTGTCTTTGGACAGACACAGATGTAACACCGACTTTTAATCCATAGGCTATGGCTCTACAGTTAACTGTTTTCTCCATTCAGCATGTTTTTAAAGAGAAGGGGACAGATTGTCACTAGCCACATTCTGTGCTGTCACTTATGCCGGCGGAGAGTAAATCAACTTGCGTTTTTTCTGAAAGAAAATAAGAGCAATAATTACTTAAGGAAGAATAAGATTAAAAGCCCTCAAATGTACAGTGTTAACTACATAGCACAGTTTTTCTTTGAAACCTAGTTTTAAAAAAAACCATGTTTTATTTTTGGTAGAAACGATCCTTTTTTTAGAACTATTTAATTGTACTGGCAAAATTTGGCAACTGTATAGGACTTTGATTTTTTTTTTACATTTTTTAAATGTTTATTTTTTTTAAGAAAGAGAGAGAGACAGACAGAGCATGAGTGGGGGAGGGTCAGAGAGAGAGGGAGACACAGAATCCGAAGCTGTCAGCACAGAGCCCAACATGGGACTTGAACTCACAAAATGTGAGATCATGACCTGAGCCGAAGTCAAAGGCTTAACCTACTGAGCTACCCAGGCACCCCAGGATGATTCAATTTCTATAGTACCATCTTAGTTTTCCTTTATATATATATACACATATATGTGTATATATACATATACATATACATATACGTATACATATACATATACACATATATATACACACACACATATATTTATTTTATATTATATACATTTATATTATATATATTTTTATATTATAAAAATAAAATATATACTTATTTTATATAAAATATATATTATATATTATATATTTTTATATATTTTTTATATTTTAAAATATAGATATTTAAAAATATGTTTAAATATATGTATTTAAAATATATATTTTAAAAATATATTACATATTTTTATATTATAATATATTATATATATATCATTTTTATCACCATAGTTTTCATGTATTACTATAAGATTCAGCACACCTTAAATCACTGTTTCTTACCATAAAGATTTTTCAATGGCCCATTCAAATGCTCAAAATCATTGCCAGGAAATTCCTCTCTCTCTATTGTTCTTGAACTGCATGCATATTTTGAAATGGGGTGAAAAATGAAGAAATTACTTTTAAGGTCTTATAATGTCTCAGTTTCTCCAGATAGAATAAAATCATTCAAAGATGCTCCTCACTTTTGTTTGTTCTCCTGACACATCTATTCTCACTACATTTTTTCCTTCTTTCTCTTTTTCCCTTGCCTCCCTGCTGCCCACACTATAGATATAGTAAGAAATGAAGAGCTGCCACACTTAATGTAGGCAGAATCAGGAGAAAGCCTCATTTTCCTTTTATCTCAGGCCCAGAAAGCAGACATATATGTGACCATCAATCAATTTTAATATTGTTTCATAAAGTACTCAACTACTTAGCTTTTTGATCTTAGTGATATGCTAGCCAACACATAAACTACCTCCTACAATCATTCATTCAGAATTTGCACAGCCATTTCTCCACAGATAGCTAGAAGAAGCGTGTCTGTTCCCAAAAGCAATGTAATGTTTTGCCTTTCACTAGCTAAGGAAAGCAGAATCTACTGAATTCACAATAATCCAATTCATGAATTCAGGTATTTTTGATCCAAAACTTTTATTTTTCTGCCTGCCCCATCTAGATTGGCTGAATCCATAGCTGAGAGATCGCTAGGAAATTGGGCAGCCCTCTGTTTTGACAGAGTCAATATTGACAGTGTTGGCATCGCTGAGTTCCAAGATGTTTTATCTTGGCAGGGGACAGAAAAGTTGGGGGATCAGTGGAGTCTGTAATTTATTGCTCATTCAGATTGCCAAAATATTTTCACTGAAGTCAGATCATTTAGTCTTAAGACAATCATACCAATCTCCCTCCATATTGTCCTCTGTCATAGATCAACGGGAGTAAGCTGATGTATGTGGTTGACGTCATCAGATCAGATTTTGCAGGTTATGAGCTGCCTTCAGCATTTTGAGCTGCTTCTTTAATTTAGAAAGCAACTTAGAAGGAAAGATGGTCCGGCAACCCACTGCTACATTTTAACAGCAAGATGATTTTGCATAGCAATATTCTCCTTTAGGTTTGAAAATATTGTTATTGTTCTGATGTGAGTGGTAGCCAAAGAAGGGTTTTAACCAAAATATTTGAGTCATTTTGATCATCTTTTTGGCCTGGTCTCCTACTGCTGCTGCTCAGTTCAACCCAAGCCCAAGACACAGGTGTCTTATTTAGTGAATTCATCATAGTTAAGTAGCTAAATCTCAAATTTGTTAGCATCTATTGTACAGTTCTTCTTCATGAACTTTTAAGTACTTCCTGTTATAATGAGCCTCCAGTTAGGATTTCATGATAAATATATTTTAAATTTATCAAATGTATGCAAATGTGTTTGAATTTTATCATTTGAAAAAGTAAAGCAAAAATAGACTTTAACAAATCTTTTTCCTTTTAGAAAACAAAGGCACATACCTTTGACAAATACTATTAAGTGATACTAATATGAAGAGAAATATATAGTCCATTTTAGGTGAATTTAGTTTGATCTTGCTATTTTGTACAGTGTTTTTGTTTGTTTGCTTGTTTGTTTGTTCATTTGTTTCTGTTTTTGGTCATTTGCCATTTTCAGGAAACAGTTCATTTTCTTCAGCGAAGAGATTCTGAGAAGCAGTCATTCCAAACAATCTCCAGAACACAATTTCAAGCTACTGGTCCAAAGTATTTGGCACTTTAGGCAATAATTTATAATCCTCCATTAGACCTTGCCATTTGAAATAATCACAGCTTTGTTATTTTATCTTGAAAATTGTGTTCTCAGGGGCTGCCATTCAAAGAAAAATATACCAAAATGTAGATAAAACCAATCATTCTGTCATTCCCTGTTGTGCATTTTAGTGGAGATGATGGTGACAGATGAAAATTCTTTGAAAGAAGGATTGCCTCTGTGATTCAGCTCAAACGTAACTTGTTTTGCATTGTCAGATAACAATGCTGACTGGGGCAATGGAAAAATAAACACAGACGGGGCAGTAGTGGAAAAGTCCATCACTCAGTTTCTACCAATAATAAATAAATGGAGAAAAATATATATTCATTACATGGTTGAAAGACCCGAAGCCCATAACATTTAGAAATGCAATTTCCAAACATCCTGTGAACATTTTCAGAAGCTGTAGCTGAATATCAATAGGATATTTGTTCATCCCCAAAGTCATGTCGTATTCTTTTTTTCTTCCCCATGTTTCAGCCTGGCATACTTCCTTGAATGACGCAGCTGAACATAAACCTTGACCAAGTGTGGGTGGGGGCTGCTGTAAAGTTGACAAACATATGGGAGAAGAGAAACTGGTGAAACAGTGTCTGTCATGGAGAGACCACCCACAATGAGGTTAGAGCATTTTTTGAACCTTCCTAATTAAAAGAAGTTTTATTGTTGGTCAGCTGACATTGTCATTAAGGCAGAGTTCCAAAATTTTGCAGCCATTTTAACAAGATGCACTGAAGTGTCCTGTGTTGATGAATGTCAGATTAAAAGTCATAAAATCACTAGAAATGCTGCTCTGTATTTTGAGGATTGTATTCTGAATCTAAATATAGATACTAACTGAATTGTTTGACTGATGACTGGACTGACCAGTTTATCCTCAGACCAACAATTGAAATGGAGAAGACAGCCTTTGTGAATTGGATCCAGTCTTCTCCAAAATCTGGCACTTGAGTGACACATGAAAGCCGAATATTTAATAGACAGTGGGTACCCTTTCAATTGTTATCTATAATGGATTTATTTTTTCTACCTACTGTTTCATTTTCCTCAAAATGAAAACTGTCACCTGACTTTCAAGATATCCATTGAGTATGTAACTTTTCCAATCTTAATGTTTACAGTATCATTTCTACTCCTTCCCTGTTTTATTACATGGAGCAAAAGAAAAAAAAATGTAAGCTCCAGAGAAGTCTTTTTAATCGAGAAATTAGTCAAGATGCTGCTTTTCTGCTCTCTGGCTTTTGTTTATAAGTCCTCCCACCATGCTGGACAACGGAACTCCACCTCCCACCAGTATTGAAAGAATTCAATATTGTGAGAGTATGACAAGTTCCACAGATCACCTGTCATGAAGATTTTTGTGGGAAATGCATATTTAGGAGTGGTCTTTGGCTTCCCATCTTGTTCTTGCCACAACTTATCTCAATGTGTCAATGGCAAAACAAGTGGAATTGAGAGTATTACAGAATTTTTGCGTGTTGTGTCCTTGAGGTATAAAATTAAAAGACCAATATGAAAGATTTCAGGTTGGGGGCGCCTGGGTGGCGCAGTCGGTTAAGCGTCCGACTTCAGCCAGGTCACGATCTCGCGGTCCGTGAGTTCGAGCCCCGCGTCGGGCTCTGGGCTGATGGCTCGGAGCCTGGAGCCTGCTTCCGATTCTGTGTCTCCCTCTCTCTCTGCCCCTCCCCCGTTCATGCTCTGTCTCTCTCTGTCCAAAAAAAAAAAAAAAAAAAAAAAAAAAAAAAAAACGTTGAAAAAAAAAGAAAGATTTCAGGTTGATATACAAGTAATCATGACCAGAAAATTTTTCAGTCTCTTTAGTGATAGAAAGCAAAATAAAAAGAATTTTGCTCTGTTTTTGGTTTGAAGAAATAGCAACTCAGTTCAGTAAGAAATGGACTCTAATCCCTAAATTTCTTTGGATTAATGCCACATGTGCACAGATTGCAAGGAAACTACAACTGTGTGTGTAACAGCAGAGGTTGAAGAAGGAAAGACCCTCAGATTGGAGAGGTTTGGAACCACTCACTGGAGGTTAAAGGGGTTGTAAAACAGTTACCTGACACAGAGCCAGACCTCAACCATGTCTTATCCCTCAGCTATACACATTGGAGACATTTAGTCAGAGAAGAATGGGATTAATTCCAATTCCGTTAATGTGAAATGTGATCATTTGACCTGGTCTTTTTGTATTTCTCTATTTACTCTCTTGCAAAAAGCAAAACGTAAAGAACATTATAGAAAATATGTTTAACCTAGTTGAAAGGACAGTATTTCACTATTTTATCACATTAGTTTATGTAACTAAACACTGCTGCTTGCAATCATGGGCTGGGATCCTGGAAAGATCCTGAACAGCCGTCTGGGTTAGCCCTCTGGTCGTAACCAATCAAACACTCCTGTATTCATTTTGCAGTAAAATCTGCTGATGAAGAGAGGCCAGCCGGTACCTGGAGCTCTCTTGTGAGTAATTTTGTTGTCATTGATATTACTGTTGCTCTGAGTGTAACAAGACCACATTCTTAAAGTATAATTCAGTTTTTTTTCCCCAGATTTGATTACCTTGTGTCCCCATTAGCACAATATGGAGGAGTCTTACTATGTTTGTGCCTGTCTTTACTCAATTTTTACACACAGATTTAGACCCTAACTTGTAGAAGTTGTTATTGTATTTTGTTTATTACATTTAAAAACTGTAGCCAATTATTATTTTGTTAATGATCAAGGCCTTCTAATTCTTATCCGACATATTCCTGTTAAATTGTATTGTACTCTGTATGAATGGCAAGGAATGTAAATATGACATGGAGAATACATGTGTATTTACAAGATACAGCTATAAGTTAATGAGATTGATTGGGTGTGTGATTTGGGAGTTCAGTTTTATAATTTTATAACCACTCCTTATATGATTATGGATTTCATTTTTCCTAAAATAGTTAATATTTACAGGGAGTGCTGCCCTTCAATCTTTTCAGAAACAGAGTTGCTGATAAGCAAATTCAGAAATATAGCATGGCATAATGCTTTGCAATCATCTTATTCCAGGAGCGGATCACTTAAATTGGACTGGACTGGTAGAGCTCATAAAGGCCTTCAAGCCAAATAAGCAAAGGAAGAAAAAAAAGCTGCCAGGGAAGCTACTGGTATTTGCTAAATGATTTTCACTTACTAGTCTACTTATAAAATTGACTCCCTCACTCAGTCTACTCTCCTACTGCTGTGCTCATCTAGGGGAAGGGTTGGGAAGAAACTTGGAAGATCTGTTGACCTTCCATTCCTATTGGATAAATGGCTCCTTCTTTCTCCAAAGTGAATCCATACAGTGACCAGGGAAAGAGAGAGACAGGATAAGAAGTACAATAAGCTTGAGGTAAATAGGAATATCAGGCTGTTACCTACTTATGTTTGTTTAACTGAGTTTACCTGTGAGCAGGGTCTTGGATTACAAAGTAAAAGAACTATGTAGGGTAGCGTAGGAAGTAGGGTTGGTTGAGAAAGAGTCAGAGGCTCTGCTGGGTGATAAGGCAGACGAACTCTGCGACATAGAGAAGCTGTTCATCATGGAGGATTCTGTGGTTATAAAGCCGTGTCCCTGAAACACTGCAGGCTCAGGATGCAGAATTCCTTTTCCCCTGTACTGGACCTTTAACTCAGGAGCGTCTGTTCTGTGCTGAAAACACTAGCTACCATCTGTATGTTGTAGTGTCACTTCCCTGGTATGGGGCTTCTTCTTGTTACCATTAGATTCTCGCCACACCTCAGCTGTAGCTCCCCTCCTGAACCTGCAGCTACATAATGATGTTCTCCGTCTGCACTGCCTGTATTGTAGCCACTGGCCACACGTGGCTGCTGAGCACTTGGAATATGTCTGGTACAACTGAGGAACTGAATTTCTAATTAATTGAAAATTGAATGGCCACCTGTGGCCGTGACTTGGCAATATCATTGGCTTGGCAATGTCACAAGTTACTTGACGTTGAGCAATTTACTACGGTGGGTTGAACCTCCCTTTCCTCTCCAGGGCATGACTGGCAAGAGGTGTCGCCCTATGAGAACTGGCATCTGAGTACATAAGAGGTGCACACCTCTAGGGGGAGCCCAAGACCTTCTCTGAGTACTTCTCACTTCATGCTGCAGAGGAAACCAATTTCTAGTTAGGCCCTTCCTACCCAGTGAGATCAAGTGTTACTCAGGGTGGAGAGTACAGATTAAAGTACTGTCAGTGAATATGGAGCACAAAGATAATGCTTGTAAATATCCACAAACTTGAATGGTGAGAAGGCAATACATGCCTGATGCCCAAAAGGGAGAAGACTTGCTGGCTAGCTCTCATAATCTCCCGGAGTGCCGTCTCTCCCTTCTTCCTTCCCACCTCTATTCTAGGACAAGATTAAGATATTTAGAAGCCCTACATTCTTAATTAAAGATTATGGTGTTTCATTCACCTATCATTATAAATGCAAACAACATAGAGAGTAAAATAAATGTAAAGAAAACCAACAAAGTTTTTTCCAAAAATGCCGTACCACTCAGCACAATGGTGAGTCTGCCTTTGAGGTTATCAGGGAATTCCCTGTCTCCGCCCCAAGCATGGTTGTGTCAATTCAACAGCTATTGCCCTGTTTTGGAAAAGACTTCCTGGTCTTTGGGGCAGGCGGCCCACACCGATAGCCTCTAAAGGCAGTGAAGTAAATGCTTTCTCTTACTCTCCTGTTCCTGTTCCTCTGACTCTGCAGCTGCCTCTTCCACCATTTGGAATTAAAAACAAAAGATCTGAGATGGATTTTGGAGAAAGCAGGGATGGAAGATCCCAGTGGCCGTTTTTATTGTTCCTTAAATCAGTGGTTCTTAAACTTGAGCAGCACAGCGGAATAATCTGGAGGGCTTGTTAAACTACAGACTGAATGGCCCCATTCCAGAATGTGAGACTTGGTAGGTTTGGGTGGGGTCTGAGAATTTGCATTTATTTTCTTTCTTTTTTTTAAGTTTATTTATTTATTTTGAGAGAGAAAGAGAGCACTCTCAGGGCAAGAGGAGGAGAGAGAGAATCCCAGGCAGGCTCTGCACTGACAGCACAGATCGCAAGACTGACCTGAACCGAAATCAAGAGTCAGACGCTTAAACGACTGAGCCACCCAGGTGCTCCAATTTGCTTTTCTGATAAGCTTCCAGATGATTCTTATAATGCTTGTCTGAGGACCACACTTTGAGAACAATTGCTTTAGGTCTTGCTTTGGAATTTAGGGGTCCAAACTCCAGTTGGTAAAAATAAGTTGTCTTGGCTTCTTTGCCAGCTCAGTAGTGTGTGTGTGTGTGTGTGTGTGTGTGTCTGTGTGTCTGTGTGTGTGTATTCCCAGGGAACTCTTAGAGGAGCAGCTGTGGCCAAGGGCAAGATCCAGCATTTCCTAGTCTCCTAACCAAATGCAGCCTTTAAAATAATCCCTAAATGGTTCCCAAGAACAGGACCCAAATACTGCTTCTATTTTTTTTTCTCTCGTCTTTCTATGTTGCCATTTTTTTATAAATTCTATTCTCCCTTGGCGATCTTATGACTTCATTTTCTGAGCCATATTTCAGACTCAGGGATTTTGGCTAAGACAGAAACAAGTCAACCAAACACTTTTGTTTTACTGTGCCCATAAGAGATAACAAAACAGAACTGTCCCCCATGACATTGCCGTTTTCCCCATGCCTGTGGGAGAGGCAGAGCCTGAAAGGGTTGTTTCTGGGCCAATGGCTGGTCGATCCAAGCAAACTTCCTTCCTTGGCATGGATGAGTTGAGGTTGAATTGGAAGTCTTAAGAGGTTGTGGAGAAAGATATGAGGTTGCCTAAGATTATTTTCTGAACACAGGGGGAGTTAACTTTGAGAACCTGATAATCACCTGCTGCAGTAGAGCTCATGTGAAAATGAGCCGCTCATCAGTCTGCTGTGGGGCCTTCTCAAAATACAGCAGCCTGGGCCTCGCTCCCAGAGTTTGATTCATAGGTCTCATTTCATAAATGAGGAACCTGCCATTGATTTCATATCACACATATTGCTATAGTTGAGTTTGAAATGCAGTTGCCTGAAACAACACGTGCTGTTTCTACATTGGCCACTTCTGTCTAAATTAGGTGACATTGATGATACTCCCCCCAAAGAGAAAAAGCCACCTCCATCCTCTCACGTAAACATGACAGCATTGCTGGTGGCTGACACTGCAAGGGAAAAGGAATTTTAGCTTTCTGACCCTACCCCACATTCAAAAGCTGTAGGGACGGGAAGAGTGCATTATGCTTACTTCTTCTACGAGAGCACTTTTGTAAATAGTCCACATATCTTAAGGCTCCAAACACACACTTTATAAAGGTCCAGATGTTCACAGACACTCTGCAATCAATTTTAACCTTGGATAATTGCACTCTTCCTATCCAAGGGCAGTTTCAACAGGATGTGATATATTTTGTTTTTGGTTGCTGTAAGTACCAATAGTTCAAGAAGTGCTGTTATAATAACCCACTTTATCCCAGCTAGTGGCGGATCTCCAAGGAGCTCAAAACGTTTTATTAGTTATCAAAATTGAGGCCTTCTGAAGGAGATAGAAAGTCTTATTACTTCCATTTTACAGATAAAGCAGTCAAGGCCCAAAGGCTAAATGATTGTTTTGTAGTCTCACAAAATCCAGAGCCCTTGTGTTTCTGGGGTCAAGGGTCTGAGATCTAGAAATAAAAGCAAAATTCTGCCGTATGAAATATCTGTCTTGTCATCTCCCAACCTAAAAGAGACTTCAACTTACTTTCTGGCAAATTCATCATAACTTATACTTGACTCATGGAATAACAAAACATTTTTTCTTTCTCCTCTCATTTTTTTTTTTTGCAGTTTAAAGTAGATGTCGGCATGAGATATTAAATATCAACTTAGAAAAAGTTTAATGTGTATTTTTCTTGTGTATAAATAATCAGCTATATTCAGAAAAGTCTCCCTGGATTTGGAACTTCGTGAAGGCAGACATGGTACTTAGAAACTCTGCTTTGCCACGCATTTCATCTTTAAGCTGTGCTATCTTTATGACAAGTGTGGTTGTATTCAAATACTAACAGTCTGTAGGAGGAAGAAGAAACTCTAGGTTAGGTACCTCCTCGTTTCCAGATCTCCCCGTACTCGCTTCTAACATAATGCCCATCCCAGCACTATGGAGTTAACTATTCACTTGTCTGATTGCCGAAGGGCAGAAACTCTTCCCTTTACCATCGTACCCCAACTACATAGAAGACAGCCTTGTAACTACTGGGCATGTGTGCCTGATCTATTCCATTTGCCTCTCTAGAAGCACTTTCTATCTGTATGCACTCTGTTCTGTGGCTTGTATTGTAGACTAACCCCCATGGAAGCCATCGAGGAGCTCCCTTGAGTTCAGCCAATAAGGAGACATCCACAGGAAATTTAGGGCAGAAGGAGAGTGGGATTAGGGTAGGGCTTCCTCTATCTCCCTCGTGCCTGGGTTGTCATGGGTTAGCTTAGCACTATCCATCTACTAAAAGTCACATGACGGTATTCAAAAACATTTCATGATGCTTTGTTCAGAAATGACAGATGGACTTAAAAACAATGAAAAGAAAGGAAAAGAAAAGAATAGCAAACCATTTGGAGGTGACCCTCTCCAGAGACCTGAAACTTACACTAACTAGGCTGAGTGTCAGAAAAGTATTTAAGGTAATCGATATGGTTTGCTGTTAAAATTTAAACTAGTGAGACCTTCTACTAGGTTCTAATGTGCTAATATTTGCATTTTTACAATGTTTATTTTTATTTATTGGTGAATTATGCACACATATACCTGAAAGAGACCCACTTCAGGCTGATATATGATTAGTCATTGAGCAGATAATTTTTAAATTGTTCTTCAAAAACACCTTACACTCTTCTGTACACACCATATCAGTCTCTGTTATCAGGGTTACTTGTTCAAGAGTAGGGGACTTCTCTGATACCTAGGATGATTTGATTCCAGGTTATTTAGAGTTGGCAAACTTTAATCATTGTTTTATCTTAATCAGTGTCACAATGGTAACCACCTGGTGCATCTCAAAAGTGACACCCAAATCAGAGATTCTTAGAGATGAAATATTTCTCCATTTTGAAACCTCATAGGATTTTTTAGCATTCCTCTAAACTCCATCACTATTGAGAATATAGATGTCTTTCTTCCTCTGTGCTCTTTGCAGCCCTTGGCAGGGTGATTGGTACTATATAGATGTTTAGCTCATAATTGCTAGAATAATCTAAGGGGCCATCTAGTCACACTTTATGATATAAGACAAGAAATTTCTGCACATAATTTCTTAGGGATGGTCATAAAGCTTCCATCCGAAACTTTGCTACACACAGCAAGGCAGTTTACATCTGCCTTGATAATTCGACCAGATTCACTTCTAAGGACAATCTGTACCTGAAGTCAGTCTTCTTGCTTTTTACTTAGAAGTCTGTTCTTTTAACTTAACCCACTTTTTTTTTCTTTTTCAGAATTTCCTATGGTATAATGGTTTCAGTTCGTGTTCATCTGATTATACTCGTTTGTCACTATCTCTGTGTCCCCAAATACTAAACGATAGATTTGGTCTGATTACTACAGGATATGAAACTCTTCCTCTCATGGTCTGAATGAACATAGTGCTTATTTTAATGCTGAATGAGATTCCATTGCCTCCAAAGAGTGAGTTATGCATTATAATCACCAAAATGAAAAAGTAACGGTTGGTGTTTTTGAGAAAAGAAGGTGGTATGCCAAACCACACACCATTCTCCAACTATTCAACTAGAAAAGAGGTCCCTCTTCAAAAGGGTTTACTGAAGTTTGACTTCTCCATAGAGGGAGCTTCTGTTGCCTAAACAACTCTTATCCTGTGTCAAAGAGAGGCAGAGTGCTGGAAAAAACACAGTATGAGTATATACATTTCTTTTTATTTGTGCAAAAATGCATTCCACAGACCATTGAAAAAAGTTTGGTAACATGAGGCAATAATGTGGACAAAGAAGAGAGAGGATATATTAAACCTAGGTTTGCACACAGCTCAACATTTTTGGAATTCTTAAAGAATAATTTGTAATTCCCATAAAGTGGTCTCACAGTATAGCCAATAGTTAGAATTGAACATATTTGGCCATTCCATATTTACTCCTTAGGAAGCCACAACATGATAAACTGTATTTAATTTTTACTCCTTGCTTGAGATACAAGACCAAACTATTGGTGGGACAATGACCCCTATTATTTATTGAGTGTTTAAGTGTAATTCTACTGTCTGGGGTGGGAAGGGGGTATAGAGTAAGATTAGATGAAAGCCTTCTCTAGTTTGCCAGACTGAAAAGTAGATGGTATTGGCCCTAGAATTTATTAGAGAAAAGTAAATCACTACTGTATGGTAAAGACTTTTCATTTAGACCAAGGAAAAAGCCACGATAGAGCTTTCATGTCATATAGGAACCATAAATGGTCATGGCCATTGAAAACTCTACTATAATTTCATAGTTAAAACCTTCATACACTTATAAGTAATTAGAGTGTAGTACAAAGAACCTATAGAAGTTGGGCTAAAAAATTGTAAAATTTGACAACAAAAACTGTACTTAAAATGCATTGTGTTCATGGGCCATTTATAGGATAAAGTTTCCTCCAACTCATCCAACCCAGTGGTCATCAAACTTACTGAACACTAGATGCTCAGAGGTACACATTTAAAATGCAGATTCTCAAACCCCATACCCTGAAATTCTAATTCAGCAGGTCTTAAACAGGACTTCATAATTGACCTTTTATTTTATTTTTTATTTTTTAACATTTATTCATTTATGAGAGACAGAGAGCACAAGCAGGGTAGGGACAGAGAAAGAGGGAGACACAGAATTGAAGCAGGCTCCAGGCTCCAAGCTGTCAGCACAGAGCCCAACGCGGGGCTTGACCTCACAGGCTGTGAGATCATGACCTGAACCGAAGTCGGACACTTAACCGACTGAGCCACTCAGGCGCCCCATAATCGACATTTTAAACCACAACCCTGTTGCCCCTGATGCAGTGGTGTTCTGCTCAGTCTTGGAGAAACACTGGATAAAAACCATCCATAAAATGTTTTCATTTTAATTGGCTTATGAAATATCTGTGCCCCAGTTTACCCTCAAAGGAAACTTCTGGAACTCATGAGTACTCATCAAAGAAGAGAGGTGAGGCAGATTTATGGATTTTTAAAAACTTTTATTTTGAAGTAATTTTAGACTTACAGATTTATAGGTTATTTTAAAAGGCCTAGTTCTTAAATGGTCCTTTGATAGTGCCCAGCATGGTGAGATGTTAATGTGTGTGTGTGGTAGAAACATGAGAACTGAGCTCTCTGTTAGCTTCTTGCCTATCCTGTAAAATGGCATACCCATATATATTTATATAGGCGCTCTCTCTCTCTCTCTCTGTGTGTACATACATACATATATATTTAAAGAATAAATACTTTTATTTTTTAAAGTTTATTTATTTTGAGAGAGGGAGCATGTGCATGCGTGAGGGAAGGCCAGACAGAGAAAGAGAATTCCAAGCAGACTCTGTGCTCTCAGCGTGGAGCTCACTGGACACAGGGATCAAACCCACAAACCGTGAGATCATGACCTGAGCTGAAATCAAGAATCAGGTGCTTAACCAACTGAGCCACCCAGACACCCTGGCTTTATATATTTTCATTTACAAAATCTTCATCATATGAAGTGTATACTCTTCTTTTCCTTATATTTTTATGCTTAAAAAAATGATGCCAGCCAGCTTGATAGGTCAAGGGACTATGTCATACTCATAGTATTTAAATTATGCCTTAAAAATCATACAATTTTATGGGACGCCTGGGTGGTTCAGTCGGTTAAGGGTCCGACTTCAGTTCAGGTTATGATCTTGTGGTCTGTTGAGTTCGAGCCCCACATCGGGCTCTGTGCTGACAGCTCAGAGCCTGGAGCCTGCTTCAGATTCTGTGTTTCCCTCTCTCTCTGACCCTCCTCCGCTCATGCTCTCTCTCTGTCTCTCAAAAATAAACGTTTAAAAAAAAGTCATACAATTTTAGAAAATACTCCAAATATTTACTGCTAAATTTTTCACTGAAAAGAAGTATGTATAGTCTATGTGATAATAATTGGATTTTATCCAGCTATTAAAAGTTCAAAAAAATTTTTTTTCAGCATGTAGGAATGCTAGTGACCTGTATAGAACCTCTAAACAAAATCCCTCCACTAAATATTTCAGTTCCATGGTTGAATTTTGTCATTCTTGCATGTTCAAAGTGATTTAAAAATATTTATTTAGTTTAATTCAGCATGAGTCACTTCCTCCTGGATTTTAATACTAACCTCAGAACATATAATGATTGAAAGAAGGAATCATTATTATGTATTAATGGTGAAAATTAAATTAAAACATATTTGAACACACTTCCTAAAGCTGACAGCAATAAGGAATATACCAAGAAGACATTTTCTCTTTATTATTCATATTAAACATGTCACTTTTATATTCTGTAGGCAGAATGAGACCCATAAATATGGTAATTATATTTGAATACTATGCAGTCAATATACTTAGAAATTAAATATGTCGAAGCAGCCAAATTCTTCTCTTATTGGTTATGAGTAAAAAAAAATATCTCCTTAGTGGGGGACAGCTGTTACTGTTAGTTAAAAATCCCTACTGTGTAAATTGGTATTTAGGTACATTCCAAAGAGTGAGGTTTTTGCTACAATAGACTTTATAGCTTCTTCCTAATGGTTAAGGCCTATCACATAAACCCTTCTGTGTTCTGGTTCACTGACCTACTGCATAAAGTCATTATGGACTATTGTGCCCATCCAGCAGCCCCAGGGATCCATTAAAGATCTATTTCACATCTCAGATTCCTGCTGATAGAAGACATATGTTCTAAAATCCAGCTACAATCCATAAATCGGTATAACGATTTTTGAATTTGAAATTTCCCTTTTACATAACTCAAACTGGGTCTAGTTTTTGCTTCTTAAAAAACATCATGTATGTAGGAGAGAGAGAGTAGTGCAGAGGATATGTGGGAGAGGACTGGATGCAGACTGTTACAACTTGAAAACACCTGGAAAACCTTCTTCCCAAATTGATTACCGAATCCAGTATAGTACGAGCAAAGGTAATTGGCAGCTGAGTATGCAGACACTTCCCTCTTCCTTCTTACCTGGAAGAATAAGAAAGCAATCATCCAATAAGAAAGCAGCAAGGTCTCTGTCTTTTTGCTTTGCCACGAGTTTCCACTCTGATAGACTTCAAGAACGTAGACACCTGGGGTGCCTGGTTGGCTCAGCTGGTCGAGCATCTGACTCTTGATTGCTGCTCAGGTCATGATCCCAGGGTCGTGGGATCAAGCCCCGTGTTGCGCTCTGCACTGTGGAGGCTGCTTAAGATTCTCTCTCACTCTCCCTCTGCCCCTCTCCCCAGCTCACACACGCTCTCTAAAATTAAAAAAAAATAATAAAGAAGAATGTAAACATCTTCTGCTAATGATACTAAGGTTGTGGGCCCAGGAAATAGCTCTTAGGTAATAACAGCGTTGAAGGCAGAATGATGAAATCTGGGTCCATGTGGTCTAAGAGAGGGGGGTATTAGCCCAGCATTGTGGACTGTGTTCTTTTCTTGGCTCAATTACTGGTGGATGATTTGACACTGAACTTTAGCAATCTTCAGCTCTGATCTTTCTATCTGAAAGACGTTATGATAATGTATATCTTATGAAGGAGATCATGCACTAGTTACCCAAGAAACTACTTGTGCATGAAAGAAACAATCATGGCTTGCCATCCTAATGGTATAATAACACATTTGCAAATTATTTGAATGAACTTTCTGAATAAAGTTACTTTAAATATAGCAAACTATAAAACTAAGTTGACAGGTGAACTTAACCCTAAGTTGTAAATAAATCCCCCAAGTAGTCTTGTCATTTTTTTTCCTGATTTCTTTCATAGTATTTGAAATTTTTTTAACAAGAGGAATCGTGAACCATGAGGAAATAGGGCTACATTCCATATCTGGTCTTGTGATGTGCATGGATAACTTTAAGAACTGCACATTAGAAGCAACTCAATAAAAACAAAAACTCCTAATCAAATAAAAAATGTTGCCGTTAACTTGAATTTATCCAAAGGGTATCCCTCCCTCTAAATATATTTCCCAAAGCTAAGAAGGTTGGATAGCTCTCCTAGAATAGGTTGTAGCATACAGCATATTGATATCTGAAATCAAATCAGAGGATTCCAGGAACTTCTGTCATAGACTTATGCCTAATTTTCCCAGCTGACCCCTATTACGTCCTCTCAGCCGACACATGCTGTCTGATACTATACAGCTCTATGCAAGCTCTGCACCTATATGCTATTTAATCTCCAGCAAATTAGATAATCAACCTTTGTCTCCATCACATCATCCATAAACAGGAGTAATAATACCCATACCACAAGGCTGTTGCAGGATTTATTCTAGTATAGCATTTAGCAAGCTGTCTGACATAAACTAGGAGCATCCTAATCTTACCTATTATAAAAACAATTATTGTAATTATTGTAATTATCATTATGAGGTATCTTACCATCCCTCCCAGCTAGTAAGGTTTTGCATCTCTACACAGGAATATAGGACTTTTCTCATTGTTCTTATTGGAAGAGTGAATAAGTGAATGATTGAATGAATGAACTAATGAATAAAAAAAAGGCAAGCCCTTGAAATTAGGAAGCTTGTATCCTAGAAGACAACATAACCAAAGTAGTATACTCCTGCAGCCCTTCATGTTTATAATTTCAGCCACTCTCCCCTTATTTACTTATCCTGTGCTCCAGGCAGAAAGTTATGCTTCTCGAGAAGGTGGTTGACCTTCCTGGACAAAGAAAGAGTCTTGATTAGGATAAAAGATTGGGGGTAAAGGATACTTTTCCTGTACTAGATCCTGAGGAGCACCATTCATTTTTAAATAACCAGAACCCAAGGAAATAGAAAGGGATTGAAAGCTGACACAATAGCTTACACTCCATTCCTTGGAGAAAACAACACAATATCAAAAACAACTACAATAATCAAATTTGAAAATAACCACAATAGAACTGGGATACAAAAGGCCTGTAGAGGGAAGCTAGGAGGAAGAAAAAAATCAGTTCAGGATTTAGTCTGAGATGGGGAGCTGAGAGAAGAGAATAGGGTTTGGTGACATCAGAAAAGGATCTGAAACCCTGCTGAAAATATCTCAGAGGGAACATTCTCATAGTATTTCTTGTCCTCAAATTTATCCCAGGATTTCTAGAGCTATTCTAATTAATGATCCAGACCTCTTTAAAAATGCAAATTAAGGAGCTATATTTCCCTCAACTCGTTTTTCTCAAATCTCCCCCATTTCAGTGAAAAGCAACAGCACTCTTTCAGCAACTCAGGTCAGAAGCCCTGGAATGGCCTTTCTGTCTCTAATCCATCAACCCATTCGTAAGATCTGTCAAAATATACATGGAATTGAAGCACTGTTCCTTACCTCCAGTACTCTGCTCTGCCCCACCCTAGAGCATCCCTACCCGGGATCATCCAACAGTCTTCTAACTGGTGTCTGTACTTCTGCTATTGCCTCTTTGAGGCTAACCTCCTCTCAATAGTCAGAAAGACTCAATTAGGGACACTTGGGTGGCTCAGTTGGTTAAGGTTAAGAGTCCGACTTCTCAGGTCATTATCTCCTGGTTCGTGAGTTCAAGCCCTGCATCAGGCTCTCTGCTGTCAGCACAGAGTCTGCTTTGGATCCTCTGTCTCCCTCTCTCTCTGCCCCTCCCCGACTTGCTCGCACCCACATGTGCCCGCTCGCACACTCTCTCTCAAAAATAAACATTAAAAAACTTTTTTAAATACTCAATTAAAACTAGGACCCGTTATGTCGCTCCTTTGCTCAAAACTCTGTAAACACTCCTGTCACTCAGTGTAAAAGTTAGTTTTTTGGTAACCTACAAGGCCCCACAAGATCTTGTAATGCACCCCATGCCCCACCCTTCACCTTGCCCTGGTTTAGACCTGCTCCTGCTTCAAGACCTGTCACCTTGCTGCCCCCCTCTGCCTAGAATTCTCTTCCCACAAGACACTGCTCACATCAGTCCCTCATTTTCTTCAGGCCTTTAATCAATGTCACCTTCCTCAGCCACTCAACCTAAAGTTTCAACCCTGTGCTCTACAAATGCTACTACCTAACCTATTTCCTATCCACTTTCTTGGATTTTCTTCTCAGCATTATCACTATCTAACACATCCTATATTTATATATTTATCATATATTTATATTGTTCACTACTTATCTCTCCCACAGAAATATAAATGCCTCGAGAGTCAGGGTTGTTTTTGTTGTTTTGTTTTGTTTTTTAATTCACTGTTCTGTTCTCAGCACCTATAACACTGGCTACATAGCACATCCTCAGTAAGGAGTTTCTAAAGAAAATGAATAAATGGTTTTAATTATATTTTAAGTCATTGCTTAAAATCCAGCTACAGTAGCTTCCCTGGGGGCCTCCAATATGCCTCTTTGATGTGCCTCTTTGACTAGAAAAGTAATTTGGGATTGAGGCACTGGAGCACAGGAAAACATTAGTGAGTCTAAAGATGGAAAGTGAGAAAAGGGGATCTCTGAGTACCTAGGAGATACACTGAGGATATTGGTCACCCGGGTGACATTGTCAAGAGGTATAAAGAAGTTCAAGAACGTTATAAGAAAAAACAACAGAAAAACAGAAAAAAATCAATAAACCACATTTCATCTATTTTATAATTTTGCCTCATACGGCCCCCTCTCTTCCTTCTCCCAGGATATTAGTAAAGATCCATAAAAGGGACCACTGAGTGCCAATGTTTTTAGTACTACATTCAGAAACTGGGTTCCATATACGGAGAGAGTCCCTACACCCACCGTTAACCTGCTCTGCAGAGCCCAGAGCACCAGAGGGAAGCGAGGGGGTAGATGGGGTGCTTAAATTCTAGGATATTTTGGAAAAGCAGAGCTCTCTTCATACACCTGTCCTCTCTCCACTCCCACCCTTTAACTGAGATTTCATTCTTGCTGCCTGGAAGAGGCCAGTGGATCCTCAAAGAGTCTTTGTCAGGATAGGCCAGATTTAATAGCCAAAAACAAATAGGAGGTAGGCATGGAGACACAGTAGATTATCCGTGATTTGTCATCTTCAGAAATACTGTTGAAAAGCACATTTCCGCTTTTAGGGTAATATACTACAGAAAGGGAGGGAAAATGCGCACTAGAGATGACAGCACCCAGGGGGCAAAAGGAAGAAGTCACACGTTCACAGATTATTTGTAGAACTGTCAGATAGGGAACTGTTAGCTGAAGGCAGCCACACACTTATTCACATTTATCCTCCATATCATCTAATTCTATCCAGCCTCTGAATTACTCTGTCTCCAAAGAGTGAAGACAGGAAAGAATAATTAAAACACAGCCTCATTCCAGAGCTCTTCCGTTACTCACTTAGATCATTCTTAATATGATTTTAGGTGTGTGTAGGATCTTTATCATACAACTACTGGTAACATAATGCTTGGAACTAGGGGAAGTAAAACACTGAAATGTGACTCCTCAGAAAATCCAAAACTTGGAAATAGGCAAAGGCTATTAATGGTTATTCTTCCAGTGCAGCACTAGATTTGTCAGTGTGGTCACTTCCCAGCTCTGAGGTACAGGGGTTAATTTGTTGATTTTTATTGAGTAGGTTCAAATAGTATCTGTCCAATGAAATAGAAAACCTCAATGTTTATAGTTTATTGTACTATGAGACATGAAACTAGTTTTGTATCCAGCTCTTGGACTTACCCACCTGTATATTCAGATAGGTGTCTGTGTTACTAGCTTCTCAAATGCTCTTCCAGCTAATTTTAACATCTTACTGGTTCCCTCGTTTTTTAATGAGTTGAGTAAAATCCTTGACTTTTTTTAATTTTACCTCCGTATTAGAGTTATATTTTTAACTTTCAAAATTATGCTTTAATATCCTAAGTTTCTTCATTAGCTCTCAAATGCCATTCTGTGTTCTCGTAAGCTTACTTAATGGGACTTATAATTCATTGGTAAATAATTTTACACTTACTTCGAAAATGGAAATATTACATTTGTCATTTATCTTTCCTGTTTTTTATAACCACATCACCCCTACCTCCCACCCAAGTCATAACACAGTCCATTCTTGTTTCTTCATAGTTCCTAGTCTCTGCTTGACTTTCATGACTGTGTAACAAGTATTTGTCAAAGTTAGCTCTGCCAAAGCTACTTAAACAGTAGGCAATTAGAAAAAAAATATTTTGCAGATTGTTTTTTTTCTCTGCCCTTATCACTCCAAAAGCAGATATGTAAGTCAAAATCTGATACAAGACTTTACACCGAACTCAACAGAGAGAACAATATTCTGAATGTCCTACTGAAGTATTAAATTAAATGAGAAACAATGGCAGCCACAGGTAGCAACATCATCAAAGGTTATACTGCAAAAATTTTAAAGAGGAGAAAACTGAAATAGAATAGTCACAGGAAATACATTTTAAAAACAATTATTGTTACGCTTTGTGCTGCTGTGCCTTTAATGTAGCACTTCCCAACAGTGACCACCAGCAAGTTTCTAAACGTTCACAGACATAATTTCTTAAGGAAATCTTTTCTTCTAGCTATGGTCAAGTTGTTCTTCATTATTCATGTCTTGATCAAAGGGGAACCATAATCAGAGCAAAAGAAACATTTCGGAAGATGATTACGTATGATTAGCATATTCTACTATTTGGTATTATTTCTCGCTCATCCTTTCATACAACTTCATTGTTGTTTTTAGCAATTTTATTCCCACGATTGGATGACATTGTTATTTTTAGCAATTTTATTCCAAAAGATGGACATTAAGGGAAATTAAATAAATGCAATGAGAGATTGGTAAGTTTCATAATAGACATTAAGAATGCTGTTCCTTCCCCTTGCTGACTGAATAAATATCGGTGTCAGTTAATGTAATCTTGAAGATTTTTAATAGTTTTTCGACACTGTCATCAGTAAATAATAGAGAATATAGAGTCAAGAGGAGAAGAAAATATAAAAGATACAAATTTCTGTTCCTAGTGAGATTTCCTATATTATGGTAATTTAATTTTTTTTTTCAACGTTTATTTATTTTTGGGACAGAGAGAGACAGAGCATGAACGGGCGAGGGGCAGAGAGAGAGGGAGACACAGAATCGGAAACAGGCTCCAGGCTCTGAGCCATCAGCCCAGAGCCTGACGCGGGGCTCGAACTCACGGACCGCGAGATCGTGACCTGGCTGAAGTCGGACGCTTAACCGACTGCGCCACCCAGGCGCCCCTATATTATGGTAATTTAAATTTAAAAAAGTAAAATCCTGTTCATCTGAAATGACAATGCTTTTGCTAAAATTTTTTTTTTAATTCTAAAAATTAAGTTAGCCATTCAGTTCCTATTCATGTTCATAATGATCATCCTTCAAGTTTAAATTTATGAGTAGTTGTTCTTACAAAGAAAAGTAGTTTGGGACAGATCAACCGTCAGTGATTTAGACACATTGAAATATTAACTAGTATGAGCTAAATTTTTTTGTTTTAAATGGAGGTCAGATTTGGCCCAAGGTCACACTAATATATTGCTCACTGTCTACTAGTGACATTTGCTGAATATTACCTTGGGCTACATTTTTAGCATTCCCTCTGGCATGCTGAGATTAGATGCGACGTTTCTTGGCCAGAATAAAACACAAGGTCGATTCCGAAGAATATAATACTGTTTTTTCCATGCAACTTTGCATTTGCTTATCTATAGTACACAGGCAGTTCATTTTAAAGCATAGGACTTATGAACCACTACTAGCACATGCTAAATCCTTCCCCTTACAGGATGCCTTCCTACATTGTTCCAGCCTATAGGACTGCCTCCTGAGCCCTCAGCGAAATCCCTGAGAAAGAAAAAAAAAACCACAGTGGAGGTCAGAATTCTCCAGCTCCTGCTATAATGTGGGTGTTTATCCTCCCAGTGCCTGGGGAGGGTGATCGTTTTCATCAGGAAGAAAAATTTCCCCCAAGGTAATCTGTAAAGGATGATTGGGATATATACATCTCTAAGAACTATTATTCAACTCTGTTGTGAGTTAAGATTTTGTAGAACACCGAACACGTATCAATTATTTACAAAATTACCTAGAAAAAATAAGCCATTGGAAAGTTTGTAATAGGAAGAACAATTTTGAAATGTCATGAATTATGCTTAATATTTTATTTTTTTTCCTCAAGCCCTTAAAAAAATAACTGACCTTTGGCCTGAGAGCCAGCTCTGCTCTCATAATTACCCTGTTGTATCCACTTACCGAGATTAGAGTCAATTAGTAAGTGAAAACATACTTGAATTTTGCTCTCTGAAAGAAATGCTAGGCTTGTAACATTCAAGCATTTTTCTCAACCAAACATATGGATCCTTACTAATTAAAATTAAGTCAAAAATCTTCAAAAACCACTAATAATCTTCAGTACAAAGGAAAGTGTCAATTTAAGAATTAAAATACAGCTACAGTTACTTTTCTTGGTATGGCTATTGGTTCTCAGCTACATGGCACAATAATATATACTAAATGTGAGTATATGATTTTTTTTCAGTTATGTTTATCTAGAAAGGCACACCTAGAGGTGGGTTTAGGATCCTGATTACAGGATTGTATTTATCAGTAACTCAGATTATCTGCAATTTTGAAAATAATGCTCTCACTCCTTGATTTAAATATCATCTACAAATAAATACTATTAGGAGAAACTTAACCAAAGGTCAGTAAGTATACTTTTCCTTCTGTATGCAGCTTTCCGTCTGTGTAGGTATCTAGGAAATGTTACTACCTGGTGAAAGAGCCTGAGCTGTGCTACTTCAAGTCTCTATTAAAGTGACTGTCAATATCTGGGTTGAAAGTACAGAGCATAGATCGTTCTTTGTATCTATTAGGAGTGCAATGAGCCATCCAAGCTAAGTCAGCAGAGAGAACATTTACTAACAAAATGATTGTAGAGACCCATTGACTTGATGGATGTCTGGGATTGTACAGAACTGAGAAGCCCCTGACGAAAGTGGTAACAGATTTGAAAGACTTTAACAGGCTTCTTTTACCCATCCTAGCATGGTTTATTAGCAGGACATAGGCTTCCTGTTTTCTGTCTTTAATGATACTGTTCTATGAACCAATGAGTGTTTTCATTTGGAAAATAAGAAAGCATTGACATGTTATCTGAACTGTGGTTTCTTTAGTGATGCCAAGGGAATAAATATGCTAATTCTGTGCTTTGAGGAATGTACTGGGGAAGGCCCATTACTTCACAGATTTCAATGCATACCAGGCTCAGGTAAGAGCCTGGTTATAACCCTTCGTTATGCGAAAGGTTTGACTTAGAAAATGGAGAATTTCAGTGCCTCTACCATATGCTTTTAGATGGTGATTTTCAAATTACATTCTCTGTAGTGAAGTTTAACTCCTCATTCGTTAATTATAATACTTGAGGCAATTTACCTCAAGCTATTGATTGATTATTCATAAAAAAGCAATTACTATGTAAAGTTACCACATCGATTTTGAAACATTCACAAAATCTTACACAAATAATGCTTTTTAATAGAGGAATAAAAGACAGTCTTCTTCATGTACACATGAATGTACAAAATCACAGTCCTTGAGGAAGTTGTATTACCATGGAGTACTAAGGCTTCTACCTCAGGAGCTAACAGCAGAAATGCCGACTGGAAAGAGTGTTCCTTGTCTTTAAAACTGGAACGAAACAACTCTCAACATTTGCAAAACATTCCTTTATTATTAGAAATAAATTATTTGTATAAAAAAAGTGCATGCGTCAACCATTGCATTTATTTTTAGCACAACCCAGGGCTTCAATCCGGTCAGCCATTACAAGAAACAGATTCATTGTCTTATACAAGTTGAACAAGGTGGGACAGGAACGGGAGTTCTCACAATCACAGAAAAATACTTACAAGAATAACATCAGACATGGTTTATTTCAACAGCATTTTTTTTTCACAAGCTAACATTAGTTTTCCTTTTGTGATTTTTTTTTTAAACTGCTTATGAGTAAGCAATATTTTAGCTTGACACTCATTGGTTGTACTGTATAAAATGTTTTTTTTTTCACTCTGTTTATTGATACTTTTGGCTCATGGCTACTTTTTGTTCCTTACAAGATTGACTATTGATTTGATTGATTGTAGTCTACAGAGATCTCCAGGAGTGGGTTTTGGTGGTGTCATGTTTATTGTTTAAGATCACATACCAGATTTCTTCATATTCTACCATTTTCCTGTTTCAGATTGAATGATTGCTGTAGCTGATATATGTTGTCTTAGTAGAGGAAGCTGTTAAGACAAAGTAAGACAAATTAATAGTATATAGTAATAAATTATTTTGCTAAAATGATTTTAAAATTCACATCCTATAATCATCACTTTTATGATATTCGGTTTTTACATGTTACTTTTTAAATCCTGTAGTAGGAAATCGGTGATCACAGGAATAATAATGCAGCAGCAATTTTAATCTGTAAAACCACTGGTCTTATTTATGGTATAAGTATTTAGCAGAAAACTAAAAATGGAAAAGTTCTAATCTTTAATAAATTTAGGTGAAATTCTATTTAAATGTGTGTTTTGAGTAACAAAGATATACAATATGAAAAATGAAATAACACATAAATTATCTGTCCTGCAAAAGACAAAAAAACGTTTACAACCTAAGTAAAAGACATCAAGCCTTTGAGTCTGATTTGATGACCAAAAACAGGTAAGTGTAACTAGTTGTGCTTTGAGAATGAGTATTTTCCACTTAAAAAGAAATAATGCTTTTAGACTCTAGAAGAGAATATTGTAAAATATAAAGTACATGGAATATTTGTAAATATTAAAGTAAATATGTGCATTGCCAATACATATTTATGCTATGGTTTCAACAAAGGATACAAATGGAGATGCTTAAAAATAAAAAAGGCTCAAAGAAGGAAATAAATATTTAATTGTTCTGGTACCAACTCACTATGAAGTAAAACCTATTATTGTAGGATTATTAGAAAATATGAATAACAAAGTATTCTAATTCAAATTTATACTCATGCCTAAATTTTCAGAGAATATCA
The DNA here is from genome assembly GCF_022079265.1 of Lynx rufus. Classification (NCBI taxonomy): domain Eukaryota; kingdom Metazoa; phylum Chordata; class Mammalia; order Carnivora; family Felidae; genus Lynx; species Lynx rufus. Next base: position 143,897,518 of record NW_025814856.1, read on the forward strand.
ACTTAAATCCAAATAATTCCTTTGGTTTTTTGAAAGATGTGATGGAATAAATCTCTGTTCTAAATTTCAAATGTGATGTCCTATTTTTCCATGGGATTCTGGAATGCAGAATCATAAGAGGAAAGATATGAAATGATGCTAAACATGTGTATGTTTCACTACATAAATCCAATTCAGGATGAAACAGATTTTTAGAGAATTATTTAGTTCTTGAATATTAAATAAGCACATTATAAAGCTCCTCCTTTGAAACAACTGGCAATCAGACTCATTCCACTTTCATTTACATCAATATCATAATTGACCAGACAAGTTCTTACCAGAGACTGAGATCAAAGTTCACCGTCACAAAAAATAAATGCAGAGAGTCTAAGGAAGTGCTAAGCATACATGTTTTTTTTAATATTTTTTTTAATATTTATTTTTTCTTTGTGAGAGAGAGACAGAGCATGAGTGGGAGAGGGCAGAGAGGGAGGGATACACAGAATCCGAAGCAGGCTCCAGGTTCTGAGATGTCAGCACAGAGCCCAACGTGGGGCTCTAACTCACGAACTGTGAGATCATGACCTGAACCAAAGTCGGTCACTCAACCAACTGAGCCACTCAGGAGCCCCAAAGCATACATGTTTTTACTATTTTTTATTTCATTGAATATTATGAGGTTCGTGCCCAACTTAGCTGTCATATCTGCTTCTCTCATCTCCATTGCTCACACTTCTAGGTTATTGTGGCACATGGAAAGGAAGGAGGTTTTAGACCTGGTTTTAAAATACATTCTGTTCCTTATAAAATGAGCTTAAAAAGATCAGTGAATGATCTTAAAAAGATCAGTGAATGAGCTTAAAAAGTCACTGGGCCTCAGTTTCATCACTGTTCCAAAACCCATAACTCTGGGTTTTTGTGAGGATGGAGGTGAAGTAGGTTTGTGGAGAAGCGGCTGGCTGCCGCGCGGGAGAATGACTATGGAATCCTACTTTCCTACTCACCCCTTCCAAAAGACTACATGTCTGTTACATTGGGTTTGGCATGAAGGGAAATACGATGATTTTCATGCTTGTGCGCTTAAATTTTTTTCATTTCTTTTTTTTTTAAGTTTACTTATTTTTAGAGAGAGTGTGTGTGCACAAGTGGAGAAGGGAGAGAGAGAGAGAGAGAGAGAGAGGGAGAGAGAGAATCTCAGTCTCTGCACTGATGGTGCAGATGAGGGGCTAAAACTCACAAACTGCGAGATCATGATCTGAGCCAAAGTCAGATGCTTAACTGACTGAGCCACCCAGGTGCCCCTATTTCTAAATACATAATGCTCTCATATATCTCTAAATTTCCTGTAAGAAACACAAACACAGAAATCTGTACAACTGTGTTTGTGAAGGACTTTCATATAGTCTTTGAAGAAAGATGAAGAAAAATTGTCATAAGACTTAGAAAAATAACCCTCAAAATGCTTGTTCAACTTCCTGTCCTCTTCAATATCCTCAACAGTAGCTAAAAATGTAGGAAATATTTATCAAGTGTGTAGATAGCTGCAAAGAAAAACTATGGCCAAAATAGAGGAACAAGAGCCAGAAAGACCTTGAAGAAGATGGTATTCAGAAGATGTTAATTTAACAGAAAGTGATTTGGATCAGACCATTCAAGGACCATTCCAACTTTGAGACTCATACTTCATTTTTTGAACTCTTTGAAGTTATCTCCAGGGAAAAAGATGGTAGAATTCTACTGAGAAATGAGACTGTAATTTACAAAAGGGAAGTCATCTTAATGTTTCTAATGGTTAGATAAAAGGCTGTGGACATGGATGATTTAGTCAACTTGAAAACAATGATGAGGGACAGAGTGTGGAAGGCCGAAGTCTTGTGAGAATCTTTATCCTGGAAGTATTACAGAATGAAATGGATCAGAGATGTACATGTGAGTTACTAGGGAGTTTTTACAGTGGCAGTGACTAAGCTTATATGACAATCGGTTTGGGGATACAGCAATAGTGAATTGCCTTGTGGACACCACACTGTGCTCATAAGTTACAGAAAGCAGTTCCACCTCCAGCAGCAGCTGTGCTCATGAATTATTCATGAACATAGCTTAAGGAATACCATGTTAACAGCATTTGTTAATTGGGTACAGTTGATAAATTCATACAAGTCAACTTTGTTTCTAACTCCCTTCCCACACGCTTTTATGGAACAACACTTGACCTTCTTTGTGAAATGTAGTACTCTGCAAATTCAGTAATTAACATGGACTCATTGGTCTCCCTTCACGCTTCACATTACTTATACTTACTCTGCATAGCTTTTGAAGCTTTAAGACCTTAATTATGTGGCCAGAATTTCTGGCATTAACAAATAATCTTTACAATGAAGTTTCTAAGTGTAATGGATTTATAGACTGCAGGGACACGAAGGAAAAGTGTTATAAAAAAAAATTTTTTTAGTGTTTATTTATTTTTGAGACAGAGACAGAGCATGAGCAGGGGAGGGGCAGAGAACTAGGGAGACACAGAATCTGAAACAGGCTCCAGGCTCCAAGCTATCAGCGCAGAGCCCAATGCAGGGCTCGAACTCACAGACCATGAGATCATGACCTGAGCCGAAGTTGGATGCTTAACCAACTGAGCCACCCAGGCGCCCCAGAAGGAAAAGCATTGTTGCATGTACATCATAAATACATTGGTAATTAGAAAAAAAATCTCAACAGTGGGATAGTAGCCATAATTGTCAAAATCCTCCACATGTTAAAAAGAAGAAAGAGGAATGCTAAAACAGTAGTTTTTGAATTTTAAGTCTTTTCTATTAATGACAGAGCAATCTACATTTTCAACGCAGCAATGACATGTGTACCTTGCTTATATGGTGATTTGTAGTTTACAAGATACTTTCTCATGTGTCACTATCACCTCACTGTAGTAATGGTGACTTATCACAAGTCTCATAGCAGAAAGTATGAGAATGCAGCAACATGGATACTGTTCCAGTGGATTAATTAGCCCTTGATTTGAGACCTGAGAATGGACTCCACCCATCTCAAGAGGAGCTATTTTAAATCTGAGGAGGTATGGTCCTAGTTACAGGGAGTTGAAGGACAAAGGCTTTTCCAATATTCAATTCTACTTCTAAAGACATGAGATGCACTTTTAGAAGAAAAGCGCTGCATTTAAGTGATTAGGGTTATTGATACTTGTAGAGAATGCGATTTTAGAAGACTTTTGCCTCAATTAAAACCACTAGTACATATAGTAAAGGTAATGGGAACACATGGAGTCCATGAAAGTTTCTTATGCAAGTGAACAAAGGTCAACAATGGTTACCTGGAGAGGGATTGTGAAGTTTTCATACACTGTCTCTCCTGAATGTATACACTATAATCACATCATCTGGACCCAATTTATCAAAATCCAAACTACTATACAAGATGAATATACTAAAGTCACAAAGTACAGTTTAACCATCTTTCAGGTAACAACTGGCTTTACCTTGATTCACCTTTTGTACTTTCTTTTACCTTCCAAAAGTGAGCACCTGACTCCTCCAGAATTGTACAGGCTTACCTTCCATACAGCCCCTACATTTAAAACCTTTCATTCTTATTTCAGAGAAAATAGGGAAATGCATGCTTGCTACATAATTTCCATTTCAACATCAACAGAAAATAACAGAAGGACAACGAAACATATGAGACTTACTTCAATTATATATGGAATGAATCTTTATCAGAGCTTGGAATATTCCTCTTCAGGGAACCTATTTATTTTTTAAAAGTGTGGAAAAAGTTTATTGACTTTTTTCTCCCACCACTTTCCAGAAGTCCGTCTGGGGTAACCAATTTTATTTCAGTGTATGTTTGGTTGTTCCCATTTGCAACCATATTATATAAAGTTTTCTGGATTATTGCTAAAAAATAAGTCCGACTATAGACGGTGATGAGTTATAGTAGGAAATGCCAACAGCTGGCCAATAGAAGTCTACTGGCATCCTACAATGAGTTTTAACTTGCTGCACTGATGCTTTCAAGGTAGAAAAACACAGGTAAAATTCTGCCCTCAAATCGCAAGCATTGAACTCTGACGTTTTTGATAGTAGTTATAGTGCATCTTTTGCTAAAAGACCAAATAGGCCCATTATTACTAAATTGCTTACCTATAATCAAAGATGATTATAACCATTTGTTACAAAAACCCATCCTTATCATGACTTCTCTTGCAGTTTCTTAGGGTTTCATGTTTGCAGAAAGGTGAATACGTGGGGAATGTTTGTGGAATTCTTACAAGGCTTCTTTATTTACAAGAAGACTAAATTTAGTTTTTAGTGAGCTGAAGGCAATCTTCCCAGAAAATCTGACCAATAATTCCAAAAAGACTTGGAATTATTGTAGCCAATAAGCCTAATTGATCCATATTTATCTTTTAAGCCCATTTTTGCATGTGGGGCAATAGAGTGGACAATGTTTAGTTGCAAATCTTGATGTAAGGAAAGGCTTATAAATCTAGTGCAGACTCTATGTTGTTAGAATCACTAAATCAAATAAGATCCACACTTAATCTTCTCTGTATTTCATGTCAGAAGTACAGAGAATAGGGAATACAGCCCCCTGGAAGAATCTGAGAGGAAGAGAGTATTTTTGCATAGGGTTTTATCCTTCATTGTTAGATACGTATGTTGTATTTCCAAAAGACAGGAAATCTAAGGTCTAATGCAAGAACCTTAGCTTTTATATTTTTTGATCCATCTATAGAAATGTAATATAAAGATTATATATATATTTTTAGCTATACTCAGCTATCTGGTATTTTATAATACAGATCTTCAACCTATTTGCTACTCTCCCATAGATACCAAGGTGGACCAGTTAAACTCTACTGGGTTAGCTTGGTACTGGTGTATCATTACCATGTGCTTCTTCAGGGGTGATTACACAGAAGAGGAAGGTAGGTGAGGGAAGGACAAGTGGAATGGTGGCTGCAGAAAGGATTTTCAGGGTCATGAGGCTTTCAGAGAAGAGCTCTAATTATCTTAATATGTCCAAGAAGGGGCCATTTGGGGAAAATAAGTATTAACTATAATTTAACCTAACATGCTGGCTCACTAGTTGTTTCATTTCCCTAAATACCTACATAGCATATAACTTACTTGCGTAAGATCTTTAAGCAACCAATAAACCCATAAAGAGCAACCAATATTGAACTAACAAAGACTGGAAGGTAGTTTCCTAAGTGCTAAAAGGTAATTCAATAAGTAGAAGATAGTTCTAGGCTTCAGATGCTTGGTAATGCCTCAAAAGGGAGACATGAGTGTCATGCTTTGAAAAAGAGATTTTGTGTGCATGGTTATGCTCTGAAGAAGGGCCACTCGCCTTAAAATCATTTGGTTCTAACCAAATGGTTCTAACTGCTGTTGTGGTCTTATGGTGTGCAAGTACCATCATGCTCCTGGAACCTTGCAGCACAGTCCCCAAGACTAGAAGAAGAAGATGTTCAACGTACATCTATCAGGAAGTGCTCCCGCTCTTGACCATCGGAAAGTCTACGGATGACTTACTGTTGGTTTCAAGACTCTCACAGAGTTCGCTTTTCACTTCTCCATTTGGTCTGTCATTTCCTTTTTGGATCAGTTTGCTTTGCATGGTGGCAGCTGTCACCACAGCCTTGAAGCTCCTCTTGCGTTTTTGAACATTCTGCTCTGGATGAAAAATTATAATATAAACCTTGGGCATATACAGCATGCCCAGAGACACTGAAGCACTTAAACTCATGGAGACAGTAAGTGTTGTTGTCTGGATGTACATCTGAGGGGAGGAAAAACAGAAAGAATCAATGTCGGTAAGCCGGATATAAGATAAAGCAAATAGCACAACCATCTTCTGTAATTATTCCAGCTTCTCTGGTCAGGGTACTCTAGAAGGTACTTATAGAAATTGCTCTTAATAATACTCAAACAATTCATTATCCCCCTCCCTGCAAGTATGGGTAAAGTTGTATTGTTTATGAAGCCTAATTCTTTAAAACAAACAAGCTGATGAAGTTTAGCTGCCTTATTAGATTATAATTAAACATATATAAGAAAGGGAACAAAGCCATTCTGGCCAAAGATTAACATTTTATGCTACACATCCCTTCTTCAGAGAGGTTATTATAGGGCCAAGGGGTCAAGTGTAATTCTTTTAACAACAAACTTAACCTAGAAAGTTATGGTGGAAGTGAGTGGGAGTAGAATATTCCAAAACATCACTGTTGTCCACCAGTGCTTGAATAATGCTAGCATTTGCATCTTCACATCATGACTTAATTCCAGCCATCAAACCTGATAAATCATGAGCATGCCTTAAGGGCTGATTTTTTTTTTTCAACGTTTATTTATTTTTGGGACAGAGAGAGACACAGCATGAACGGGGGAGGGGCAGAGAGAGAGGGAGACACAGAATCAGAAACAGGCTCCAGGCTCCGAGCCCTCAGCCCAGAGCCCGACGCGGGGCTCGAACTCACGGACCGCGAGATCGTGACCTGGCTGAAGTCGGACGCTCAACCGACTGCGCCACCCAGGCGCCCCAAGGGCTGATTTTTAATAGCCCCCTTAAAGTACAATTCCGGAGCGTTTCTCAATGATGGCATCATATCAAAATAAACGTGGGTGCTCTTACAAAATACATAAGACACCTTCCTCCAAGATTTAAATATGTCCTTTGGGGATAGCATCCTGCATTTTGAAAATTCTCCTATGTTCATTCTTTACACTTATTCCAGTGAAATTAACTGCTCTGGTACTCTGGTAGATTCTTCTTCCTATGATCTAGAGGTCAACAAGCTGAAAAATCCAAAACTAACATCATTGCTTTTGGTTTTTTCATTACGGTATGAAAACAGACATGATAGTATTTTAGTCTTTGTTTTTTTATATCTCAGGATTACTGAGTTATAACTGAAAAACAGAAACTGTGTATGTAGGGTGTACAACTTGATGTTTTGATAAACATATATACTGTGAAATGATCTTCGCAATCAAGTAATTAACATATCCATCACCTCACCAAGTTATGATTTTTTTTCTTTCATTCTTTCTTTCTAATTTTTTGTGGTGAGGGTAGGATCTACCCTCTTAGTGAATTTCAAGTGCATACTGAAGTACTGTAAACTATAGTTGCCATGTTGCCTATTAGATGCCCAGAACTTACTCATCTTGCGTAACTGAAACTGTGTGTGTTTTGACCAACATCTCTCCCCTTCCCCTCTGCCTGGCAACCACTGTTCCATCCTCTGCTTTGATGCATCTGACTATTTAAGATTCTATATAAGTGGACCGTTAGTATTTGTCTTTCTGTGTCTGGCTAATTTCATGTAGCATTATGTCCTCTAGATTCATCCACATTGATGCAAATGGCAGGATTTCCTTCTTTTTAAAGAATGAATAATATTCCACTGTAGGTATATATCACATCTTTAAAAATAAAACCCTTTCATCTACTTCCGGTTTTCATGTCCTGAGCTCAAAATAGAATTTCCCCCAAATAACTTGGAATACTGAAGCCACAAAGAGGCTCTTAGAGGGCCCCTTTTTCATATATATGATCCTCATTAATATCTGTTCACTCTAAAAATGCCTCTGAAAATGTAAAGTTGTCATTGTATATCAGGCAATCCCCAGGAGCCAAAGTAATTGTGTCCTTTTAACTAAAAGATCAAAAAACATTTGCCTTCAAAGGCAAGTGGCTGAATCAGTACTTCTCTCAACAGATGACAAAGCTGTGAGGTAAAGAACTGTCCAAACTATGAGAACTTAGGCACCAGTACTAAGAGACTATCCCTGTGTGTGAAATCACACCATGCAGCTTACTGAGTTTACTGTTCAATCCATCTACCACTAAGGTTGTCCTTTGCCTAAGATCTCATTGTGAGTATGGAATACCCTTGAACAAGGGGATATAGATGGGTTTGTTTCAAAGTTGACTTCCTCCAAGAAGTCCTCCATGACAAATCTTAATTGTAATGTTATAATTTTTCTTCCTTTTCTTTAAAAAAATGTTTTTAATGTTTATTTTTGAGAGAGAGAGAGGGAGAGGGAGAGAGACAGAGAGTGTGAGTGGGGGAGGGGCAGAGAGAAAGGGAGACAGAATCTGAAACAGGCTCCAGGCTTCCAGGTCCAAACCCACGGACTGTGAGATCATGACCTGAGCCGAAGTTGGACGCTTAACCAACTGAGCCACCCGGGCGCCCCTATAATATTTGCTTATTTTACTTCAAAGCATTAGTGCGTTGAAAAATGAATAAAATGGAACACTTACTAATGTGTAACTATGTAATTATAACTATGTGATTTATGTGAACTTTGTAGGAAATTATATGAAATGCATAACTAGGGTATAAACTTCCTTAGAGACTGTAGCCTACATTTTTCCCCTTATAAAATTTTTTTTTTTCAACGTTTATTTATTTTTGGGACAGAGAGAGACAGAGCATGAACGGGGGAGGGGCAGAGAGAGAGGGAGACACAGAATCGGAAACAGGCTCCAGGCTCTGAGCCATCAGCCCAGAGCCCGACGCGGGGCTCGAACTCACGGAACGCGAGATCGTGACCTGGCTGAAGTCGGATGCTTAACCAACTGCGCCACCCAGGCGCCCCCATTTTTCCCCTTATAAACCTCTAAGAAATTATACAAGATTCTACACACAAAAGTTCCTGAGAAACTTCTCATTGTTCTTAGGTATATAACCAGATTAAGAAGATCAGGTTTACACAAGATCTGATTTACACAAATCATACAGAATATGCCTTCCAAATTTTCCCACTCCATCAAATGGACATTAGCCATGGCTGCAACCCATGGTTGAAGACCTTTTAAGTAAAAAACTCAGAGTGATGGGATGAATCCAGATTCTAGGTTGGGCTCATGCACATCAGCCTCAATGGAGACGTGATTCAAATACATTCTTCAGCAAAGTGATAAATTACTATACTTCATGACCTCTCTTGCCAATAAGTGAAATCCCATGTTAAATTTGAGATCCCAAAGATCTACTACAATCAAGAAGGTCCTAATAAAATGTGGATATTTGCCTTCAAACCTCATAAATCTCCCTATGCTTTGCCACCTACTTTTTTTTTTTAATTTATTTTTGAGCGACAGAGAGAGACAGAGCACAAGCAGGGAAGGGGCAGAGAGAGAGGGAGACATTATAGAATCCAAAGCAGTGCTTTGCCACCTACTTTTAAGCAACTTATCATTTTCAATACTCTTAAACTTCAAAATGTTGGTTAATCCTCTCTAAATTTCTACTTATTCTCCAGTTAGCATTGCTTCAAAAAGCCTATATAGAAAATAGGCTATAGAAAGAGGACATAAAAATAGGGAAACTATATCGCCAAATGCAAACCACAGACATAAATATCCCAAAGCCACTTAAATAGGTAACCATAAGTTTTGTGCCAGTTGGACCCTGCCAACTCAATTTAGCTTAAAAAAATAAACAAGAAACCAACAAAAAACCCCTAGAGGTCAAACAGACATGAAATGATGAGACACTGATAAGCTGGATTCTTTTAACATATCTTACTATGTTGGTCTTACTAAAATGTATACTACTAGCCTAAATAATACATAAATACCTTTCTATTTTGAAAGCGTTGTAAATTTTCTCTGCTACCATACATATAAATGGTAATTTTCTTCCTTTATTCAGAATGATTTCTATAATACAGAATAAATTTAATCTTGCTAAATATTAGGCAGGAAGAAGATTCTGGATGTTAGTTTCCATACTGAATATATTACTGCGGTCTATCCTTTTAGCAAACCAAAATTCTTAGTGTCCAAGCTCTCTATCAGACACTGTGCTTTGAAATTACACCAGAATGCTGATCTTACTTATGTTCTCTCTTAAAACAGCTTCTGAAAAATTTTAATGTGAGTTTACTACAGAAAAAGCATCTTTACAAAACTGTACTCTAAAATCCACAACCTTACAGTGGCCTACCATTTGTTACAGCTCATTGCACTGTGAGTAAACTGTTTTTGAACTTCATCTTTGAGTATTTAATGAAATGAAACATCAAATATACATGACCCAAAGCAACAACAGCAAAACACACAAAGAAATAAAAATGCCACCTGCTCTCATTCTAGAGAAACTCGATCTTCAACATCATGGTTTATTGGATTCCAAATATCTACCATATTTAAGAAGCAATGGAGAAATTAGATTATAATATTGGAAATGAGCATTTGATTTCAAAAAACTCCTAGATTTTTGTATAGCTATAGAAAATTCTAATTATCTGAGCCATGTAAGAAAGGAAGACCACCACTTACAGTTTTTGTCCTTGTTTTTAAGATAAAGACATTTACAGAAAACTCTGGAGTTGCCTTGTGGGTGGGAAAAGCTGCAAGTCAGTCCACCAGGTGACCATCCAAACTCTAATATAACTTCCCTGACAATTGGACAGCTGTGTGATCTTATTTTCCTCTCTGACCTTTAATTTCTTACCTATGAAGTTGGGGGTGGGGAATGATACTTTTCTCATAGAAGGGTTACAGTGTGGAACGACATAATCTTTACAAAATGTCTCAAAGGTGCAAAATAGCAGCAGCTGAACAAAGATCATTTACCCTACAACTTTGAATCTAAAAGGACATTGACAAAGCATCCTTCCAGGTATACAGGATAAGAGAGGGGCCTGTGAGTCAGTTATCCAAAGCAGTTTTGTTTAGTGAATAGCTGACAGCTATGCTTTAACTATATAATGTCAAGGAAAAGGCTTTTGTAATCTTACCTCAAAGCAGGCAGAATAAAATTTTGCCCAAAAGTCAACTCTATTTGCTGATGCCAAGGCCATATTCACTGTCTGTGCTACAGTCTTAGAATAACACACTGGCTGCCTGTATCAAAGTTACAGCTCACCAGAAAGCAGAAGGGAACAATGTTAACTTTCTATAACCAACATAAATCCATTGAGAGATGCTGACAATGGTATGGGCTATGTTAATGTAGCCTTCTTTTTTCCAACTTTTTTCTATGCCCCACCTTCTGCCCCCTGTCACTCCAAAATATTAATACCTGGAGGAAAGGGAGTGTCTTTCTGTTACATCCACTGATAGCCTGTCATTTCCTCTGCCTCCACACCCCATGGACATTTTGAACCTGAAAGAGTCAGATGCACTGAAGCAGATTTAAATGATCTCAGAATAAGCCAGGGAGAACTGGTACAATGGGGCACAGTAACATGACACCTTTTTCTGGGACCTAGTATAGTAACTCTTCATTCTCTAAAGGGGTCATTTGTGCACATGCAGTGTCTACTGAATGTAGGCCATGACCTGGAATTATTAGCAGCCCCAGGAAAAATTGAGGAGGGAGGGGATTATATTACTTCAAGAAAAAGGTCAGTCTTCTGTCTGCACACAGAACTCCATAGACTCAGATATCCCACCTGGTATGTTTTGAACCCCTTAGCAACTAAGGTGACCTAAAACCCAAGGCAAGTTTGTGCCATGTGATAAGAAACAAATTCATTATTTATTCCTGAATATTTCTGCCTTGGGATGGTTTAATTTCACTTTTTGCTACAGTCGGCCAGATTCTACTTGGCTGCTTTGTACACAGTCTGACCAGTTGGGAAGATATGTTAACAGTAAAAGCCTGCCTTTCTCTGCTTTGTTATCTTCTCCCTCATCCACACGCCCCCTTCCAGAGTGCACCTGAATCCAGAAATGGATTTTCTGGTGGCACCTGGGTGGTTCAGTCATTTAAGTGTCCAACTCTTGATTTCAGCTTATTAGGTCATGTTCCGAGCCCTGCGTCTGGCTCTGTGCTGACAGTACAGAGCCTGCTTGGGATTCTCTTTCTCCCTGTCTTTCTGTCCCTCCCCCACACTCTCTCTCTCTCACAAAATAAATAAACATTTTTTAAAAATGGATTTTCTTCTGCTGAAAAGCAAGGCTTCAGTCAATGGATCTCAAAGTCTCATTACTGAAAGTTATTTAAAAAGAATTTTTAGGGGCACCTGGGTAGTTCAGTCGGTTAAGTGTCCTCTTGATCTCGGCTCAGGTCATGATCTCACAGTTTGTGAGATTGAGCCCCATGTGGGGCTCTGCACTAATAGGACGGAGCCTGCTCGTGATTCTGTCTTCCTCTCCTAAACCCTCATTCTCATTCTCTCTCTCTCTCTCTCTCTCAAATAATAAATAAACTTAAATATATTAAAAAAAATTTAAACAGGAAAATTTACAAAGAATTTTGTAAATGTTTGCCTTGTGGTGGTAAAAGCCCTAAATCAACCAATCCATGCAACATCCAAACACTAATAACACTGCCCTGGCAACCGGGCACAGCAAGTGCCAGAGACAAGAATTCAACTCTTCTGGCCGAGCTTGGATGCTGGTAAATGATCACCAGCCTCTATCAAACATTTTACCATTGTTTCTGTTCTGTTTAGTTCAAATACCTTGCTGGTTTCTTCTATTCAGCCAATTCTGAGGGATCTTTCTCATCTGTGTCATTTTTATATTGACACCCCAGACCTCAGTCCTTAGGTATCTCTTTCTGTCTCTCTCCACATTGCTCTATTGATCATCATATTTGGCATTATGGCCTTAAACCAGGACTGGCTTCTTGACTGTACCACCCGCATGCAAGCCCCTTCACTCAGGAGTCCCTTCATACTTGATTTCATGCTCTGCTGTCACTGTTTTGAAATTCTTAATAATCTTTGAACAAGTAGACCTGCATTTTCAAATTTCACCAGGTCCTACAAGTAATATAGGTAGCTCTGCCTTAACAAACCACTTACGTACTGATGAATTCCAGGATTCTCTCAGGAAATCTAATTGCCTTCTGGGTCCTCCCCTTGGATATCTGATGTATACATAAAACTAACAAGCATCCGAACCCATCCTAAACCTGCTTTTTGGGTCATGAATTAATCCATGGGATTCCATCATGAATTTTCCAAGGGACAAAGCCCTTGAAATTGTTCCTGACTCCTCTTATACACTCTTACTCTACCTATGAATAATTCTATTGATTCCATTTTCAAAATTTGTTCAGAAAGGTCATTTTCTGTTACTCCCACTGCAACTCCATTGGTCCTAGCCAAACCCATGTCTTATTTGGATTATCACTAGAGCTGTCCTATTGACTTCTCTTATTCTCTTGCTCTCTTCCATCTGATCATTGGATTGATTTTAACACAGCAGACAGAATAATCCCATTATTCACAAGTCAGGTTAAGTCACCCTACTCTCAAAACTTCATGATGACTTCCCATTGATGGTGTGCCTACAATGGCCTACAAGTTCCTCTGAACAGACCTGGCTTTACTTTTTCTCTCATGCATTCTCTTCCCACCATTCTGGCCTCCTGGCTGATCCTGGAACATACCAACCATGCTTCTGCTTTGGGGTTTTTACATTTGAAGACTTGCTCTTTCATTTACTTTAGGTCTTTCCTGAACTGTTCTTTCCAGTGACAAGTTTCCTAAACACTGGTAAATACTATAACTCCCACCCTCCACCAGAAATCCCCAGCTTTATTTTACTTCTCAGAATCTAACATTTTCTAGCACAAAAGTCTCTATATTTTACTAATTTAATTTATGTATTGTCTGTTTCCCTTAATTAGAACAAAAATTACATGAGTACAAGGATTTTTACCCATTTTGTTCACTGTATAAACTCAATACCAAGAACACTTGGTTGGCATACATTTGCATATTCTTACTCTTGATTTTGGCAGTTAAAGGAAACAACTAATGTAGTTTCAAGAAGGGATCAGTAAATCAGATTTGAAATCTGGAAAATGGAAAATTTGAGGGTTCCATCCCCTCTCAAATCAACATCTAGGCTGGGACGGCAACTCTTGGATGGTTCTTTTAAACTGTAAGTATGACAATATTGTTCTCAACAACAGACAATATAAATTAAAAGTCAGTGGTCTACATCTGGGAATATGAGAACTCTGGATTCAGCTCTGGATCCCTCTCCCATGTAAAACATTATAACTGAGGGTAATTCACTCCCAGGATTTATAAGCTTCCATAGACCTAACTTATAGGAGACAATGGATGTAAAATATTGGCACAACACCCAGCATATAGTATCAATAAGCTATACCTATTATTGTCGTAACTTAACCTTGACCCTGTCCTCCATTCATCCTCCTCCATTCCTCACACAGTAAGATTTAACAGTACTGCTCTCTCAAAACTAGCCTCACAATTTTTAACCTTTTAAATAAAGAACACACACATGTACACACACAAGATACAGGCATAAAATACCTATTCATATGGAAATATGCCTATGCTTGTGATAAACTCTAGGGTCAGCACATTCAAAGACTCATAGTCTAGTTTCATTCTGAGAAAAAGCACCATCCTGAGTTGTTGTGCTTCTCCTGTCAGGTAGAAATCAGTGTTGCTGACCCACCCACAAGTCAGAGACATTACCCTGTGTTTTCATTAGAGGAAAGGAACATGGGTTTGCTCTGACCCATTTGTAGTCTCTCATCACATCCCCTTTTGGTCCTGACACATGTTAAAATCACGAGTCAAATCAAAGGGCAAAGCCTCTGGATGCAGAACTGAGTTGGTTCACACGTGAGGTCTGAATCCTTAACCTTAGACTTATTGGGAATGGTGGGAACGAGATGCACAGAACAATAAAGTGTCAACCAATAAGTAATAGGTTAGCTCTGCCAAGGGTAGAAAAGGACAAGTGGAAGGAAACTCATGATCCTCTAAAGAGGAAGAACAGATATTGGATTTATAATGAGTGTTTATAATTAAATATACATGATATTTAATATTGGGTTAGTAAATACAGTAATTTATTCTTTATTAAAGTCTGATAGACATGTTATAACGTAGATGTTTTCAAGTAGAGTGTTATTAAATAAAATGTAGTCTTTAATTTTCAATTATTCTACATAGTATTATTCATAGAAACATAATAAAAATAATTTCTCAAACAATGATGTTGCATTTTCTACTGTGATATATGCAAATGAATATGAAGCATCTACTTGTTGTGTGTTTATTGGCTTCTCTTTTACAGGGATTTTTCTCTATATTTCCCTCCATGGACTCCTGTCTTCATGCTGCCTTTTATCGTTTAGCCTTTTATCATTTTGCAACAGCATGATCAGAACTGAGAATAACAGTAAGGGAGATACCTTTAATTATAATGATTTGAACAGTATCTATTTGAACAAATACAAATATAATAAATATAATATTAACAAATAAACAACAGTTTAAAACTCTTTAGAAAGAAGGGACAGGAAACAATTACTGCAAGAACAAACTTTATCTATGAACTATATAATCACACACACACACACACACACACACACACACATATGTTAATCCTTTGCTGGAATTTAAATTATAGGAGAAATTTATTATTTAGGTTGCATTACTGAAGGAAATTTGGTAACAGTATGGAAGTGGTTCAACTATAATTTTGTAAAAGGTGCTAAATCTTGGTTCAACTAGATACTTCCCATATAACCTTTTATAAAGCCAAAAGAATTAAATCAGTACCTCAGTGCAGGAACTTTTGTGAAGACATAAGATATTATAGAAATACTATTGTTTTTTCCTAGTGATATTAATATAGTAACTAAGAACCAAGAGGAATGGTGTTATGGCTGAATTGTGTCCTCCCCAAAATTCATTTGTCAAATTCCTAACCTTAAGTGATTGTATTTGGAGATAGAATCTTTAAAGAGGTAATTATGTTAAAATGAGGTCTTCAGGGTGGTCCCTAATTCAATCTGACTGGTGTCCTTATAAGAAGAGGGGATAAGGACACACAAATCACACCAGGGATGTGTGTGCACAGAGGAAAAGAGCAACTGAGGACACGGAAAGAAGGTGGCCATCTGAAAGCCCCTGACAGGCCTCAGAAGAAACCAGGACTGTTGACACTTTGATCTGTGACTTCTAGTCTCCAGATCTATGAGAAAATAAATTTATATTAAGCCCCCCAGTCTACAGTACTTTGTTATGGCAGCCCTAGCATGTTAACACAAGTGGAGAATTAATATCACTCAAAGAGTTCTAAAAGTTCTGTCATTATAATTAGTTTGTGCTTAAACATACTAATAACATCTCAAAGATTTCTGGTGATTAAACAGGTTAATTTAGGAACTACACAACAATTACAACCACAATAGCTATTAGTTGTTGAGGGTAAGATATCAGCATTATGCCAAATATTTTATGCCTATTACTCCCTCACAGTAATTTTATTAATTCAAGAGTGGGTCTATTTTGGAGAACTTACATACTATTATCAAAGTCACACAACTCATGAAGATAAAGCTGAGGCTTAAACTGAGGTTTGTCTCACTTGAAAGCCCATGTCCTCACCACACACAATGGCTCTGATCAATACATAGAGATGTGAAAGAGCAGGAATAATATGGTTTGAATCTTCACCACATCAAATCAGAAAATCATCCTTTTTCTAACAGAGTTGGGCCAAATTTCTTAAAAATTAAGAAACTCCATTAAAGCACTTGACTTAATACCTAACTGAACATTTAGAGGTGTGGGTTTTTTTTTTTTAAGACTGCTATTATCAGCCAGCTACTTTCCTCATAAGAAACTTCACTGCTGTTCCTAGAAGAGCTCTTTCTTATGATTAGATCTTGTTGAACTTAACAGAACCATCAAGCTGGAAATATGAACCAAAAGAGCTGGATTAATTAATCTTTTTAAAGAGTTTGCAGTGGCCAGAGCAGAGAAGTAGCTGTTGGAACCACGACCACCAAAAAGGACAAGGATTCCCTTCCTTCAGGAGACAAATTGCAACCCACTGTTCCGGCACAGACATCACTCCATCTCACAGCCACCAGACACAGGCTACGGACAACACAGTAGGCAGACAACTGGGAATCAGTTGTACAGAAGAACAGACAGTCAAGAATTAGCAAATATTTACGGAGAACCAACACTATGAAAAAGAAGCATCAAGCTCCACAAACAGAATAATAAACACCCAAGGAAATAGATTCCATAGAGTTAATACAAGAACAGTTTAGAAGTAAAAATAATTATCCTTGAAAAGTTTTGAAAGAATAATGTATCCAGAAAAAGTATCAATCAATATCATAAAAGTTAACATTTTTATCATTAAAATCTAAATTTCTATAGGTGAAGGACTTCTGATTCTGATTATGAAGGAGCAGCTATAATCAAACCAAGCCACTCACTAAGAATAACTATAAAAGAATCATAAAGTTAAAAAAAATAAGAAAGAATATGTTTGGAGGCATCAGAGAAGAACCAAGGCAGCCAGGACTCAAGGGGCCAAGATCCTAGGAAGTAAAAAAAAACAAAACACCACAAACCTTGATGTCAGCCAGGAATTCTCCACTGCTTTTATCCATAAGAAATGTGCTGATTCAATGTATGAGTGTTCGAGGGCAGAAATCTTTAGAAAGACCTTTCAGCAGTCTCATGGGGCTGGGGAGACAAAAACTGGAATTCAGGGTTACCAATGCAGCCAGACTTGAGCACCCAAGACTCCAGGGTACTACAGAGAGATGAACCTGATATTTTACACCGATTTTTTTTCTTGAGACTTTGCTGAACCCCAACAGGCTAAAAAAATCAAACATAATTCAGATTCAGAGGCTAAAAAACTATACAGACTATGAAACCATATCATGGTGCAAGGGAAATAAAAGTTGGAATTCAAGTCCATTAATTAGGATGGGTAATCATGAGCATCCTGGACTTTTAACTAATATATCTGAGGAGATATCTTCCAGGATAAAAGAAAAATAAAAAATAGACAAACCCATAGAAAGACCAAAACGTAGCCTCAAATTATCCTGGTCCCAGATTATAACAAGGTGAAATGCCTCTATTTTAATTGCTGACTAATAAAGAGTTGAAGCTTCTCTGGAAGAAAAAGAAACATCTATAACATCTACATTGTTTTTAATGCAGAGTGTCAGGTATTCATTTAAAGATTACCAACCAGGCATGCCAGGATACAGGAAGAAATGACCAAAACCAAGGGGGAAAAATCTCAAGGTAGTAATGATACCACAGGTGATCTAGATACTAAACTTCTCAGACAAAAGTTTACAAAAACTTGAACATAAATATATTGAAAACAACACATAACTGGAACATGTATATTTAAAAACTGAAATATATACATATGTATTTTAAGAGTCAAAGAATGATGGGACTTTAAAATGTAATAATTGAATTTTATAGATGAGTTTAACAATGGGTCACATACAGTAGAGAACATGACTAGTGAACTGAAAGATAGCTCAGTAGAAAATGTCCATATTGAAGCAAAGAGATTATAATTAAAATTTTAAAATACAGAAAACATTATTAGAGATATATAAAAGAAGATACAAAATCTGAATGTAGATGAATTTGGGGTCCCAGAAAAGAGAGGTAAAAAGAAAAAAAACTTAAAGAGATAATGGTCAAGAATTTTTCAAAGACTAACAAAAGATAGTCTATTAAATTGCACAGAGGAAATTTACCACAGGACCATATTCTGGGTAGTCTTTTAACAAATTTCAAAGTTTCGATACAGAGTATGTTAATCTGACTAACATGGAATTAGGGTAAAAGAAGAATTAGGGTAGAGATAAATAACAAAAGATACAAGAAAAGCACCGAATGATTGCAAATTAAACAACACATTTCAAAATCACTTGTAGGTCAAAGAAGAACGTACGCTGAAAATTAGAAAATATTTTGCACTGAATAATAATGACGATGCAACATATCAAAAGTTGTGAGATACAGCTAAAGCAGACTTAATATATATTAGAAACGGAGACATGAATAGACACTTTCCCAAAGGAGGCATCTAGATGGCTAACAGAGAC
Source organism: Lynx rufus (assembly GCF_022079265.1). Classification (NCBI taxonomy): domain Eukaryota; kingdom Metazoa; phylum Chordata; class Mammalia; order Carnivora; family Felidae; genus Lynx; species Lynx rufus. Next base: position 143,916,371 of record NW_025814856.1, read on the forward strand.
ATGAAAAGATGTTCAACATCACTCATCAGAGAAATACAAATCAAAACTACAGTGAGATACCACCTCACACCTGTCAGAATGGCTAAAATTAACAACTCAGGCAACAACAGATGTTGGTGAGGATACAGGGAAAGAGGAACACTTCAGCACTATTGGTGGGAATGCAAACTGGTGCAGCCACTCTGGAAAACAGTATGGAGGTTCGTCAAAAGATTAAAAATAAGACTACCCTCCAACCCAGCCATTGCACTACTAGGTATCTGGATAGAGGAGTGCTGATTCGAAGGGGCACATGCATCCTAATATTTATAGCAGTACTATTGACAATAGCCAAATTATGGAAAGAGCCCAAATGTCCATCAACTGATGAATGGATAAAGAAGATGTGATACACACACACACACACACACACACCAAGTGGAATACCACTCGGCAATCAAAAAGAATGAATCTTGCCATTTGCAATGGCATGGATAGAACTAGAGTGTATCATGCTAGGTGAAATAAGTCAGTCAGAGAAAGGCAAATATCATATTCATTCATATGTGGAATTTAAGAACCACAACAGATGAACATAGGGGAAGGAAGAAAAAATAGGATAAAAACAGAGAGAGAGGCAAATCATATCTTGTGATAGGTAGTGCCTAAGAATTTAGGAAGTGCTGTCCCTTTCAGATTAGAGATCCAAGTTCTCAGGAAATGTAGTGGCAGAAACAGTTTTCCTGATATCGCATATCCCCTTCTAATCTATCGTGTCTCCCTGCTGTTTGGAAAGGAGGAAAATGGTGATGAGCACCCTTCTCCAGAGAGCTGAAGAGACTAATTACAGTTGCAGAGCAGGGTCTTCACTCACCCCTTATCTATGGACTGTCTCTGAAGAGCCTGAATATTTTTTTTTAATTTTTTTTAACGTTTATTTATTTTTGAGACAGAGACAGAGCATGAATGGTGGAGGGGCAGAGAGAGAGGGAGACACAGAATCGGAAGCAGGCTCCAGGCTCTGAGCCATCAGCCCAGAGCCTGACACGGGGCTCGAACTCACGGACCGCGAGATCTTGACCTGAGCTGAAGTCGGACGCTTCACCGACTGAGCCACCAAGGCGCCCCATGAAGGGCCTGAATATTAAGATTGGCTGCTTTACTAAGATGAGCCTTAAGACAGGTGAGTTGGGGAAAGGATAAATATAGCCCTCTCTGAAAGGGTTATGACTCCATATGGGACTTAGCCTCAAAGACTCAAACCTTCCCTGTGTCCCAAGCTCTGATGAATGGCATCTTCCATAACTCTGGGATGATGGCGTCTCTGCTCCAGCAATATTTTTGCCTACTTTTGTCATGTACATGCCCAATGCCTATGTTCTGTTTGTTCTGACCTCATCATATCACCATTTCTGGGACGATCCAGAGAGGAGAGGAGTGTCTTTCAGTGTAAGGAAATCTTGTTCCTAGAACTGACGTCTCCAGAAGATACAGATGAATGTCAAAGTAGCCAGATTTCCTTTCTTTTCTTTTCTTTTTTCTTTTCTTTTCTTTTCTTTTCTTTTCTTTTCTTTTCTTTTCTTTTCTTTTCTTTTTTCTTTCTTTTCTTTTCTTTTCTTTTCTTTTCTTTTTTTTCTCTTCTCTTCTCTTCTTTTTTTTTTTTTGAGAGCGAGAGAGAGGGCACAAGTGAACGAATGGCAGAGAGAGAGAGAGAGAGAGAGAGAAGTGGGGCTCACCCAGGGCTCATGCTCACCTGATGCAAGGCTTGTACTCATCCGGAATGGGGCATGAGCTCACCCGAAGCAGGGCTCAAGCTTACCCAAAGCAGGACTTGAACTCACCAACTATGAGATCATGACCTGAGCAGAAGTCAGATGCTTAACAAGGAGCCACCCAGGTGTCCTAGACAGATTTCTATGGAGGAAATACTTCAGATCTAATATTGTTTTATACTTTGTATTACTGCCTATCATGCCTGACACAGACACGTGGATCTGCCTGAATGCCAGCAATGGCAGAAGCATTCAGGAAAACCAGAACTTTACCAATACATATGATGACCTCCCCAAGTCTTCATGCCTAGCCATGGTGAAGTCATGCTACTAATATCAGACCAGTGATCTGCTTCACTGTGTACTGAGCACACAAATTGGCACTAAGTACCTCATGTTGGAAGCTCAGTTATTTGTAGTGATGACAGCTTTCAGGAAAAGAGAATTATTTCAAATGGGTCTCAGACATTGACCCACCCAGCAATCACAGCCTAAAGAAGTTGTGGCTATCAAATAACAACCAGTGAAAGGTGGAGAATGTTTTCAGAAGGCTTACACTTTTCTATCACAGTTAAAAGTTCCTCTTCCTACAGATTATTCCATAAACTCTATGGTGTGAAAGAGAGCTTGGTTGTTCTACAATCCCATTAAAGCTGAAAAACCTTGTCCAGCTTTAGCAGAGGCATATACTTAGAATGAAGCTTCTAGAAACTAACTCAGGGTCCCTTCCACAGTAGTTTCAACCAGCCACCAGGTCTATTTCTTGACATTCATATTATCCTATGCATAGTCCTGCAAATGAGGTAAGTTAGAAGGAGACATTGTGAAGTATGAGCTAGAACCATGAAATTTGTAGAGCATATTCTAGAGCCATCAATCCATCAGAAATCTCAAGCATGTAACTCTCCTGGGATACTGAACCCAGAATTTATCTCAGATTTCTCCCCTTCCAGAAAGCATGGTTCCAGAATTGGCTTCATTGATACGCTGCATGCAGATGATTCATTTTGACTCCACACAGATCAACTGAACCACTGCTTAGGTCCTGAATGGCCTGACTCACTGGCATCTAACTGAGTCTTCTCCTGGGGGCCTATGTTGCTTTGTTGAGAGTAAAATCACCAAATTACTCTTCTAGTTGTCAGTCAGCATCCAAAATGATGAGCTCTGACATTAAATATTCTGCTGAACCATGGAGCAGAATACTGGAACTTTCTTGAAACTCACTCAGCTCTTTACCCTACCCTCACCTGTAACCAACTTTACGGTGCTCTGTAATGCCATTCTCCAACAAACTCCTCCATAGCCCCAGTCTCTTCTCCCTGCCTCTACCCTGCAGGCTTCACTGAAACTTCTCTCCTCCTAAAAATATTGTTCCTCTTCCAGTCTCTCAAGTGATGGTTGTTTTTATCTCCTTGATCCATATCCCTCAGGGAAGACAATAGGTTAGGGCTTCCATACTCCCCTTTGCTGTTTCTGGATCATTACAGACTCATCCTTTCCCTCAAATATCTTGCCTTATTAACTGTCATAACATTCAACCGTATACCCTCTCTCTTCTTGTTTCTATACTTGCCATCATTTGCCCTCTTTCATTGATTCATTCATCCTCTTACTCTTACAAGCAATGCGGTTATTTTGGATAAATTCCACATCCATGTACATGTCTGTTCCATCCCCCGATATATTACTTAGATTATTTTCCTCATCCTCCTCCTTTGCAATGATGTTGTCCTTTACTCCATCCATCTTAGCCACTCATACTCATGATCACAGCCAGAATCTTAAATAGTCTTTTTAGTTTCTTGGAATAAAAGTTGTAAAAAACACTTGTGGCTTAATATATTGGTTTTGGGTAAGAGATTATTTACATTAGCCTGTATTTTTCTTTAAGTCACTCTATTTTTCACTTAGAATAAATATAGAGTTGTGTTCACAGGCTTCAGTGATGTGAGCACTGTTGCCCAGGTATGACAAGTATCTAATATCCAGAAGGGATGGGCATTTCTCATTTCTCATAGTGCATGTTTCTGTAAGGAAATGGCTTGCCAGACAGCCTGTTAAGGTACCAGGATTAATGTAAATGTGTTCAGGGATCTTTTGCGATAAAACTGATTATGACTGGTTCCAAGTGTTTTAAAATCAAGGCTGTTAACTTTGATCATACGTCACCATGATAGAATGTGGACTTCTCCAAGTGTGAAAATACCTGGATTATCCTAAATAATAAAGTACTGCAACTTGTATTTTTCTAAATAATAAAAAAGTAAACCGAGCTAATATCAAATAAAGTATTCATAGTTATAATAGCTGTTTTCTACATTATAGTGTCAACATTTTTAATTAAATATTTTATATTCAGAAAATGACTTTACATGTGTAGGTTTTTATGTTAATTACCAACAACAATATTTGCTATAGTTTTCATTGCCCAGGTCCTATTAGATGATAGATTAAATAAACTTTTATGGATGGCATAAAGACAACTGTCATATGTACCATTGTGTGTATAAAATAATATCTCAAAGACCACAAGTCAACTATAAACAGAATTTTGAAACAAACTATTTTTAAGTTGGAGGACCATCTGGAAGCTATTATTAACACTGTGTTCCTAAGAGCAGGCATGGAGAATTACGTGGACAAATTATCCCATTGGTAAATCTGATAGACCGATTTCCAAATATGTTCAAACTATTGATGCTTCAGACTTCGGAATAACTACACCCGAGTGAAACCTTTAATTGCCATGGAGGAAACGGCTCTCAGTACTCTCTCTTTTAATGTTATGGAAAAAACAGTCCTGTCCTTTTTTTTTTTTTCTTTTATTACTCTTACCAAGAAGCTTTAGGTGCAAAGTTATAAATATGGTAGCTTAACAAGGAAAACATTTTGAGGGAAAAAACACATAGTTTAAATTGGGATAATGGGGGTAACATAGGTATCAAAACATGTGCTCCTCCTTCTATTTTATGGAATTGTTTCTGGGAAGTTCCTGATCAGGCAGGGGCAACTCTGGCTAGAAACAGTGTGACCTTTTAACTAGTTTTCAACCAATATCATGTGAAAATAAAGGACAAATGTCATAAAAGTGTTTTTATAGAATGTACTATGAGAAACCAAGAGGTATGGGTACTTGCTCCGCAGCCCTTTCCCCTTTCGCCTTTTCGCTGTGTATGCTAAGGAGGTACTGGAGGACGGTAAGACTGTGAAACTGAATCAGTAGGGATTCCTGAATGACCACATGGAGTAGAGCAGCCAGAAAGCCAGAAACAGCTTCATATTGTTATGTGAGGGGGAAATACAGTGGGTACTCAGAGCGTCACTCTGCGTTAGTTCTCTGCAGGTGGTAGATTTGTACTGACCAAATGGTCAGTCAGCCCCTCTGGCTAATGTGTGATGGCTGAGCTGAGTGAAGGATACTGTCTATGGCTATGTCAGAAAAATGAGTTAACAATATCCTCAGATGGATTGTAACGATCGACCTTGAGAACATCATTACCATGTTCTAACAAAGTGTCTAGTCTATCAATATAATCCCAAGCCATGAAATTTATTCCTAGGTTCAGTGACCTTGCTCTTTGGTTAGGGAAAGAATGAACCAAGCTAGGTTTTCTATTAAATTTTCAAGGAAGAATCATTTCAGGCACTTTATATAGGTTTCAGTACCTGAGGGAGTTTATAGGAAAGTAAACCTATATAACTCAGCACTTCCAAAAGGAAGTTGCACCGTCAAATTAATCGTCTAAAATTCCAAAGTCAGCATCTTAGCACCTGTGACTGATGTACAGCTCTCTCTTTTGACCTCTTTCCCTCAGCTAGCCCACATCTGACACTGCCTCTAACCAACTTCCTTGTCACTGGAAACAACTATTGCCAATCTCTGAAAATTAAAAAAAAAAAAAAAAGCTACAGAATTATGGAGAAATCTTCCCTCACACAGTAAACTTTGTCCAAGTTTTATAACTTACTTCTTTTTTTTAACATTTATACTTTGTTTCTATTACATAGACTTCCCTCTGTGTCCTTTTTAATTCATGATTTTCTTTTAGATATTATTGCCCTTAACTATTTACTCCACTCTTCCCCATAATGATTACACATCTTTGCTTATTGTCATATTTTTGAACCACTCCTCAGGGAAGGATTTCTTTCTCCATCTCATCTTTATCAAGGCTCATCATGTGATATGTTTTCAACAATAAGTTGTGAGCAGATACAATGTACATCATGCCTGAGCAGAGGAAGCTTTAAGCATCGAGTGGTTGGTTCCTGCTGTTCTCTCTGCCAAGAGAATCTATATTCCAGATGGAGGCTGTCCTTCAGCAGTGCAACTATAAATCCCTGACAAGCAACGCAGCTGACAAATAAACCACTGTTGCTTTTTTTTTTTTTTTTGAGTTGTTTATTACAGCAGCATTCACTAGCAAAGCCTAACTAATATATTCTGGAGACTCAATTTGGAGCAGTTGAAAGGCCATCCTATGAAGAGAGTCAGAAAGCCAAAGTTAAAATGCGTGACTTCGCCACCTCTGGTTATGATAACTCCGAGCCAATAAATTAACTTCTATGAGTCTTTTTCTCGTATGTAAAACAGGAAAAATTATTCCTGACCTGATAAGCTAACAGGGTTGATTATATATACCATATAAAAAAGCATTCTGAAAGTACTGAAATCACATACGATGGTTGGCTGTTAATGTTACTCAGTACCAATATATTCCCTCAAGTATTCCTGCCTTCAGCTTTTCTGTTAAATATAAGGAATTTAGGAACATCTGGCTTTCACAAAGGGTTGATCAGGGGCAGTAAGACTGAAACAATACAACCAAGCCAAAGAGGTAATTAGAGGTACAGATCAGGTCATCCTGCGGAAATCATGATTCAGTGGGGAACTCAGAAAACCCTAGTCAGGGTGGAGAAAGCGAGCCTTACTAACTGGAACAAAACCAAAGAGAGTACTAGTAGGGAGGAGAGCTCCCCCAAACCTAGGATAATAGTAAGTATTTACAATAGTGTTTATTATGTGCCAGGCTCTTTATAAGCACTTCTCATGCATTTTCGCTTTATAGGAATTCTCACAGCTCCCTGAAGGAGGTACAATGCTTATCCACACTTCGCAGATGAAGAAATGAGGTGCAGAGTATTAGGACACTTGCCCAAGGTCACAGGGCTAGTGAGTGCCACAGCTGGGATCCCTTTGACCAGATCAGTGATTCTATAGCTCTAAGAAAGGAAAAGGAGCAAAGTTTCATAAATTCTAAAAAACAAAAACAAAACCCACTGTATTCAAGGGGAAAACATAAAAGAAAATTGATAATCAACTAGGGTAAACCTATCCATTCCTTGCTAACTTATTACTATCAATACTTAAAATAGCAGGAAAAAATGAAAAATATTAACTTGATTCTCTGTTGTTTCCAAGACAGTAATTTCTCATTAGGAATACATTCTGCTTAAAATAAAATCACCTTTGCTCTTCCTGCCCCCTGCCCCTCTGTCTTCTCTGCACTGGGAGCAACTCTCCTGCCAAAGTCCCTTAGTGCAAAGTTAGTCTGCCCCTTCTTGGTCAGGAGCACCTCTCAGCTGCTGAGCCAGTCACTGTCTGCAGTGTCGCTAAAACCACTGGAGACACTGACAGATGGAGCCTTGGCGGCTTGGCAGTCCCACACCTCCCGACCTCACGTATTCCCAGCCGCAGCTTCCGAACCAGCGCCATTTCAAGGGACAGGGCACAGCAGCCAAGTGCATTGGGGCTGGGGCTGCCACGGTAGGTAGGGGTGGCTGGCTCCAGGGCTGGGACAGGGACTGCATTTGGGAGCCGCCTCATCATTGGTTATGCCAGGAGCCCCTCCCTGAACAGCTCTTCTCCTACACCATTCTGGGCTTTGCCCTCCTGGAGGCCATGGGACTCTTTTGCATGGCGATGGCCTTTCTCGTCCTCTTCTCCATGTGACAGAGCTGTCTCTACTTCCCATAGGTCTTTTTCCAGTGTCTCCTCTGCCCTGTTTGCTCCTTTTCCTATATCTCCCCAGGCAGTCTGGGGAACGTGGCTGGCTCAGGGTTTGACAGAGGGAAGACAAATAAATACTGTATCAATAAGAAAAAACAAAATAAAATAAACAAAATCATATATGTGAACAAAGACTTATTTACAAAGATGATAATTAGTAATTATTATTAAAATTTTTGTAAGTGGCATAACCCAATGACCAAAAATAGAAGAATACATAAATAATGGCATAGCCATGGGAAACAATAATCTAAAGAATAACATATGTCAAGACAGATCTGAATCTATGCTACCATCTCAAGACATTTACCTCTAAGACCAAAGTTAGAAAGAAACCAAAACATTAGCCCTCACTATTCATGAGCAATAGAGTCATGGGTAATATTTCTTTCTTTCTGGTTTTTTGGACTAAATTTTTAAAATTTTCTACACTGTGTATAAATTGCTTTTACAAACTAAACAAAGGAGAAACTAAACAAAGGAGATATGCCCTTCATTTTGCAGGTACATGAATGTATATGTGTGTGTTTTATTAAAACAACAAAGAGAATAACTAATGAAAGGATATAAATGAGACCACCTTTTAGTAGCTCCCTCTTGCCACTGAGGAAGTGGATGAAGTGAACGAGTAAGCCATATCCCTTGTTGACCAGACAAATTTATAGAAATATGATTGTAGTGGGGTTTGCATGACTCTTCCAACATGACAATGAGTAAAGTTAATTGCCCTCATAGAGAATTACTCCTGTCTTTGAAGTAGGGATTATCTTAATGAATTAGAAAATAAAAATTTAAAACTAACAGTTTTTTTTTATTTAGGAACATAATAATTGAGTAGCTCTTTGCAAATATATGCTTATGGACTATTTATTTACTGTTGATTTTGCAACCCCTTTGAACACTAGTTTGTATGTATCAATGTATTTACACAAGGCCAATAAGAAATTCTTTATAAACTTTATCTTTCTTCAAAAGAACTATACATTATATGCATTCAGTCCATTGATAACTCAGAGTTCTACAATATGCAGTTTTTGGTGAATTTTGGTGTGTCAAAAGACATACAATGTGTTACCGTATATTTTCTTTTTACTTTAGGAAATTGTGATCTTTGCATGAGGCTAATTTCCCTTTTAGAAAGTTAACTCATTTGTAACAAAAACTTTCAGTTGTTACATTTTATATGGTAAATTATGTTTTTATATTATATTTAAATGAACATACATTTGACATAATTAGAATACTGCAAATATTCAGTATTTGGCAACATTCAAAAGCACTTCTTAGATAATTTCCATGTTTCTTAATCAAATTTTAATAGCTGCATAATTTCAATCCTGTTGACAACAAATTAAGTTAATATCCTGGTGTTATATATTTAGATTTTTGTTTCTATTTGGGGCCATATTATCTAAAATTACTTTCCTTATCACTCCTTATCTGTATTTCAAAGCCTGAACTTTTAGTCCCTCATTTATCTCCCATTTACTACATATTTTCTACTTCCACCACATCTTTATGGATATCTTTTGCTCAGGTATTTTTACTTTGATTATAATATTTCTTTAGAATTACTACTAGAAATGGATTTACTTAAACAAAAACATTTATAGATCATATCAGTCAGGATTCAACCAGAGAAGCAGAACCAACTTCTAAGACTAGATAGATAGATAGATAGATAATATATAGATGATGGATAGACAGGTAAATGGATAGATAGATGGTGACAGATTAATAGATGATAAATCTCCTTGGATACCCTTTGTCCTTTACAATTCCAATTCAATTTTCATACACACACACATACATGCACACACAGCTACTGGAATTTTGATTGGGATTGCATTAGTATATAGATCAATTTGCATATTTGATATCTTTGCAAATTAAGTCTTCCCATCTGGGAATGTTTTATATACTTCCATTCATTTAGGTCCTCTTGTTAATATATTTCCATATTATTTAGTAGTTTCAGTATAGAGATCATGTGCTTATTTTGTCAGATTTATTTCTAGGTATTTGGTATTTATGTTATTAGAAATTCTTTATAAAATTTCATTTTTATGTGTTCATTTTCTATATAGAAATACAATTAATTATATATATTGGCTTATATCCAGTGACCTTGTTACGTTTACTTATTAATTCTAACAGCTTAGCCGTAGGGTCCTTTAGAATATCTATATTCACAATTCATGTCATTTGTAAATAATGAGAGTTTTTTTCCTTTTTAAACTTTATGCCTTTTATTTGTCTGTCTTGGTATGTTACACTGGGTAAGAATACGATCATGACACTGAGTAACAGTGATAATGGGTATCTTTGTTTTTCCCCCTGAATTCAGGGAGAAAATTTTCAATAATGTACCATTAAGTAGGATTTTCGCTGCATTTTATTTAACTATTCGCTATCAAATTAAGAGAGTTTTTTTCTTTTATTTCTTTTTTTTTTAATTTTTATTTATTTTTGAGAGAGAAAGAGACAGCGTGAGTAGGGGAGGAGCAGAGAGAGAGGGAGACACAGAATCTGAAGCAGGCTCCAGGCTCTGAGCTGTCAGCACAAAGCCTGATGGTGGGGCTTGAACTCTTGAACCGTAAGATCATGATCCGAGCCAAAGTTGGGCGTTTAATTGACTAAGTCACCCAGGTGTCCCTAAGAAGGTTTTTTTTTTCTATTCCTAATTTGATAACAGTGATTTTTAAGTTATAGGATATTAATTTTAATGAATTTTGGTTACTTTTAGAATTGGCTTTTTACATTGTTTCAGTCTTCCTGTCTACAGAATGCATACTTTATTCAAATCTTGTTTTCATTCTTTGAACGGAATTTTCTTGTTAGAATTATTATCCTATATTATATTTTTATTAGAAGTTAGATTTTATTGGGGCGCCTGGGTGGCTCAGTCGGTTAAGCGTCCGACTTCGGCTCAGGTCATGATCTCACGGTCCGTGAGTTCGAGCCCCGCGTCCGGCTCTGTGCTGACAGCTCAGATACTGGAGCCCATTTCATATTCTGTGTCTCCCTCTCTGTCTGCCCCTCCACTGTTCATGCTCTGTCTCTCTCTGTCTCAAAAATAAATAAACGTTAAAAAAAATAAAAAAAAGAAGTTAGATTTTATTATATTTTCTTATTAGAATTATTCTTGGAATTTAATGATTCCATTATTAGTGGGGTATTTTTTTTACCCATTACATTTTCTAACTGGTAGGATAGAAGAAAGATGTTGATTTTTTGTTTGCTATTTATAATGTATGTGGTCATTGTATTGTGCCCCAAAATTTCTTATTAATGTAAGAAGCATTTATTTGATGTCTTTTGATATTCTAGGGATATGGTAGGTGGAAAGAAAGATACTTTTCCCTCTTCCTTGTCAAGAACTGGGACTCTTAATTCTGTTTAATGTCTAATTGCACTAGCCTAAATTTCTGGACAAATTCTAAATAAAACTGATGCAAATAAACATCCTTCTTTTGTTGCTGATGTTGTCAAGAATTCCCTGGAATCTCATCATTATGAATGATGCTAAATTTTTAAGATGCATACACTTCATTATAAAATGGGAACATCTCTCTATTATTATTTTTCTCAAAGATATTTTTGTCTTTTAAAAAATAACAGGTACTGAAAGTTTCATGGGTTGTCTTTTCGTTTGTTTTGTTTTGTTTTTGTTTTACATGGTCCACTGATAAGATCTTAAGGCTTTTATGATTTGACCAGTTAACTAGATACCCTGGTATATTTATTATCGTCTCCATTTGTAAGTGTTTTAATGTTCTGTTGAATTGCTGCTTCCAGTATTTTACTTACTTTTATATCTTTATTCATAAGAATGATTAGTGTAGCACCTGTTAAGTAATATGTACATTCTTAATAACATACTGCCTTATAATAACCAAGGCATCTTAAGAATACTATAAGTTCTTAAAAAATAAAAACATTCAGTGTTTAAGGAAAGGACAGAAAAAAAATCAAAGTATATTTTATCACCAAACTAAAATGTGTCTTAGAATTTAAAAATAATACATTTTCTTAGCATAAATTCTCATTGCATAAAAATGTTCATGCAAAGGCCAGGCTTTTATAAAACCATCAAAGGATGAGATAAATCTATTTGGTTTTGATATTTAATAAATTTCTTCCATTTTAACACTCTCAAAACATATCAATGTGGAATGTATTCCCGTGTAAAGTCTGTCATTTCCTAGCCATACCAACTTTGGCAAATGATTTAATATCATCAAACTTCAATTTCCTCATCTATAAAACTGTTACAACAATACCATCTCTAATTGTCTCACTAGATAACTATGAAAATAAAATGAGATAATGCATGTGAAATCATCTCATAAACCATAAAGACCATAAAGTGCTGTAGGACATTTTGGATATGTGGTATTGACCATAAAATTTCAATATCTGCCCATGTCACATGCCTAAAATCAGACACAACTGCTACAAACAAAATAAAAATGCTGAATAACAAGAAAGGAGACAAAGTACCATTTATGTAATATTGAAGATTTATCAGACTAATTATTTCTCTCTCTCCCACTATTGTCGATACCAGTATCTAAATCCACATTGGTCCAATTCCATGGCCTCTTCAGTTTCTTGCATCCCTTGCTTGCAATAATTGTGCTCTTCATCCCATTTGCCTTCATAATAACTGCACGTTTGCCAAAGTCCCAGCTTACAGCATTCTAAGCTCTGACCACCGTCCTACTCTTTCAAGCGTCTTCCTTCTGTATGTACCACTGCTAATCATTCTTCAACCTGACTTTTTCCAACAATACACCAGTACTTAAGCCCTCTCCCATTCCTCTAGTCCTTCCTTATGTCTTGGATTTCATTGGCTGCCATTAAAAACATTGCTTGGCAAACATCCTCCACTCCCTTATTCCTCTCTCCTGTCATTGCTCATTCCAGAAAACTGAATCCCAAGCCTGTTTAAATATAACTCGCTGCGGCTTTTATGCCTGCACCCACTGGAAAGCTAAAAGTGAGCTTGTTGTAAATTGGCCTCATTTTAAATTATTGATGGTAGGCCTCAACTAGGCCTCCTTCAATGCTATTAGACTCTTGTGAAATCGCTGCCCCACTTCTCAAGAACATGACTAATTTACATCTCCTTCCTCAAAATGCAACACCCACTCTTCTCACCTTTATCTGATAACTGGTTGTTATTTCACTGAGAAAACAGAAAAGAGAACTTCCACATACTTCTGAACCACATTTGAATCTACTGGCTTCCGTAACAATTATTTCTGTCTTTTCTATTATCACGATCTAAGGCCAACTCACCATTTGTGAGCAAGAGTCCATCTCTTTTACCTGTTAAGGGACAGCACTTCTGATGATTTCCCTTTCTAATTCCCAACCATTAAAAATCTTCATTTTCATCATTTTGCTGTAAAATTCAGTGAAATTGTTATCTCTGCGTGCTGAATCCACTTGCCTTTCTCCCAGTGTCTGTTGAACCCATTCCAGTCAGGCTCTATGAAAACTGCACTTAACTTCACCTCCGTGTTGGCAAATCCAAATGACCGTTGCTCAGTCCTTCCCTCTCAGCAACGTCAAACACATTTAATCCGTTTCAGTTGCTCTCCTAAGACGATTTGGAATATTCTATTTTCCACCTTCCCAAGTGAAATGTAGTCCTCCAACTAAAGAGACTTTTCAAAGGAGCCATTCGAACATTGCATATATTATTAACCGTTAGCTGACCTTCCATCTTCATCCTCAACAGATTTTCTGATCCACCAAAGGGACTACAACAACCGCGAGTGCGACCCCACCCCATATCTGAAAAACATTTGGTCCACAGTGTAGATAACTGCAGCTCATTATCTGTTTATCACATTTTCATTTTCCCCAAACCCTTTTATACAGACCTGAGCATCAGCCACCACAATTTTTATCTCGGGTACTTTAGAGCCGTGCTCTGCCTCAACGATAATTACTCTATCCTGAAGGCCTCAATTTATAAAGTGTCTGCTTACCTAGTGCTTATGACGTAAATGTCACAGTTCAAGTACTTGATGGAGAAAAATATTAAATGAAGTGCACTTGTTTTGAAGATAATTTCATTTAACATCTCCAAAGCAGGGCATAATTAAGTTCTTCTGTCATACAAAGTGATGGAAGCTTTAAATAAGTAACAGCTGGTTACCCCAATGATGGAGCCACAGCAGGGCAGCCCTGGGCAAAAAAGCTGAGGAAACTCAACCCAGGCAGTATGCTAATAGGCACTCATGATGACGAAGGTAATAGCTTAAATAGAAAGACACCTGGAAAAGCGATTAAACAATACCTGTTGCTCCTTGCATGCAGTCCAATAGCATTAATGTGTAGAAATATGAATGATAAGCACTTATCTATCAGTCCTGCAGTCAAATGCCCTTTCTGTGTCCAGATAAAAGTAAAGTTGCCTCTTTGTAGGTCGGTGAGCACTTAGAAAGTGCTCATTGTAAAATGTAACTACTATTTAAAGACCACATTTAATTCAAATAAGAAATTAAATTTAGCTTATCCATTAATTTAATATTAGCATAGTGGTCGAAACAGTCATGATCCCTATAACAAGTCAATATGATTGTTATTCCCTTAAAAACTCTTGCACAGATTTTCATGAAATCAAATTTGCAACAATGACCTTAAAATGCCAGAGTTAGCCTTTGTAAAATAAATGTTATTAAAGATATTAAATAATTGCCTCCTTCTTTGGAAAGCTGAGTAAAATTGTGTTTGCATGAATTTATTGTTAAAGATTTTTTTTTTTTACAAAACTAAGTTACTTAATCTGTGTGTCAATGAGGAGAAAAAGAAAGTTTGAGTTATGCACTTTGTTCATCAGAATTGTTCTTAAGTCATATTGTTGATCCTCTTGACTTAAAATCATTTTGAAGGCTGTTACACGATTAACTCTCCTAATTAGCATTTTATTATATCATTTTAAAGCAATAATTTATTATCATTTATTAAGCATTATTAAGCAAGAAAATTTAAAGCAAGCAAGCATTTTAAAGTGACAGCAATGTATTAGTCACCAGGCCTGTGTCCTCAAGAAGTTTATTAATCACAAGAGAAAACAGATACAGAAGCAAAAATGCCACAGTAATATGTTAAGTGCTAAAATTGAGATATAGAAGCACAAAGAAATAGCACGGAACCCTGATTGTGAGTTCAGTTACAGTTTATCCTGAAGGAGATGTGCCCAAAATAGATCTTGATAGACAAGTTAAAGATAGGAAGGGCGGGGGGGGGGTGGTGTATGAAGAGTTTTCCAGTCAAGGGGAAGAACGGGAGCAAAGGCACGAGGGTGTGTAATAGCATAGCAGAGTTTGCCCTTCATCTCCGTAAGTAATTGTAATACACAAAATGGTTAGTGGTGTCTGGGGAAGAAAGCTAAGGGATTTTCATTGGGGCTTTTATATGAAACGAATGTTAAAGAGCTTGGTCTTTAAGGAGATTTAAAAAGGAATTAAAACCACAGCTCCCTACTGTAGTATAAAGGCTGGGTGTAAGTAAGACAAAACTGAAGTTTCAAAAATCTTTCATGGTTACCTTTCTGCCCAAGTAGCAATTCTCAACCTTTTTGGATTCAAGATTTTAAAATCTTACAAATTATTGAGGGTACCTAAGTGCTTTTGTTTATGTGGGTTCTAGCTGTCAATATTTACAGTATTTGAAATTAAAAGAGAAATTTAAAAGAACATGTATTTATGAAATTAAAAAAAATGTTTAGCCCATTATATGTTTCAAAAGTAAACATATTTTTGAAAAGTATTTATTCAAAATATCATAAATAAATACACAAGTAAATTTGTTTGTATATTACTTAAGAACATTGAGCAGTGGCTTTTGTTTTCTTTTGTTTTCCATTTTTGCAAATAGCATTAATTCCCAGATTAATAGAAGACAACTGGATTCTATTTTCTTCTATATGCTGTGTATGGTTCTATGTTGTTTTGGTTAAAGTATATAAAGAAAACTCAGTCTCACATAGATAATACAGCTGGAAAATGGAGGAGTATTTTAATAACCTTTACAGATAATTATCGATATTCTTCTTTGATATTACCCTATTACTCAACCATAGTAGTTTCTTAAAGGTTAGTTGTAACACAGAATCTGAAACAATGTCAATAAACTTTCCATATACTATTACATTAAAATCCATTCGTCTCTTTTGCATTTTGAATGGATCTCTCATCCCTGTACGATTTTGTAACATCGTGTATTTATTACTGGGTAAAACTTTGCTCACCAAGCTATACTAGTCTTTCATTTTGACACATTTCATTATACATTATTAAAAAATTACATTTGTTAACAACACCATTTATCTCGTCAGAAAATTCTTTATGAATTGAAAAGCTATCAAGCTCACGGTGATAGTACATGTTTTCCAAAATTCTACTTTTTGCTCGAAACCTCAAATGTTATTACTGGCAACAAATAACATCAGTCGTTTTAAGTAACAAGCTTACTCCATTCGTTTTTGAGGAAATATCTGCCATATACCCAAGTTTGAATAACCATAATTTATCTGTCAGCCATTTTTCCAAGTAAAAATGGCATTCCATGAAAAAAAGCAGCTAGTTCAGCTTGCAACTCAATCTCATAAGAGTTTTTCCTTGAGACAACCATCTAACTTTGGAAGTTTAGAAGTGCTTTGTTTTTCGTCATGTAGAAACCTGGTAAGTCGAGATTTAATGAAATTAGGAATTCTGACTACTTCTTCAATAGCAATCAACTGAGATTGCTTCCCCCCACCCCAAATATAAGTGAAGAATATAATGACTAATAGCACAGTTTTGGTGTCAGCGTCTTGATTCATGTTAAGGAATGAGCACTTTTACCCACAAGTGCTTTTGCATCAATAGCGCAAAGGTCAACCCGGTGAAAAAGAAGATATTTTTGTATTATTATAAAAATAGTTTTTACTTCACAGCTATGTAAAATATTTGGGCGGACCCCCGGGTATCCTCAGGCCACACTTGGAAAAATGTTCTGCCAAAGCCTCATGTATGCATCTGGTTCCATCCTACCACTGAATTAAACTAATTTTATCACTTTGAAAAACCACCTTTTTTCTCACTTCTTAATTCCATATCCTTTCCCTGTCTTCATTATGTGTAAACCTTTCCATCTTTCAACATCGAGTCTAATTCATTTCCATTCCACATTTCTGAATGTATTTCTGTATTATTGGATTAGACAAATAATTGTATGCTGGGGTCAATTTTATGTGTCCACTTGACAGGCTAAGGGATGACCAGATAAATGTTATTTTGAGGTATGTCTGTGAGTGTGCATCTGGGAGAGATTGTCATTTGAATCAGTAGACCATGTAAAGAAGATGCCCCAAACCAATATGGGTGGGCATCAGCCAATATATTTAGGGCCTGAATAGAATAAAAGGGCAGAAGAACTACAAATTTTATGTCTTTGCTCAAGCCGGAATATCTATCTTCTCTTGCCCTTGGACATCAATGCTCCTGGTTCTTAGGCCTAAGAATTCAGACAAGGATTTATACCACCCTGTGCCCCCAGCCCCCCCAATTCTTGGGCTTTTGGATTCAGTCTTATACCACTGGCCCCCCTGGTTCTTTGGATTGGAACTGACCTTCCTGGTTCTCCAGCTTGTAGGTGGAAGATCATGGGACTTCTCAGTCTCCATAATTGGGTTAGGCAATTCCTATAATAAATCCCTTTGTAGACCTATAGGTCTAGATCTAGGTCTAGACACTTTATTACTCCTCCTACTTCACTATAGTACGCGGCCCAGAGTTGAGCATATAATAAATAAAGATATTAATAATATTTTGAATTTTATAACTCAATATTTTTAGGGTAGATCACAAATACATATATGTATTGTACATGGTATGTACACTATGTATGTAAGTGTCTTTATACAAAAAAAATTAATATGAATTATTTTTGAAATATGTTCTTTGGGTAATCAAGGAATATCAGAGATGTACTTAGCTGATATGGAATATCAATTTATAAAGCAATGTAGAGGACATGGCATACAAATATTATGATAACGTAGCTATGCATAGTGGAAAGAAAACTGCGTTGGGAGATAGAAAATCTACCTTTAAGAGTCCACACATAATGGACTGAGGAAACCATAGGGACTTAGAGCAGCCACAAAACTTGGGTCCCAGTATCTTTAACGGCAAAATGCTCCCCTTCACTGTGATATTTAAATGAGAAATTTTATGAGAATTTTTTTCTTATAAGCAAAGTAGCATTCAAATGCAATCTTTTGGTGTTAACTATTACCCTGAGACTTGCACATTAATTGCAAATTAGTATCAGGTATAAGATGGCTAGACACACATCCTCCTATAGGAGGACTTGACACATCAGTGAGATATCTTTGAGTGTTCAGTCCAAAAACAGCTGAGGTACACAATACTCCACTTAGAAGACGACTTGAATATTGGTTAAGAACTACATATGTACACAGCTCACACATAACCCATATAAAGCAGAGAGCCTTTACTTTGAAAGCCTTCAGGAATGACAAGGTTCTGAAGAGATGATACAGACTTATACAGAGCACCACACACAAAGATATCATAAAAATCATCAGATTTATCTTTTCTCCTTTAAAGTTTTACCCTCATCCTCTACAACCCCCAGCTCTCTCTAAAAGCATTCTGTGTCCTCTTTCTTACCATACTCAGGTTCTCTAATGTGACCACCCCTTCACTTCATCCAGGTCCCTACTAAGAGCACTTTCCCCCATTCTGACTACTGTCCTCTTGAAGATGACAGCAGTAGCCTGTTGAATAAAGTGTTCCATCTTGTACACAAAATCCTGAAGACTAAACAGTGGAAAGTCAAGACTTAGAGTTTTTGTGGTCATAAACACACACTTGGACCAAAAAAAGTATAAGCATGTGAGTTCTTAAAATGAAGTTGGGAAAAAAATATCTTTAGAGAATATGAACTATGCCAGTAGACAAGTGCTCTGACCTTCCTTTTATGCAAATGGATAAGCAGGAGAGGTAGTTTGCATTTTCAGAGTCTTGGTGGGAATGGGTCGTCATGGACTCTACACACACTCTACTCCGCTCCCTTGCCTGTCTCAATCACCATGTTCCCTCATTCCTACACTCCCTGGTATTTCTTCTCAAATAAACTGCCTGCACTCAAGTCTTTGTCTCAGGTTCTGCTTTCAGGGAAACCCACACTCAGACAATCACCAGCTTTTATGAAACATGCACTACATTCCAGAATCTTCACACAAATGACATCAAATCCTGAAATAATGCTGGTGGAGTCCTCATCTTAAAGATGAGGAAATGATGTTTTAGACAGATTAATATGCCCAAAGCCACATAGCTAATGTATAACAGACTTGGATGTGGGTATCTTTGGACCATTCAACTCCAAAGTTATACTATTTCTTCTATACGACACCAATTTGGTCAATAGTCACAAACGTAAATTGAAGAACTCCTATATACAATACCCTTGGGAATAATAGTTCAAATGATTAAGGAAGTTTTTTAAATCTATGTGCATCCTATCCATTGTGAGGTCTGAGGTTGGAAGTTTCTAACCAGATTAGTTCACTTTGAGGGTCCAAAAGTAAGCATTGTTCTAGAAGTACTAGCATCATTTTATGGGTTTCATAAAATTACATACCATTTCACAGAAACATAATTTCCCTCTCCATAGACCATAGACAATTTTCTCAATGTAGCCCATCTTCTTGTTTTATTTTACCAAAACCTAATTCAGCACTATTATAAATGTTCAAAAAGAAACAAGTCTTAAAATAGTGTGTTTCTATTATCTTCGTTTTACAGGCAAGTACAATGGAATGCATATTGTTGTTTGTCATTTAAATTATCATAAATACTTTATGTGCTTTTTCAAGAAGCTTCAGTTTAGGAAAGGGATGACTCACAAATTTAGAGAGCTTGCATTTCATAAGTATGTAAATGTAAATGTACAGAACTTAGTAACTTTTAAGAAGTTTCATACTGTTAGAAGTAATGGGGCATCATACAAACAACGGTCAACTGGAAATGAAAAGCATGTGAATTCTTATTATTATTCCTTTCCTACGGAGTCCATAAACATTTGGTCAACTTATTTTATGTATCCTTAGCTACAAATGTCTTATTTGTAGAATAAGGTTAACAATCAGAAGGACCATTGATAGAATAAAATAATGATTGGTAATAACTTCAGAAATATAAGAAGATAATAAATCAGTTGATATGAAAAGATTCTGTTTCTAGTCTAGCCTTCAGTAAATTTCAGAACATTTTAATCATGTGTCCAGATTATATATGTTTCCACAAGACCCACTTCCTTGTTTGTTTGTCTCTTTGAATTGATGTCTAAATAGAGAAGTTGGGGGCACCTGAGTGGCTCATTTGGTTGAGTGACTTTAGCTCAGGTCGTGATCTCAAGGTTCAGGAGGTCAAGCCCCACATTGGGCCGGCTGCTGTCAGTGCAGAGCAAGCTTTGAATCCTCTATCCCCCTCCCTCTGCCCCTCTCCCACTTGAGCTCTCACCAAAAAAAAAAAAAAAAAAAAAAAGATTTTTTAAAATAAATAAACAAATAAATAAGTTGGCTTTAGAGAAGAATAACAAAACAAACTGGCATTTCTTTCATTGTATCATATTAATTATGCCAGATCTCCACAAGCCTTAAAAATACAATAATTGCAAATTAACATTTATAAAGCACTTTTTTTGTGCCAGGAACAATACTAAAAACTTTACATTCATTATCTTCTTTTAGTTTAATCCTAACACAACCAACAAGTCAGGTCTTATTATTCACATGTTATACCTGGTGAAATTTGAGCTATAAAGGGGAGAGCTGACTTACACAAAGCAAGCGTCACACAACGAATCTTACCAGTCAGCCTCCACCCCAGGTTTCCTGCTCCTGAAGCTTTGCTCTTGCTACTTCTTTATTAATATGATTGGGTCTTAGCAACTACATGGCAATATTTAACTAAATAAAATTATTTTCTTAAACATTAGACTTAACCAATATTGAACCTAGGAAGTTTTATGATAGGCCAATCATTGATTTTATAGATCAAGATATAGACAGACTTACAGATAGGTATTCCTTATACATAAATCTCAAAATTGAGAATTCTGTCAGGTGGACCTCTTTTCCTTGGCAAAGCTGACATGCAAACTAGAATTCTGAGTATCTGTTGAGCCAAGATATTAGCAATCAGAAATTACAAATGAGTGCTTTTAATGATAAATCCATTTGAACACTGCCTGAAATGCTTCTTAACATCCATAAAGATATTTTTGCTAGCATAAATGTAAAGTGTGTCTGAAAAGGACCGGTCTGTATGAGAAGAAGGAAGTATTGGGAAGTTCTGTTTGTTTACTGATTTGCTGGAGAAGGTTGTTGAGGGTTTTTTGTTTGTTTTCTTTTTATTAGAAAGTGGATAAAATATTTTCATCTGATAAAATTGTTCTATGATAAAATCCACTCTCCTCCCCAAGAAAAAGGGGGTTAAAAAGCATAGGACTTTAAGAAACCAGGGGCTATGTTACAAAATCCACCAGTAAGACTAACACCAGGAGAGACTGGGGGCTGCAGTCCAGGTATAGAACACAGAATGTCTGCCACACGGTGCAAGGCCAGAGGAGCAGAGGGGCAGAGGAGAACAGTGACCATAAGACTACGGAGACACTGGGTCAGAGACATTGAGTGAAGTTTCTCCCAGGCAAGGAAAAGAGTAGCATGTACCAACAAAATTAATAGGGATGTGCTAAGAGAGCAATGATCATCTTTCTCTGAAGAACAGATTTTAGCAGAAGGTGGGTCTGAGCCATTGAAAAAAATCCTACGGCAGCCTCTGTGTGAGAAGAAAATGAACAGATGTGTGCATTAGCACAGGTTTCTAGGTGTGCTGCTTTTTAAA
Source organism: Lynx rufus (assembly GCF_022079265.1). Lineage (NCBI taxonomy): Eukaryota > Metazoa > Chordata > Mammalia > Carnivora > Felidae > Lynx > Lynx rufus. Next base: position 143,938,075 of record NW_025814856.1, read on the forward strand.
ATTTAATTTGTTTTGTTTTTTATTATTTTTCTTTTGTAATTAAAGTATAATTAACATACAGTGTTATATTAGTTTCAGATATACAATATGATTCAATAATTCTATACATTGTTCAGTGCTCATCAAGATAAGTGTACTCTTAATCCCCTTTACCTATTTCACCCCTCACCACCACACCTCCCACTGGTAACCACCAGTTTGTTCTCTGTATTTAAGTCTTTTTTGGTCTCTTTTTTTCTTTGTTTTGTTTCTTAAATTCCACATATGAGTGAAATCATATGGTAATTGCCTTTGTCTGACTGACTTATTTCACTTAGCATTTTACCCTCTAAGTCCATTCATCCCTGTAGATGCAAATGGCAAGAGCTTATTCTTTTTTATGGCTTAATAATATTCCATTGTATATAATACAATGTGTTATTACTTAAGTTAGCAACTTAAGTGTCTCTCTCTCTCTATATATATATATACATACATATATATAGAGCTTAATAACATTCCATTGTATTATATACATTATATTATATACAATGGAATATTATTAAGCTATATGCATATAAAGACACTTAAGTTGCTTCCATATCTTGGCTATTGTAAATAATGCCTCAATAAACACAATAAAATGCATATATGGTGGGTTTTTTTTCTTTTTTTTAATTTAAATTCAAGTTAGTTAACATATAGTGTAGTCCTAGCTTCAGGAGTAGAACCCAGTGATTCAGCACTTACATATAACACCTAGTGCTCATCCCAACAAGTGTCCTCGTTAATGCCCATCACCCATTTAGCCCCTCCCCCCACCCACCGCCCCTCCAGCAACCCTCAGTTTGTTCTCTGTATTTAAGAGTCTCTTATGGTTTGCCTCCTTCTCTGTTTTTATCTTATTTTTCCTTCCCTTCCCCTATGTTCATCTGTTGTGTTTCTCAAATTCCACATATGAGAGATCATATGATATTTGTCTTTCTCTGACTTATTTCACTTAGCATAATATGCTCTAGTATCATCCCATTGTTGCAAATGCTAAGATTTTATTCTTTTTTATCACTGAGTAGTATTCCATTGTGCATATTCATATATATATAATATAATATATATTTATATATGTCACTATATATATATGTCACAAATATATATTATGTTATATTTATATTATATTATATTATATTATATTATATTATATTATGTTATATTATATCTTCTTTATCCATTCATTAGATGATGGATGTTTGGAGGTACATAAATCTTTTCAAATTAGTGTTTTCATTTTCTTTGGGTAAATACCCAGTAGTAAAATTACTGGGTCATATGGTAATTCTATTTTTAATTTTTTGAGGAACCTCCATACTGTTTTCCACAGTGGCTGTATCAGTTTGGATTCCCACCAACAGTGCACGAGAATTTCTTTTTCTCCACATCCTCACCACCACTTGTTATTCCTTGTCTTTTTGATACCAGCCATTCTGACAGGTATAAAAGGATATCTCATTGTGGTTTTGATTTGCATTTCCCTGATGATTAGTAATGTTCGTGTGCTGCTTTTGACTAAGGCAGCTATCAGGCTGCTTTTTCATTTTCTAAGTTAGAATAATAAAGGACACCTTCGAGTTTTTAACTACTAACTCTACATGGAGGTCTCCCTAATCTATCTCTCTTTAACCCAGATACCTCCCCTACGTCTCCCTCTGAAAGATGGAGTGATTTATCTGATCATTAAGATTAGGCAAAAGCACTAAGAATGCACAGCTCAGCTACTTTCAGGCTCTCTTTTTGGAATCAGTTTGCTGTAGGAGGCACATTCTTCTCTCTGTGACTGCTGTCATGAGGAATGACTTCCTACAGCATGACTGGCAGGGGAAATCTCAGCTCTGTAGACCTGCCCGCTGTCTTATAATGAGTCTCCAGAACCGGACTTGGCCACTGGGGAAGGGAAGGATATTAGGAAGCCAGCATTCAGCTCTCAGATCCAAGCTGCATTCTGTAACCCATATTTACTAGTAATGAAGATGATAATTTTCTTATTTATTTATAACTCTGTACTAATCTTGCAACTGGTTTAGTATCTATAGGAAGAGAGGAACATAATTGTGATTCTCATACATTTACAAGTCTTTTGATGTAAAGTATCGTAAGTTGTCATAATTTTTTAAAGAAGCAATCTAAACATTAGGTCAGATAGATAGGCACGGTACTTAGTATTGTGTAATCTAAATATCATTTCAAACACTCTCAGAGACTGTCTGCTAATTAATCACATGTAGCATGTCAATGTCATACACTTGAGTCTAATGATTTTCAGGGTACCTTTAATAGCCCATCCATCTACCACATCATAAATACTCAAGCCTTTGTGTTCATAATTTATACTGGTATCTCTTCAAACAAACAAAATCAGCAAGATATAAACTGATAGTACAGTAGCATAGGAATTGTTTGCAGGCACTTAGATAAGCCCTCCTTAAGAAAATGCCTGGGGAAGACAGGTAAATGTGTACTATACTTTGTTTTCCTTTCATGTCAAAGAGCCCTTAGTACATTTTGTAATGCATCACCAAAAAAAAAATTAAGAAAGAGAGAGAGAGAGAGAGAGGAGGAGGGAGGGAGGGAGAGGAGGAGGAAGGAGGAAGGAAGGAAGGAAGGAAGGAAGGAAGGAAGGAAGGAAGGAAGGAACTGAAGTCTTCTAAAACAGAATTGCTATGCATTTGAATGCCACTGCCAATGATTGAAAGTACAGAATTTAAAACTACACATCTCTTGAAAACATGTTGCTACTCTGCTGACCTAGGTTACTAAAATCACAAAATGAAATGTTTAAGAATGTACAAAATCCAGTTCCTGAATTTTCAGCAAACCAAAAACTGGGAAATACTATCCACTTGGTTAAAATAGGTGACTGTTCAATTAAGTTCACAGCATAAATAATTTCCAGTGAGCATTTATAATGGACCTTTTAGAATAACAAAAACACTAAGTTACAAATCCATTAAACAAACAGAAAAATGCAGCCTTTATATATGATATAAGTGTTTATTCTTTCAAGTGGATGTGGACCATTAACAATAAAAACATTTGCAAACTGTGCCACAGCACTGGGGCAGAGACTGTGGCTCTTGCCAAAAGGTCAGGAAAGAAGTGAGAATAGGACAGTCTCACAGCAGGACTCAGTGAGCCATCTGAAAACATGTGGTCTCCAAAGCAGAGGTCAGTCGGTAGAGGGCTGTAGAACAGAAAGCTGGGTTAGAGCTAGGTTAGCAAGCTAAAGTCTGCTCGTAACTAAATGGCAAAATTAGAGACTGGAAATTTAAGTAGGAATGAAGAAGGTCCAAATATTTTAGAACTAAGTGAGGTTGATAGATTGAAATCTATTAATCAGGAGACACCATTAAAGCTGCAGTAATGATAGTGATCAGAATAGATTTGACACATCAAAAAGGATTACAGTTCTTGATAATTTTTATTCTAAGTTTGGTAATCGACTGTATTTGGAGTAGAAACCAAGTATCCAGGAACTCAAAAGTAGGATAAGAGTTGGGATCTCCAAGTTGAAGAAGGGATTGTATGAATACACAGGGCTTGCTGAGTAATAAAAATTTTAAATTAGTTTCTCATTCAGTTTTCTTTATTAGGGATTCTTTTTTTCTTATTTTTTTAATATTTATTTGAGAGAGAGAGAGAGAGCGAGAGAGAGCGAGCATGAGCAGGGCTTGAGAGCATGAACAGAGAGAAAGACACAGAATCCAAAGCAGGCTCCAGGCTTTCAGCTGCTCAACGCAGGGCTTGAACTCATGAACTGTGAGATCATGACCTGAGCTGAAATCAGACACTTAACCGACTGAGCCACCCAGGCGCCCCAATTAGGGATTCTTAAAGTACCAAAAGTTGTGTTAGCAAAGACAGCAACCATCAGCTAAATCATGATACTGAGAACTAATGGGTGAAGATTAGTCCAGCCCATTCATGTGACAATTATTGGCAAATATCCTGTTAATGGATATCAGCAAATGTACTTCTGTCTTTCTGCTCCATTGAGAATGCATTAAATAAGACAATACTAAATACCAGGTACATAGAAGGAATTTAATGAGTAGTGAGAATAGTGATTATGGCCAATTTCAGTGCAAGGATAGAATAAAGAACAGCATAGTGTCAACAATACCCCCAAATTAAAAAAAAAAATGTAGCAGCACATGGGAAGAAGACAGAGGCACGAAGGTAGGAAATGTTCCTAATTACATAACTGTGTACTAGGCTAGCAGTGCTCTGAATTTTACATTTGCTACCTCATTCATTTTTGTAAGAATCTTATAAAACTCTTTAAAGATGAGGAAACCTGGTGCAGTCAATATAAATGGGATTCTTAATGTAAAACAGTAGATGAAGGGACCATCCTTTAAACCTAGGTATGTTGATCTCCCAAATCCAGGCCCTTTTTCTTAGCACACTGCCTCCTAACTTGGCATTTTCAAGCTGCATCAGCCTGAATTTACTCATTTACAAAGAGAGGGTAAGCAGCTCTTCTCATCAGACAGGCCCAGTTAGAACTGCCTCTCCTGGGGTGTCTCCTTAGCTTTGATGTCCCTGCTCCATTTCAATCATTTCAACAACTCAGAAATTGGTTTAAAATCTTAAAATTCTTCTGGGTGGGATATTTTCTATCCCTTCTGAAGAAATCACAATATATCTATAATTGGTATATATGAGAGTTTCTACCAGAATGTGGGGTTAAATCTGTATGTACGGAAGTAGAAATAAGAGTCTTCAATGATAGGCAGTTGTAACCTTTGGTACTGAGAGTGACTATCAAAGAGGAAGGGCAGACCTGCAATCAGATTAGTCACGAGAGAGAACCCCCAAGTGGGCATTTGTTGGTAGAGGTTAGGTAGGAACCTCCTATCATTGAGAGGAACACGAAGTTCAAGGAAATGATCAGAGCACAATGCAATAGATATCTAGATGAGGGCCAGGAAATCAAGGCTAAGACAAAGAAGTCCTTTGACCTTGTAATGTGTCCTAGAGAAGATAAGAGACAGATTCTGTAAATTTAAAGAAGTTAGACACAGACCCCCCAAGGGTTAGAGGATTTCATAATGAGAGGTGGGTTCTGAGGCCATAAACATTCTCAGGCTTTACCACAGGACAGGAGAGAGCTGAGTAAAGGGAGGGACAGCTTTGCATACTGAAGCTGCAGCTACTTTGAGAAACTCAATTTGGGGGGGGGGGCACCTGGGTGGCTCAGTCGGTTAAGCACCTGACTCTTGGTTTCAGCTCAGGTCATGATCTCATGGTTTCATGAGATTGAGCCCCACAGAGCTTGCTTGGGATTCTCTCTCTCTCCCTCTCTCTCTGCCTCTCCCCTACCAATGCTGTCTCTGTTTCTTTCAAGTAAATAAATAATCTTTAAAAAAGAAAAAAGAAACTCATTTTTTTCTGATGCTTCTGATCCTTGCCGGGGATGTTTTCTAAAAACAAAACAAAGCCTTAACTGTGTATGTGTGCTGAACTGTGTTGGATGAAATAAAAGAAAGATGGAATCCCGGGCCAAAGAGAAGCCCAGTCTCGGGGTCAAGACCACAATGGCAGAGTTATTAGCATCTTGACCTCTGAGCATTGGTGGGGGCCTCAGGTGATCAGCTTCCAGCAGGAGTGCCTGGTTTCCAGGGCCCCACTGAATTAGACCTCATCTTAAGCAGCCCCTTCCTGGCTCACTGCCAGAGAAACTAAAAACCGTTCTGCAGAAAACACTCATCCACACAGGAGACACCGTGTCTCCAGGAAAGTGGGGGTAAATGGCACTGTTGGCTGGCTCTACTGTTTTTGGCTGATTAATGAGTTGGCAATTAATATTAAATAATTTATAGAATAATTTACTTCTCTTTTTCCACCTTCTGCCCTGTTTTACACTAATACACACATGCTTCACTTTGGCAATCCCTATAAAAGACGAGCTCTAATGGACATAATGTAGCTATGGTGTCAAATTAGGCCTTTTATTACATGAAATTTGATTATGGGTCATAAATTATGTATTTATCTTGCATTAAGTGATGAAGGTAACTTGCTAATTAGAAGAAATCAAAGTTATTGACCTATAGTGAATCTCTTCTACATTTACTGTTGGCATAAAATAGGATATCATGACATGAATACAAATGCGTATATATTTATTTTGTTACTAGATATATATCTTCTTTTTTTTCAGTTTCTGGGAAAACAAATGTAGACCTCTCCATTTTGAGAGAATTTGGGGGAGATTTATTCAGAATTCAGATTTATACCTTTTCAGGTTATGAAGTTGTCTCCCAGCCACAAACCCACCCTTCTGTAACTCTGGTCTGTGATGCTGGAGCAACTTTGTAAACTCTGTTTCTCCTTGTTCTGGATTTCTGATTGGCTGTGCCAACAGCGGGTATGGGAGGGGGACTGGAAAACAAGGTGAGAGAAGAGGGGACTTCCTCCTTCCTGAGAGTGACCAGCAGTGACCTTTACCAACAGCAACATTTGGCTTGGTCTCCATTTCTCATCTTCGCTTCTAGAGTCATCTTGTGTATTCCCTATAAGAATTAGCCAGCTGGGCACCACTCTTCCTCAAAAGAATGAGTTCTAAGTCCAGGGAGCTCTTCTCCAAGCTCCTGAGGTACCCGCAGCAATGGGGCATGGCTCCTTTCTCAGAGATCTGAGTTCCAGCTCTGAAGGACCGAACTCCTCTGAGTCCTGAGGAGTCTGAACCACCAAGTAGCAAACCCAAACCGTGAATCATAAATCCACAGGGCCCCTCCCCCAGCTTCTAGTCTCTGAAAACCCTAGTTTTTTCCCCTTTATTTCTCCAGCCCCAGGGAGTAGAAGCCCCTTCTTGAATGTATTATTCTATTTCTTTAGTGTTCCCTCTCACTTTTTATTGCCCGAACATCTTTGTAACCAGCTCTCTTTTTAAAATTTTCTTTGCCACTTAGTGTTGTTTCTATTTTCTTTCTTTGGACCAAGACTGAGCATAGTATGCATATAACAAAAAACTCCCTCTAAGATAATTAGGTAAACAATGCCCCAAATTAACAACTTTGATTTACCCAATATTTAACAGCTTTGTTGTTGTTGCTTTTATTGTTGTTTTAATTTTTTTTAACATTTATTCACTTTTTGAGACAGAGAGAGACAGAGTGTGAGTGGAGGAGGGGCAGAGAGAGAGGTAGACAGAATCTGAAGCAGGCTCCAGGCTCTGAGCAGTCAGCACAGAGCCCTATGCGGGGCTTGAACTCACGCTGTGAGATCATGACCTGAGCCGAAGTCAGATGCTAAACCGACTGAGCCACCCAGGCACCCCATAATTTGACCATTTTAAATAAAAATTATAACTGATACGACTGCTTTTCCCTCCCCATATAAGTTAAACAACTTTATTGGTATCTTTTTTAAAATTAATTAATTTATTTTGAGAGAGAGACAGCACGAGTGGGAGAGGGGCAGAGAGAAAGGGAGAGAGAGAATTACAAGTAGGTTCCATGCTGCCAGTACAGAGCCCCATATGGGGCTTGAACTCAGAAAACTGTAAGATCATGACCCGAGCCAAAACCAACTGAGCCACCCAGGTGCCCCCAACTTTGTTGGTATCTTATGGCCACAGTGTTTAGGTACAACAAATTGTGTTAGAAAGGGAAATCATGAAACACCATCCATTCTTTGACTCAGGAAAAACTTTTAAAACTTCTTTTTTGTGCTTAGCATCTGGTTAAATATTAAGGTTATCAAGATGAATCCAACATGGTCTTTGCACTGAGTGTAGCTTCAGTCAAGTGGCAAATATATGCACCTAAGTTCGGTACAGTTTAATTTTGATAGGGATAAGAAAAAGGATAAAAAAAAAGAAAAGAAAGAGGCTAGAGGGCCATAAATTTGGTGTTTTCCAGGCAAGAAGAATAGGGAACATGTCTTTTAGAAAAAGCATGTTCAGGAGCAATAAAAAATTTAGAATGGCTGGTGCCTCAAGAGAGATGTGGACTTGGGAGAGACAGCACTAGGAAGTTTGGACCCCAGGAAATCCATAAAGATTTTTAATACATAAGGCTTTCTTTCTCTCTTTCTTTCTTCTTTTATTTTATTTTTAAGAAAGGAACACTGGATGTGGAGTGGATGACAGACTTTAGAGGCAAAGGGAGTTAGTTGTCAGGAGATGGATAGATTTTTGTTAGTTTAGGTGAGAGATAAAGAAGCCTTGAACCTACTGGACGCAGCCAAAATGAAGAAATAAGCCCAGATTTAAGAGGTTTCTGGAGAATTTTGGAACTCAGAGATTCTGGTAACATAATCAATGTGGGGAATGGAGGAGACAGAGGAGTTAAGGGTCCCTGGGGTCAGCGGGTGGGCCATTAGCAGAGATTAGAAACTGAAGGACAGCAATGATTTCCATTTTTGATTCGTTCTTCCTGAAATACCCTCTAAACATATGAGTTGATATGTTCAGTGGCAACTGAAGATGCACTTCTGGTGCTTAAAGGGAAGGTCAGAGATCAAAATGTATTATTTTGATATCAACATCAGGAAGGAGGAACAACATCAGGAAGGAGGAAAAAAAACCCAAGCAAAGAATATTGAGTTAGAAAAGTAGAGAACTTAGAAGGAAGCACACCAAAATTTAAGACTAAGGAAAAGAGAGAAGAGCCAGCAAAAGTCACAGAGAAGGAATGTTCATAGAGGCTGGAGAAGAACCTCTAAAGCATGATGTTTTATGTTATACAGAGGCAGTACGGCTCGATGATTAAGAGCGTGGATCCTGGAGACAGACAACTTGGGTTTGATTCCATTAGTTACCACCTAAGATTGTGTGACCCTGGACCAGTTGCACTCAGATTCCTCAGGGTAAAATGGCATAATGGTAACTACTTTCTAGGGGAATTGTGAGGAATCAGTACGTTAATGCATGAAAAATACTCAGAACAGCATTTGGCACATAGTAATAAGTGCAAGTAAGCATTAGCAATTGTTATATACTAGAAGCTCAGTTTTTGCTATTCATCTCAGAAGGTCTTCCTTATATAGCTTTTAATGCATTATAATATAAATTATGAGGTACTATATCAACCCAAAGGGGATTCGACTTAATTTAATTGCATTATATCAAAGTACCATTGTGTGAATATTTGTTTATTTTGTAAACCATTAAGTTATTTGTCATCTGTTATGCCTCGTTAGTTGTTGTTTATCAAACCATATTTAATTTTTCTAACCTTTAAAAAATAAATCATTTTTAGTACTGTACTCTATTCTTATGATTCCTTTCTGAATGCTTTCTATTCTGTTTACATCCAACTGGTAGTAATATACTTATTTGAATAATGGTAAGACTTTGTACTCACATCACATTCTTTATGAAAGGATTTCCAAAAGTTTTCCATGAATTATTTATTTTGACTGTGGGATAGTTAGAAAAGTAAATGCTTAGTATTTCCATTTTACAGATTCTAAAAAAACGAGTACAGAGTTGGAAAAGGGTGTTTTAAAACTCATAGAGCAGTTGAAGGAACATGGCTTCATTATATGGAGGTGCACTGAAAAGTTGGCTATCCAAAAATCAACCTTCCAAAGCCTTAGAATTTTCAGACAAAGAAATCGTTTTGAAGGGAAACAAAAGGATTCATCACATATCAGACCACACATATGATTACAGCTGAGAACCGAGACCCTAAAAGTAACACTTGGTACACTGAAATTAGTTAACCTATGAAGCCCAAGAAGCACAGAGAAAGGAATGATGGGAAATCATTGGGAAAATGTTGGGAAGTCAATGGGAAAAACACAAATAGGAAAACCAAAAAAAGAAAGAAGGGAAGGCTGACAGGTCAGCAGCAGTGGCAGAGATAATACGTTGTTAGAAAACGGTAAGTAAAAGGCAGATTCAGTGAAAAAACAAGCACTTGTCATCCTGGGCTCTGGATGACTCAGACCAGGTTAGATCAGGTTGGGAAAATTCTAGAGACCCAGTGACCTCATCAGGAGATCCAAATACCAAGGGAGGAAGCAGGTGAGGCAGGCTGGGAGTGCGTATCACAGTGTGACAATTAATGAAGAAGGGAGCGTGCTGCATCAGTGAGGTCTGGGATGGGTTGATCTTAGGTCTGGGCAAGAAATAGTCGGCAGTCTGGACTTGGATCAGCTGGGAAGACCAGGGCGCAGTGGCAGGGTGCCTGTGACAGGGGTGATCAATTTGTGGAAAATAACAGAGGCTCCTAAAGTGTTTTCAGGATTTGATGACTAGAACTGGTTTACTTTTAGAGCAAGTCCAGTAGCAAGGCTGGACTGATGTTACCATATAACCTGTTGGGATTAATTATCAACTCTTTGTCTTAATGATGAAGAAGCTGCCATTATAAGAGTAAGTGACTGCCTTTAAATATTTGGGCAGCCGGGGCTGCGAATGTTCCTTCCAAGAATGAAAGAAAGAAAAAAGAACAGATTCATAATTTCATGATCAGTGGGGAATAGGAGAAAATGGAAAAGAGCTAACTGCCCTTTCTTTAATGCCTTGTCAGTGAAAGGCACAGTCTACCTCTATAAGCTAAGTGATAACATAGTATGGAAGCCTGTTCATCAGGTAGGCAAGGGCAGTGCTAGCAAAGCAAATGCTGCTCAGAAGCCTTCCTACAGGATTTGTGTAAGAGAGAGAGAAGGGAGTTTCCAAAAGTATCCACTTAAAGGTGTCAGAGATAGAACTCATTGCAAACATTCTCTTTCTAGTACATAAAACACTACAGCCTATACCAAAAAACTCCCATTTTAAAGGGAAAAAATGAATATTTGTACTTGATTTAAAAAAGAAAGTTTGGTAAAATGTTGACAGAAGAAGAAAACATTGGTTCATGTACTAAGACCGTTTTTAGTAAAACCCTTTGCAGATTCTTAGTGTTCTAAAATTATTACATATAATTATATATGTACTTATATTTTCTATATTTTATAATTTATATAAGGTATATAAATTATAATTATAATATATGTAACAGCCAAAAATAGACCTTCAGATTCTTATTCCTTATGAGTTATTCTTCATAAATAATTTGAGAATGCTCTTATCCCCAATTTGATGCTTATTTAATATATTTTAAAAATTAAAGACATAGAAATGCTATTTGAATGTATACTTTATAACAGGTAGTTTGGGGTGTCTGACATAAACACAGAGTTAGAAGAGTAGATGTAGTTATCACACATGATGCAGAAGACATAGGTTGAAGAGTCCTACTCGTTCCTCTGGGAACAGTTCCCTGATCTGCATTCTAGGTTTGCACATCACGGCAAAGGCCCTTTGGGGCCATCTACCACAGGCATCATCATGGGCCCCAAATCCTTCGTTAGGTCTGCATTCTTCTGGCAAATGAAACTGGTTAAGAGTTAGGGAGTGAGACTCAAGCAGAAACAGTCAGGGTGATACCCAGAAACTGGTATAGTATTCTCAGAGAAAGAATATCTCCTTCTGCTGGACTTGGTAAACTAAGAGGGTGTGATCTGGGATTACTAGCCTTTTCTCCTTCATAAAGAGAAAGCATATCTGCAGCTAAAAATGAAGCCCACACGCAAAAGAAAGCAAGAAAACAACAAAGAGAGGGACAAGATGGAGGAAGGGGAGCCAGAGTACAAGAATACAAGATAAACATGAGCTAGGGCTCTGACCAACCGACCAGATATGAGACTGTTCATATAACTAATTAGCCTAATGTCGCCTTAATGGAAGTTGGGAAAGCAAAAGATGTCGATCACATTACTTATTACAACATCAAATACTGACACAGGCATGCTGTTAGAAAGCTAGAAATACCTGGAGAGAAAATAATGACCAAATCATACTTTTTTATTTTCATAGAAGCCTTCTTTTTAGCAACCAAATATGATGGCCCTTTATCCATAAGTATTCCACACCTGGCATATTTACAGACTAGAGTTTAAAATCCTTTAGCTTGATATATACTTCTGATAGGAACTATGTATTAAAGTGGGGGAAAAACCACTATACATTAAGGAATTGTAAAATTAACCACTATGGCAAGATAGTTACTACTCACCAAACAGTGCTGTGGTCGCCCACCTTCCCCAGGCTCCCTGCAGAGAGGGGACAATATGACTAGGTGAGACTGCTGATGGGAACAGAAGTGGCATGTATCACTTCCGTGCTGAAGCATTTGGGAACCAGCGCTTGACCTTCCAGCTCTCTCTTCCTCTGCCACAGTGACTGTGGAGGTAACACGCTGAGATAGCAGATCACCTGGTGGAGGCATTTTTCATTGCTGAGTGACCAATGGAGGAGGGTGGCTCTCAAGGGTCACCGCAGGCTTTGCAGGACTGAAAACTAAAACTCTGTTCTGAGAAGCCACTGAAATTTGGGGGTTGTTTTGTTACCACAATGTACCTTAGCCTCTCTTCACTAGTATTTCCCTTTATCATTTCCCATTTCATTTTGCTCATGGGGTTTCGCTCGACACTATCTGAGTAAGGCATCTCCAAAAAGAAAAGGCCCAAAAACTTTTGACCTGAGTACCATTTTGGAAATGTAGATGTGATTTATGGAAATTCTATTTTCAAGGAATCATATAGATGTTTATGGTTGTCAGTGCTTCATAATTAATTACTGGTCAATCTCTTCATACTACATCTTAACCAGGCACACCTTATTACATTTAAAATGAAACATTTTGACATTCACTATAAATTTTCCGTTTTCATCTTAATCCAGGTTTGCTTTTGGTAGTATGAGTCAAATTTTTCCTTTCTTGGAACATGAACTTTTTTCCTACTGATTTATTTTTTCCTGTTCACGACATTCAGAATGATGATAGGTCTACACAACAGCATCGGTGTACTGATGACTTTGCAGCCAATAACTATTTTAATTTTTTATGTCTCAGTAGACATATAAAGCTTTATGCTGCTCATCAATCATTTCACCAATTATTTTCCAATTATTCTGCTAAAATTATACGTGTATGTAATAAAAATGAATTAACTATGGCATCAGTTGATTGTTCCTGGTTAATTTGTCCCAATAAAACATTTACCAGCATTTACAAAGGAGACGGGATTTTGTGCCTGAAATTTTGCAAAAGTGTGCTGGAAAGAGCTTCTTGCTCAGTGATTTCCAAATAACTAAGTTTTTGTTACCAAATATAGTGCAAAAATATCAAATTCACAAGCTGGCAAGTAATGATAACTGGTAGTAGAGCCAAATTATAGAGGTCTTTCGCGTGAAGAAGGAAAAATAAAGGTCTTCAGCTGTGTAGCTGGAGTAATTTTTCAGTTTCAAATTTCCAAAGTGGAATAAGGAATAGGAGAAGCAACCCTTGTAACCCGTTAGGTTTTCAGGTGGACGGATGTAAGCAGACCCTGACTAGGACTGAAATGGATTTGTTGTATAACCAGACTCGCAGATATATAAAAAAAACACAGCCATTCTGTTTTCCTTCTCTCATCACCTAAATTTCTCCTAGTGTCTTAATTGTGTAGGGTTACTAATTAATCTAACCACTAATTAACATGCACATTGACTAGAGGGGCCCCAATTCAACACATTCAGTATCTTCTTGAATAGACAGGCTGCAGATATTTCCATGAAATTCCTTAATAGAATTTATATGCTGTTAGGTTTTCCCCACACATCCCCAATCTAAAGCTGGCTCAAAGGCAGTCCAGGGTTATAGTGGCTTGGGAACCCTTCAGAACCTTGGACAAGACCAGTGTTCCCCAAGATAAATGGAGCAAGAAAGGGGCACTTTCTAAACCTTTGCAAATTGTATTTAATCTGTAGGTGAAGGTAAGTAGAGTCAAGCCAGGAAAACTTAAGTAAACAGAGCTTTACCGTCTCAATCTGTTTCTTTTCTGTGCCCCTTGTCCCACTTTATGATGCTTCTTTCAAATGTGTCCCTTGCAAAATCTTTGCTTTGGCAATGTTATTTTAATTTTTTTAATTATTTATTTTTGACACAGAGAGAGAGAGAGAGAGAGACAGAGAGAGAGAGAGAGAGAGAGAGAGAGCGAGCGAGCAGGGGGAGGGTCAAAGAGAGGGAAAGAGAAAATCCCAAACTCAAATTTGGGGCTCAAACTCACAAACCATGAGATCATGACCTGAGCCAAAATCAAGAGTCGGATGCTTAAACGACTGAGCAACCTGGTTCCCCAGCAATACAGATTTTAGATCTTCTGACTGTTCTGACTGAAAACTCCCAGAAGGGACTCTTCTTTCCCAATAAGCCCTTTTCTACCTCTGAAAACCATACTCGTCTTTTAAAGCCTCACTAATTTGTTTATTGGAAGAACCAGTTCCAGAATGTTTTTCTGTGTGGCCTCTACTAACAAGGATGTTAACAAGGATGAATAAAGGAAAAGCAATTCCTCCCTTCAAGGAAATAACAATCGAGTGGTGAAGACAGGCGCAAACCAGTATGTAAAATATAATGCAGTATATTACATGGGCAAGACATACAAAAGACATCACAGAAGCACAGGAGAGGGAGCTAGTCCAACCCTAACAGGTTCTCAATGGAGTCTTCCAAATCACCCAAGATCAAATAAGTCCTTCTCCCGCCTCTACTTTCCCCACACGATTTTCCTCATGGCAGACTGCACTGTGATTAAGAAACTGATTCTGAAGCCAGCCAGCATGGCTTCAGATCCCAGTTCTGCCACTTACCTAGCTTCACCCCTTCCTCTCTACACGTCAATTTCTTTACCCATCTCATCTTATAATATGGAATAATAACAGCACACATCTTATGGCAGCAGTGTGAGGATGCATTGGGTTAATGCATTTAGAACATTTTGTTACATCAGTGCCTGGCATACTCAATAAATATTGGCTATAGATATATCCTTTTTTCTTACATAATTAGAGATTGTTGTTAGTGACTGTAACCTTGAATACATTGTAATTTCCTTTGGGGAACTTCTCTGAGTCGCCCAAATGCAAATAGCAGAGGGTCAATAACTGCTTCTCGGTCAGTACATTCTCTGCCTACCCTCCTGCATTCTTCTCTTTTTGAAATCTGATTTATTTACATTTTCCCTCCATTCCTGGCAGTATTTAAGTATCAACTTTCCTTTGACCAGGTTCCGAATGATAGCCACGGCCTGAATGAAGCATCTGCTCCTGGTAACAGTTCCTTCTGTGGGGGCATGCCTCTCTTTGCAAGAAACATTGCTGTACTTAACCGCTCCCCCTTTATGACTCTACTTGGTGTGTGATTCACCCCCAACTTTTCCAAGTTTACAATATGTTCAACAATAACCCCAGTTTTATCAATCCAGATATCTTTTCTGGGCTCTGGGTCCTCCTTCTCTCCATCGTCACTCTTCAGTAGGAAATCTCCTTCATTGTTATTGTTTTAATCATTGTTGAAAAGTATCTGTACAGGAAGGGCAAGTATAGGACTGCAACACGTAAGCATGTTTAATAAACCCTCACCTTAGAGTATCCATTAGTTGTAATTGAGGAAGAACACATTTCTAACTTCAGCTCTTGGCCTAAATTTCATGTTTCATTATATCTTTGTATACATGCATTTTTTTTTGGTATTATAAATGAATGAAATTTGTTTACTGTCATCCACTAGAGAGGTTATGTTGGTTAAATCAAATGAGTTGTCTCTCAAATAAACGATCTAGCATGTGTTTTGGAGAATGGATGACATCTATAGGGAAAATTTAAAGAAATTTTGTGGGGTGCATGGGTAGCTCAGTTGGCCGACTTCAGCTCAGGTCATGATCTCGTGGTTTGTGAGTTCCAGCCCTGCGTCCGGCTCTGTGCTGACAGCTCAGAGCCTGGAGCCTGCTTCGGATTCTGTGTCTCCCTCTCTCTGTCCCTCCTCCACTCATGCTATGTCTCTCACTCTCTCTAATAAATAAATATTAAAAAAAAAATAGGGGCACCTGGGTGGCTCAGTCAGATAAGCGTCCAACTTCGGCTCAGGTCATGATCTCGTGGCTCGTTTGAGGTTTGAGTCCCATGTTGGGCTCTATGCTGACAGCTCAGAGCCTGGAGCCTGCTTCGTATTCCATGTCTCCTTCTTTCTCTGGCCCTCCCTGCTCACACTCTGTCTCTCTCTCTCTCTAATATAATTAACATTGAAAAGTTAAAAGAAATTTTGTGATCCTAGAATGACATGAACCATATGGAATTCTGTTCTATTAAGTGAATCAGTACTATTAGTAAATAAATATCAGACAATAATTGTGTTTGCACACACCAAAACCATATGAGTGGAGGGAACCAATGCAAGTGGCTCTACACAGACCTGACCAAGGTGATCTATATATGGTTGTCTCTTCATGACACAAACCTACATGTAGGGACTTAACAAATTAACTAATTCTACTGACTCCTAATTATCCTGGGGAGGGTGGGGTGGGAAGACAAATGATGACTTCAGAATAAACTTGGGAAGCATATTGGGACACAGAAAACAGGGGCAAGAAAATAAATATTTGAGAAAAAATGTTATTTTTAATGATTTTTTTCTTATAATTTATGGTTACAATATTAGAATAGATACATGACTGGTTAGAGAATGGTTAGCTGCATAGCTAATGTGATATTACAGGATTTTTATTTCTGAGATGTTGCTTATGCTACCAGAAAGATAGACTCTTGAGGAGACAGAGTATATCATTTTGTGAGATTCACAAAGTGTGTATCTGTCCACAGAATGGCTGATATGATCATAAATAATTTAAACTGGACATACAAGGGGGAGTTGAATAAAACCCCACATTAAGTTGTGAAATCAATTACAAATTGAGGACATTATGAAGTTAAATGCAGTGTGGAAACCACAATATAACCAAGTAATACTAAAAGTAAGTATTATTGCCATTAATTGAGTGCTTAATATTTCCCAGCCACTTGAAAGATATCTAATTCAATGTTCCAACATCCCTTTGAGGTAGATAATTATTGCCTTCAATACACAGGTCGTTTTAAATGAGGCTTAATTGATTTACATCACTTACTAAAACTCTCATAGCTAGCAAATGGTGGAGACAGAATTTGTTTTAGGGAAAAAAAGAACAACTTGCTATTGAATGAATGGGTGCAGTCCCCATCCTGAAGCTTTGGGTCATTTTCTCCATGAGGAACCCTGGCACCTGTCTGTGGAGGCATCAAAACAGGAAGCTCCACATGGGTTGTTTTGTCAAAGCCTGAGGAAACTCAGAATACCCAAACTCAAAAGCTTTGACTTCCCATCACTGGCTTTACCAGCCTCATTTCAGGTTTAGTATTTTTATTTTATTTTATTTTATTTTATTTTATTTTATTTTATTTTATTTTATTTTATTTTATTTTATTTTATTTTATTTTATTATTTTATTTTTTTACAGTGAGAGAGACACAGAGAGAGAACACGTGTGCGAGCAGGGGAGGGGCAGAGTGAGAGAGAGAATCTCAAGAGGGCTCCATGTGCAGGGCAGAGCCCTCTGTGGGGCTAAATCCCGTCACCTGGGATCAGGGTCTGAGCCAAAATCAAGAGTTGGATGTTCAATTGACCAAGTCATCCAGGCGCTGCAGGTTTAGTATTTCTTAAACCAGGACTTCTCAGGGAAGTTCTGGGCTGGGAATGACAGAACTGAACCATGCAGCTGGGAACTGCAGGTTCCCCGAACCGCTTCCCAGTCTGCACTAACACTGTCAGTATAATGTTCACCTCCAGTCCCTCAACTGACCGGCACTATCAGGTCACGGTCTGTGCTTTCCTTGATCAGCCCCTCTCTTCTCTTCTCTTTGCTTTTATCCTTAGACAAATGGGTCTGAACTCAGGTGGAAGCTGTTTTCTGGGTGATAAAATAAAGAAAAAGAATGAAAACACTGAGGAACCAGGTAGTGAGAGGAAGGAGGTTTAGAGGCCGGTAGGTCCACGATGAATTCTCAATCAACCTAAATAGATTACATACCATGCCAAATCCATCACAGTCAGAGGTGTATATTATGAAATGTACAACTCTCTTCATAAATGAAAAGTGCCCATGTACAGTGTTTTTCAGCATTCTCTCAGGGTGTGTTGAGAACACTATTTCCGTGATCAGGTTCTAAAAAGAAACAACATGGGGAGAATAGAGTTGGCCTTGTTCATGCACTTATGCACTGGTTCATTACTTCCACAAAAATGACCTGCCTATCTACTATGTGTCAAGCACTGTGCTGGGTACAGGGAACACAGAAATAAAGAGAAGAGGATGCCAGGCCTCAAGGAGCTCAGTAGTTAGTCATTTAAACAGCAGTGCTGCAGAGGAGTTTGTGGTCCATCTGACTGTGTTTCTCTGGTTGACTTGGAATTGCAATACCAACAAGCCATAGGACTTCACCCCCTGTGGGGTAAGGTGTATTTCCATTTCTGTGTGGTTTTATAGTTGCCCAGTTCAATGAAGGTGTAGAGGATGCTTAAAAGGAAGGTGTACAATAGAGTTTAAACAATTCGGACTTTGGAAACTTTAGGCCTCAAAGCCAGATATGCATACCCAAAGTCAATACTATATATACAAAGGCTTTTAAGAATGCACCAAATCTGTAACTTTCTTTAGTGTTGATACCAGTTTGAATTAGTATCACTAATTTATGAATTAGCTTGAGAAAGAACATTATGATCCACAAAATTGCCCTATTGTTTTATTCTATAATTATTTAAGGAACTTATCCTGAAGTAACAATGAAAATTGTAGAAAATCATATTTAGATAAGGAATTTGTTTCCAATGTATTTATAATAGTGAAAATTCAAAGGAAGTAATGTCTACTATCAGGAAAAAATTTAAATATACCTGGTCTATTACTGGATCCATAGATGCTATATTACATAATCTTCTTTCAAAAGTGTTTAAAACCTACTTTTGGAAGAAAATGTTCTCTCAGATTACAGCAATTACTTTAGATGGTAGGATTTAAGTGCCTTTGTTTTTCTTTTTTCCATTTTTCCATTTCCTATAAGGTGGGTGTTTTATATTTATAACTAAAATATATACTTTGTGGGGCACATGGGTGGCTCAGTCAGTTAAGCCTTGGACTTTAGCTCAGGTCATCATCTTGCGGTCAGTGAGTTCGAGCCCCACATCAGGCTCCATGCTGACAGCTCAGAGCCTGGAGCCTGCTTCAGATTCTGTGTCTCCCTCTCTCTCTGCTCCTCCTCCGTTCATGCTCTGTCTCTCACTGTCTCTCAAAAATGAATAAACGTTAACAAAATTAAAAAAATAAAGTATATACTTTGTTTTAAAAAAGGGAGATTATCACACTAATGAACTTAGAAGATATGGAAGGCAATTCATATTTCATTGCCCTTTTCTTTTTATTGTTATATACATTTGTGGAATAAACACATTTTTTAAATTTAGTATTTCTTTACTACTCAAGAAAAAGTGCCAGTAAAGAATATAAGCCAATCTTGTATGTGCCAAATAAATAAGATATTTAAATATGAAAAAGAATGCAAAGATAAAGCAGCTTCACTCACTATGCACATGCGTTTATGTAAATTAAAATGTTTAATGTACAGCATATCAGCTTAATATACTATGTTTCAAAGTGTGCATCCCTATACTTTAAAAATATTTTAATATTAAACATACTTACATATTCATTATTATTAATATTATAAGAAAATTGGTTTTAAGGAATGGTCTGCCATGTCTGAAAAGAGCAGAAAATCACCCAAGGAGTCACCGACTATACATAATATTTACCTACTGTATTAGTTTCCTATTGCTGCGTGACGAATTATCACAAACCCAGTAATTTAAAATAACATAAATTGATGTTGCAGTTCTGGCAGTCAAAAAATAGAAATGGGTCTCCCTGGGCTAAAATCAAGATGTCAGCAGGGTTGCTTTCTTTCTGGAGGTCTCTCACTGTCTTCTCCAGCCTCTAGAGGCTGCCTGCATTCTTTGGCTCAGGGTCCCCTTCCATCCTGAAAGCCAGCAATGGCCAGTGGAACCTTTGTCAGGTGGCATTACTGACACCATCTCCCTCTCCGTATTTAAGGTCCCTTTTGGTTACATTGGACCCACTTAGATAACCCAGGATAATTTACCTATTCTAAAGTCAGTCGATTAGCAAGCTTAATTCCCCTTTGCCATGTAACATAACACACTCATGGGTCCCAATGATTAGAATGTCCACGTCTGTGGGAGGCCTTTGTTCCAATCACCACAACTATTAGTCATCAAGCTTTAAAGTCACCTATCCAAGGAACACTGGTCTATTTTGATGTACTTTTTCTTGTAACTTAAACTCATATTTGCACTGTTAATTAATGTTCTTGTGCCTTAAATATACACATAAAGCTTTACTAAATTCTTACAGCAAATAATTTGAAGACTTTAACTTCGTGTTTATTTATCTTTGTTTCATAAATCTAGTCTAATCAACCTAGTATAGAGTTGCCTGACAAAATACAGGACACCTAATTGAATTTTAGTCTCAGCTAAAAATAAATAATATTTTGGGATGTCAAAATATTGCACAGGGCATATTTATACAAAATAATTATTCATTGTTTATGTGAAATTAAAATTTAACTGACTATCTGAATTTTTATTTAATTACTCTGACAACCCTATCTTATATTTTTTTTTTAAAAAGTAAGTTTAGGAAATGACTTAATATATACTGAGCTGAGATATAAAATGGAATAGATATATTTTTTGCTTATCAGCACTCCATACAGAAACAGAATATTTTAATATGATAAATATTTATAATTTTCCTTCTATACATATAAAATTTTCCAAATTTGCTTTACTATTCGAAGGCATTGAGATTTCAGGATATTATGGTAAAATTATATTTTAAAATACAGGTATATAGCTCTTCTTTTGTTGTTATTATATGTGTGATTTCATTTCAGCAGTGGGAGAGATTAGTTGAAATGGACAAACTATTCCAAAACGAAGGGAAAATATTGAAACTGTGGAATAAAATATGAAAAAGGGAATTTAAGCTATTCAGAAAAATAGAATCCCTTTGTAAGCTACGGTTTGCTAAAAAAGCACCGATAAAAGAAACTCTGGACATTGTTCCCCTGAAGAACTGAGAGAGAATTTGTGGAATCACCTGGTAAGACCTCTTACAGGAGACTAAAACCCAAATATGAATGCAATTGATGATACTGGAATGGTTTCAAATAAAAGCTGGAGTTTGTTCAGATTTTAAATGACTGAAAATCAATATTTGGTTAACAGGAATCAGAAGGAAGCATGCTTCTTTGGCATACGAGACTAACCTAAGCAAGCATCTGTGCCTTCCTAACGCACAGTAGGAAACCAGTAGTGAAGTGGTAAGAAAAAGGACCCTTTGGTATAATACCAGATCATATAGAAGGGTTTTTAATTACCGTAATATTCTGAAAAAGAGAATGTGAAGCAATTTGAAAAAGAAGTAATGCTTAAGGAATTTATAACATGAGGGTTGTAAATTCAAAAATGGTTTCACCTTTATATACTTTATCTAGGAATTATATCAAAGTGAATTTCACTATCAAGGTATTTTCCATTGACTGACATTAAATTGAGGCTGTTTTCCTCCATAAAATATATCATTCATGCTTTTAATCATATATTACAAATAGAGCAATTTTCTTTTTATTAAAAACTTTTTTTCAATGTTTTTATTTATTTTTGAGACAGAGAGAGGCAGAGCATGAGCAAGGGAGGGGCAGAGAGGGAGACACAGAATCTGAAGCAGGCTCCAGGCTCTGAGCTGTCAGCACAGAGCCTGATGTGGGGCTCGAACTCACAGACCATGAGATCATGACCTGAGCCAAAGTCGGATGCTTAACCGACTGAGCCACCCAGGCACCCCTCAATTTTCTTTTTAAATCACACAGTTAATGAGTATCTCCTGATAGAATATATTATTAAAGAGTGGGGAATAGGACCAAAACAAACAAAAACAAAAATAAAAACAACTTATAAACAAACTTGTAACATCTCCTCTAGTACCATTTAGAGTCATATTGCAGTCATAAAAATAATTTGACTTTAAATACAAAATCATGAAATAATTGGTATTGAATAATTAGGCCCAATCCATTAAACCAGATGAAAATATGAAACATTTATTATCTGCTTGGGACTAGGTCTACACTAAAAGGATAGGGTGCTATAGTTAGGGCAGATTCACATAATAAGAATATAAACTTAAAATGTCTCAAGCACCCAAATGCATTAGCACAAAATGTAGAGAAGGAAGAAGATGCAGAATGTCAAAGCAAGACTTGTGTGTAACCACCATACCATGCTGCCCCCATGCAACTAGACTGAATGCAATTTAATTTCTCAGGATGTTACTTAAATCAGCGCCCAATTTCTAACTATTACACATTGTGGTTAGTTAGAATTGACCTTAAAATATTTTCTGCACTAGAAATATGTCCTTTATGTTTCAAGACAAATATATATATTTCTCTGTTGGTGTTATAAGGTTCACCACCAATAGGAAGAAAACTCTTGTCACCTACACGGTTTTCATACTTGAATTAAGTCTTTAAACTATCATAAATTACTTTTCAAGAGAATAAGAGCTTTTATATTTTTCAGTTACAAAAGAACTTGAAAGCATCAGCTTTCTTCCACTGTCCACAGGATGAGTGAAATTAGGGGAAAAAAATAAAATGGGGAAAAAAATTCACAGGTATACAAGGAAACTTAACTGACTCTTGCTACCAACGCTATAATTTGTCACAAGAGGGCTGCTTAGTAGACATAATTTCCTTCTCTCTTCCTAAGGCATTGTGGCAGAGGGATTTATGATACTGCATTGACTAGAAGTACAAAGAAAATGTGGTAGAAGGGGATAAGGAACTCACTAATGTGAGGTGAAATCAAAATCAATCTCTAACAAGAGATTACTTCACACATTAACTTCTCTGGGGTCACATCAAAGTCTTCCAGCCAGTGGCTCATGTATTTCTAGCTGGGGAAATGATTTGAATGATAAACAAGGAGTAATGATGAATAGAATGTGCCAAAGAAGAGGTACATAAAAGCTAAACTAGCAAAATCAGATGAACTAGAAGATGTCTACTGTCGGCTGTATCTTATAGCTCTCCCTTCTTGTTTGTTTTTTCAACTAGAGAGCAAAGAAATTTATAAATTAATGTGGAATATCGAGTATTGAGTTGCCTTTTTCATTTTCCTGCCTAAGATATCTCAGTAAAACTGAAAGAAACATATGGTGTGAGTACATGCCCCATAGGGCTTTTTGGAAAAGTAATTCAGATTCTGGATCATACTTCTGTATCGTGCTATGTTGATGTGAATGCACTTGATTAAGGTTTGTGAGACCGATGGCTGCCTCAAGCACATTTGTTTTCTGAAATGCTTCATGCATTAATCTGCATCCTTCACTACATATACATAATAATTTTCACATGCATTTGCTTAAAAATTAGGTCACTCCTCCAAGTGCTTGGCCATTTCTTATGTAACTGGCAATTTTCTTTTATAATGAGAGCATCTTAGAATTAGGGACCTCAGAGAAATGTGAGAAAATCCTGGAGGCAGTTATTCCCTAGGCTCTAACATTCCAAATGAGGTTGGAAGAGAGGTCGCCTAGTCAAGCCCTCATTTTATAGATGAGGAGACTGAGTTTCAGGGAGATAACTTGCTTTATCAAGGCTACAGAGATGTGAAGGAGATAAGAACCATTCAGCCCAAATATATCCCCACTTTTGTCTAACTCACTTTCTGGCACATACTGACTCAGAATTGGCTTGAAAATGTGTATCATTTTCCTGTTCATCTAATTCAACAACAACCTTTTAGCTGACAACTATTCGCAACTTACTTTGACAGCCATTGTGGGGCTAGCAAGAAGTGAGAATCAGGAAGAACACAAAAGAATTATGCTTATTCTCTCTGCCCAGAGGGTTTGTGGAATACAATCATACATACAACCATAGATGCGTAAATGCTCCAAGAACACAGAACACAAATTTGGAAACGTAAAATAATGGATACCCAGAGAGAGTCCATATATGCTCAGAATCTGTAATGTTTTGTAAATTAAAGAAGATTTTTATGGATTGGTTGATTTGGTAAGAACACTGGTTTCATTGAAATGAAAGGCTGTAGTAGAAAGACAAGATTTGAAAAGTTAATGGTCAATAGGAAATAATTTTAGTTTAAGAACCCTTCATAGCCCAGTTCTGGGACCTAGAAGTCAAACTGTAAACTGCTTGTGATTATGGATGGCTTTGCTTTTTGCTTTTTGTGTTTTTCAGTTTCCTTTTATGCACATGTTAACTTTAAAAAAAAAAAAAGAACCCTTCCTAGCATCTTTGGTAACAACTATAACAATTTTTATTTAGTAACTATTCTATAATTACCAGTTTAAAAGGGGTCTCCCCTATTAGATGCATGAAGGTAGGCCACATCCCTCAATGTTCTCAGCATTGAGCAGAATAAAGGTGTTAAGTAAAATTGGCTGACTGAGTAAATATTTTTTAAAGAGTGACAAAGCAGAAGAAGCATATGGAATAACATCAGATGGCAGAAATCTAGAAGTCACTCTCAAGGTACAAGTCCAGAAGGTCAGCTTATGTCACTGAAGAAGCCTTAGAGTAAGGATTTGACCTTAGAAGTGGAAAGGAAAGAATGGATCTAGGAGCAGTTTCAAAGGAGTAATATAATTTGTTGACAGAGTATAAATGAGAAAAGGGAAGAGGAAATCTTGTGCTAGCTCTCAAGTTTGGAGCTCTGAAAAACAGATAATGTTGATACAAGAGGGGAATAAACATGAAGGTCACGCATAATGGAGAATATAAAGCAGCAGCTAAAATCATGAGACTTGTAGTCAAACACAATAGGTTCAGCCTCAGGCACACCTCATGGTCGCAAAAATTCTTAACTTCTCTGCTTCTCTTAGAGATGAAAGGAGATCATTTATACATAAAGCGCTTAGGCTGGTTTTTGGCACATAGGAGGCATTCACTAAATAGCGATTGTTTCAGACATGATAAATTTGGGTTTTAGATATCTTAATTTCACAATTTGGGTTTTGGATTGCTTTCAGATTCTGGTTTGGGATTGTTTAATTTAACATTTGCGTGCATGTAAAAGAGCAGGCACTAAGAAAGCCGTTCAAAAACACGAGTGTAGCTTTTATAGCAGAAGCCATGTGAATGACGAGTGCTCCACGGGAATGGTGCCTGGGAGAAAGGCCAAAAGCAGGGGCAAGTTGAGCAGAAGGAAGATGAGATCAAGGAGGCAAAGAAACACAAAGAGATTCCAAGCGATAGGGCTTCCCAGAGTGCAGGGGAGGGGATAGAACATAAGATGGTGGTATCATTGCAATCACAAATGTTTGCGTGCTCTCTCTATAAATGCACTATAAAATAATAAGTGTGGTAGAAGTAGTTTGAGAGCTTTCTTTGGAGATATATTCTTTATGATGCTATGGTATGGACTGTCTCTAGTCATTGCTGTTTTTCTTGCCACCTTCTACACATATTTTTCTTTTTCATTCCAAATATAATTCTTGATTTCATGCTTTCAGTTCCTAACCAAATGTTCAATACATTGCAGTTTGATTGGACATTTTAACACGGGGAAAGTGTTGTGTTGAAGAAAGGACAGTGCTACGGTGATAAGCTGCTGATGTAAACACTTCATGGTTTTATGACAGGCTCACAATCCACCAACACTATTTTCAATTCAATTCAATTTGTGTGGATGAGAATTTTAGAGAAAAACAGCTGGTAGGAGAAACATATGACATTTAATCTTGCCTGAGAACATGAAATCTTCTACAAAGCTGTATGTATATGGTGTGTGAAATCTGTGTGTTGGTATACACTCGCAAAGGTTATACTAGGAGCTGTATTCTATAGGATTTGGGCCAACGGACAGATGAAAACATTACAGTCCTTGGTACTTTTCTGGAGATAACTTGACTGAGCAAATAACTCAGCGAGTCTAAAATTCCAATGAGAACATTCAACTGATTGCAATTTTTGAACTAAGAAGATTTTTTTTTTTCAAAATGAGAACAACCTCCAGTCATCCTTAACAAACAAACACACAAATAAAATTACAGTTAGTGGTGTAGGTTTTGATTGGTTCAAAATCACTCCCTGTGAACAAGATTTAGAACACTGCTGCAATGTAGAACCTTGCAGATTACCACATGGATTCACCACATCACATTTTAGAATGATTTTAGAGAGAAAAAAATATAATAGAAATTTGGCTTGTTCAGATTTTTGTATGCAAGGTGCCCAAAATTATACAAAAAGGGGATATATAGTAAAGGAAAAACTACTGACTGAATCTGGTCACAACCATGACAAACAGAAAACCAAAATTACCCTAAAATTTGCCCAAGATTACTGGAATATAAAATCCATTTAACACCCAAATTTACATAATGACAAAAGTGATGATATATTTAAATTGATTAATAGTCATTTAGAAATGATTTAACTTTTATTTCTAACAAATTTGCTTTTTCATTTCAACTATCAAAATTCATTTGAATGTTGTAGCAGATTTGGTTACTGAAAATCATAGTCCACCAGAGATTTTTTTCCTTGTATCCTTACCTTTGCCTTTATCCCCACAAACTGATTTTTTACCCAACTTCACTATTTTGGCCCAAAAATCCTTCTCCATACTTGGTTAGATGCAGTCATTAGCAGTTGAAAAGAATTGCTTTCTCTCCTTTAGCTCAGACCAGAGGAAAAACCACAGATTCTTGCTTTAAGTTTTTTTAGACAGAGTCCTACTGGCAGCCACAGAGAATGTTAGGAATCACAAGACCAAACAGTGCCAACGCTTCACCTCCTACTCTGTCTTCCTCCGTTCCCAATTCAATTGGAAATGAGTCTCTCCTATTTTCCCCTGCCACATGTCAAGCCCCCAATATATCTTGCCTAGATTTCTTCAATAATCTTGCTATTGTCTTTTCTCTTATCCTTGCACACTACAGTTCATCTGACTCACCACTGGGCAGACAAATCTCACAAAATGGAATTGTGCTGAGAATACATCCATGCTCAGAAACATTCAAATATACTTCAGTTCCTAGCAAATGCGGTACAAACTTGGCCTAAGTCCCACCACAAAATGGCTGCCAGTTATCTGATCGTATTTTATGAGTAACAATATAATTTAGTGCCCAAAATACTTTTTCAGAGTAACAGGAGTGATATTAACAACAGGGCACGTTGGGATGGATAGGTCACCCACCTCTCCCTGTGACTATGGTGAACACTCCCTTCAGTCACAGGTTTTACACACAACCTGTTTCATTTCCACCTCCTTCATGCAGACTTTTTTGATCCCTCAAAAGGATATGCTACCTTCCTCCTTCTCTGTCTGTGGCCCCAAGACCTCAGTGTAGGCACTTTGCCTCAATTTATGTTATTCTGCCTTGTATTGGTCATCCACGTGCTTGGTTTGGCCCCCTTCTTGACCCTAAACAACTTGATAGCAAACTTCTTACTCATCTTTACTTTTCTTAAACACCAAGCAAAGGTCCCTTCATATAGCAGTTAACACATATTTTTAAGTTAATTTTTTTTTAACATTTATTCACCTTTGAGAGACAGAGAGAGACAGAGCAAGTGGGAAAGGAGCAGAGATAGAAGGAGACACAGAATCTGAAGCAGGATTCAGGCTCTGAGCTCTCAGCACAGAGCCTGATGCGGGGGCTCAAACCCACAAAGCATGAGATCATGATCTGAGCCAAAGTCGGATGCTTAGCCGACTTAGCCACCCAGGCACTCCATTTAACAAATATTTCTAACCAAATGTAATCACTGACTGTAAACAAATATTTAAATTGTGGCCCTTAAAAAATATTTATTTAGTAATGGCATTACTGAATCCTAAAAAAGAGGGAATTTATAAACTGTGACGATCAAAAAATCTCAAGTCATTTTACAAATTCAAAATCCCTCATTCGTTTCTGCATCTGAAAGATTTTTCACAAAATACACATTACATACCAAAAGCCCCAATATGAGAATATGCATTCATGTTGTCTTAGAAAGGTTTTTCCTGAGACTTTCACTTAAACCTTTCTCTATGCAGTCAATTCTATGTTTATCAAGTAAATTTATTAAATGAAATAAAATCTAAGTATTTCTCAAATAAAAACCCTCCATCACCCAACTTCCCATATCCTGATGCTATTCTAGAGAATTAACACATTTTAGGATGTTTTTTGTTTTGTTTTTTCTTGTGGTTTAAATCATGCACTTATCTCTTGGGTTATCAATTTGGATTGTATCTGTTGACTGCTCTCAGTAAAAGGTGAGTGACTTAATATACCTACACAACTTCTCTATTGCCCCTCTTTAGTCATCACCCAAGTTTTTAAAGTTGTGTTAATATTTTTAACTTAACAGGGCTTACACTGCTAATATTCACTTCCATATTTCTGTATTTCGTTTCCAGATTTCTTCTAACAAAGTAAGTGATTTTTGTATATGGCTACTGAATGTTATTCCCTTCAGATTCATCCAGGTAGCAAGACCGGGCTTGCAGAGAAGGAATAACCATAATTACTAAAACTCTACCTTTTAAAGGGTAATTAGACACTAGGGTCCAATAGATCCTTTTATAATCCCTTTTTAAATACCTTCGTTTCTTCGAGGTTATATGAAATGCCACTGTTACTCATCTCATATCAGATATGCTTTTCTTATTTTGTTGGATAACATCTAGAATAATTCATATATGAGATATGTAGGCATCAGATTTTCTGAGCCACATACATTTTTAGCCTCACATTGATTGATAGTTTGGCTGGCTATACAATTGTAAGTTTAAAATACTTTCCCTTAGAAAGTCTTTGCTCATTGCCTTCTAGAATCCAGGGAGGCATATGAGGCCTGGTTTTCATATCTTGTATGTATCTTTTCTCCCTTCAAAAAGTTCTTAGAATTTTCCCTCAATTAATGCAATTTTACTGAGATGTGTGGGCCTTTCAATTTTAAAAATTGTCTTTCTTCAATTTGTGAAACTTCTAGTTTTTTATTTTATTTTATTTTATCTGGCCATTTCTTTCCCTTCTTTGTCTGTTTCTTCTTCTCAATGCTTATTAGATATATTTTAGAATCCTGCATCCATTCTCACAGTGTGCTTTTTAAAAAAAAATTTTTTTTTAATGTTTATTTCTGAGACAGAGAGAGACAGAGCATGAGTGGGGGAGGGGCAGAGAGAGAGGGAGACACAGAATCAGAAGCAGGCTCCAGGCTCTGAGCTGTCAGCACGGAGCCCGACGCGGGGCTTGAACTCATGAACTGTGAGATCATGACCTGAGCCGAAGTCGGCTGCTCAACCACTGAGCCGCCAAGGCGCCCCACGGTGTGCTAACTTTTGCTCAGATTTCCTTTTTTCACTTTCCTCCTTTTCTTCTTGGTTCTTCCTCTGATTTCACCCTTCAGATCTCCACTGTTAACCCCAGCCATCCCGTATTTACATTCAACTGTTCAGCTTTTTATTTTCACATTCATATTTTAATTTCTAGGATCATTTTCTTATTTTCTGATTGATCTTTTCCACAGCAACCTATGCATGTGTGTATGTTCAATATTCTCTGGATTCTCTCTGGAACACTCATTAAAATTCTGCTGTTAAAAATTCTCTTGCGTTTTCTGAATTACCTCTGGTTTTGTTGTGTGTATGTGTGTGTTTGTATGTGTGTATGTGTCTTTTTAAACAACGATATTGGGTCTTCAGTTACCACGACATCCTTGGCTGTTGTATGATTATGATGTAGGGCCAGGTTGGTTGATAAGGATTATTGGTGGGGTCCATTTTCCTTGGATGGGAGGGCTGACCACACACCTGTGTACGTTGGTGACAGTTTTACCCACCTGGCTTCTCTTGAAGATGCATGGATAAAGGCACACAAAAGGACCTACCACAGGAGGAACTTTATCTAAGAGCTGAGACCTTTATCATATCTCTATCTTGTACAGAAGATGTATTTCTTATTGCCCACCTGTTCATGTCTGTCTGAAATAAAGTTACTTCAAATTCTGCGTGGTTTCTTTCTCAGTACCTTATACCCACACAAGTAGACTAACATAATCCTACCATCAGATAATTCCCATTCTTGAGAGTAGAATTCTCTAATACCTGTAATCTTTCTCCTTGTTAAATTGGAGCAGAAAGGAGGGGACTCCTGGGTGGCTCAGTCAGTTAAGCATCTGACCCTCGGTTTCAGCTCAGGGTTCATGAATTTGAGTCCTCATTGGGATTCTCTGTCTCCCTCTCTCTCTGCCCCTCCCTTGCTCACTTTCCATCTATCAAAATAAACATTAAAAAATTTTTTTAAATGTTTATTTAAAATGTTTGTTTAAAAAAAATCTTTTTAAATGTTTATCAGGAACTCCAATAAATAAACATTTTTAAAAAAGTTGGAACAGAAAGGGAAAGTGAGAAGCTCACTTGGACTAGCTATTTTGAAATGTAGCTTTTTAAATAATTTTGCTGATGGTCACTCCCATGCCCATGTCAGGTCTTTATGCTGACTCCAGGGTTAGAAATTATTTGAAACTGTCATGGTAAGAACCATTTGTGTCTCTTGGGTTGTGCTTTCCTTCTTTTAATTTCTCTATAAATCATACCCATTTGACTTTTATTTTTCAGACTTTTCCCAAATTGTTCTACCTTACCTTGGCTCTAAAAACATAATGGCTTCTTCCCATTTTCTCTCTCTTTCCTGTCCTCGTTTTCTTCCTGTTTTTCTTTTTTCTTTTCTTTCATTCTTTTTTTCTTTCTTATTTTTTAAATTTCACTGTTGCCTTAGAGGGAAGGGATATATATGTTCATGCCAGCCCATATTGTGAACCAGAAGCCAGACTAAGTTTCTTCTTTTATATTTCTTTTAATGATGCCAATAACTCTGCTTTGCATTTATTTTTGATAACCTGGAATTTATACTAATATTTGGTTAAATATTTTCTACACTTTTGGGGTGGGTGGTACTAACCCATATGACGCTGCATTTAGAGATTTAAAAAATAATTTCATAACATACAAATGTGATATGGTTACAGCCAAAAGGAACTATTTGCTTGCAATCTGCTCTCCCTGGCACCCTGTGTGCTCCATAAGATACAAGCATCTACTGAATCACGGAAAATGCAATCTGAAGTTACACAAGTAAATTAGTCACTGCATTCTGTACTATCAACAGTCTGGAGTATCATTAAAGTTCTGTCTATATAGAAGAAAAATTAAGTCTATTTGTATGGCATTCCCCCAGAACATTTCTGAAATAAGGTCATGGTCACTATGACTGAAAAAATTCACACTTTAGTCTTAATCAAATCTAGTAGTCTAGATTTTTAAACATATTAAGAAAGCTAAACCATTTTAATGAGATGAGTTAGCTGTAGGACTAAGTTCCCAGGTTGACTATCTAATTGTATAGTTGATTAAATTATTATAATTTGGGCATAGAAAATTCAAACCCTTTGCAAATTCAATTTCAATTAAAAAAAAAGATGAATGTGTAAATACCACAGTCTCGCTAACAGCGAAATGTTTAAATTAAGTAGCCCGAGGCCTCACAGCATCCTCAGAGCCCAAAAAAGTAGGATCATGGAATCTAAGCAAGGTTCATTGAGCAAATATTTCTTTATGCTGTCAGATAAGATAGGCATCCCCAAAAGAATTGCCCTAAATGTGTAAGTTGGCAATTTTCTGCAGTGGTAATATGGAGCACAACCGGAAAAAAAGTAATAAGCCTGGCTAAGGCAGCCTTCTCTAGGAGAGCCACTTAACAGGCTTGCCTACGCTGTGCCCTAGAATCTTCTTATTTCATTTTTTCCTTCTGTGTCTCCACAAGCATATCATTTTAACTGAGTGCGTAAATGAGATTACATAAATGTTTTCTTTTCTGGTTGCTTTTCCTTTTCCCTTTTCTATTCGGGTTTCCCCTTCTGGAGTTGACTGCAACTCTGGTTTGGTATGCTAGTGTGGTATGACTCATCTCGTCTGGACACAATCTTCCACCATACCTGAAATAGGTATCACGATAATAGATGCCATGAAACCGCGGCATCTATTTGAAGCCTTCAGAGGCATCTGCTTCAAATGACAGTACATTGACTAGCAAAGAAAAAATCTATCCTGTTTCCACTTCCTTCCTGTCGAAGGAAATGAAGCAATGCTGAGAGACAGGTGTGGCTGGAGAACTACTCTGGTCTGATCTATTCCAAAAATCACTTCCATCGTCATTTAGGTGATATTGACAGGGTTCTCAGGCTCTTCTTTTCTCATCTCAACTTTTCCCTACAGCAGTAATTTTATCATCCTTTTCAGAACTACCTTTCACAACTCTTGTTAGAGTTACTCACTTTTCAAATTTAACATATTTCAGCAATTGATTTCTGATGACACTTTCCAGTATTTCTGGCTAAATATAGGAAGTCAGTTACGCATTGCTGCAGGAACAATCCTCTCTTCCCATTCTCTGGGTCCTACAGATCTTGTTGCCTTCTTTAATTTACTTAATATGGATGATATACACCCTGATGTAAATCTCTAATATTTTAGAAAACACATTGAGTGGGGGTGCTGCACAGACATGGTCTAAAAGGCTGGAGAAATTGAGACAACTATCTGGATAAATATGAATGTATTCAGTCGTTAAACACATTTTTTTTGAGGCTCTATGCTGGCCCAGTCCTCAACTAGGTGATGAGGATATAATGGTGAGCAAAACCAAATAAGATCCCTGTCCTCATAAATTATAGCCTAATAATAGTAACAGCCAACAAGGAATGAACTTATTACATGCTAAACACCTGTCATGACTCATATCATGTCATTCTCAGCAAAACTACCCTGAGGTATCTATTAGTACCAAAAAACACACCATAATGAGACAAAAGAAGCATTTGTTTTTATTGAAGTCACCCATCTTCCTGCCTTTTCTAGAGGATATGAGCTCAAGTCTGCTTGAGTTCTAGAGTAGGGCTGGGTACAGATGGCAAGTGACCGCTTTATATTGCTTTCCATGTGAATTTGCATTCTCCAGGAGAATTTATTACAACCTTCAGAAGTATAGCCCTTGCCGACGTTTTCCCAGCCAATTTAGCAGAGTCAGGATTTGAACCCAAATCCACCTTCTCCAGAGCTTAAGCTCTTCCTTACTCCCATTATCCATCTCTGTACCCCCATACTCTTCTGCCCTTCAACAGACAGATGCAGTAAAAGAACGAGGGAAGGATGATAAGACAAAAGTATTTGATTAATTGCACCAAATGCCATTTGTTCTCTGTATTCTAGACAGAACTAAGATAACTATAATAATTCCTTTTTGCCTTTCTCTCTACGTATTTAGCAGCCCTATTTCAGAATAAGTGATGACAACATTTTTTAAAAGAAATGCATATGGCCCATCATTAGAATGAGAAAACTTGTTTTCCAGAAAAAAAAAAGTTGTTGCAATGGGGATCACAATAAGATGAAGATATAAGATTCCCATTGTATTACAGTCTAATTGAAATCATAAATAAGCATTACAGTATTATATTAGATCGCTATTGTGCAAGGCACTCTGTGGACACATTGAGTAGGCATTCACTGAGGAGGTACTACATGAAAGCCTCTATGTTAAGAGACATATTCACTCAGATATACATTAAATGGATACTCTTTCCCCTCAGGAATTTTTCAAGGATGACACCTGCAGGTGAGAGGAAGAAATAAAAGAGTGGGAGAGTGCTGAGGGAGGAGTCTAAGACAATTCCCAGGTTTCTGACTTGAGCTACTGGACCATGATGCACCAAGGGAAGAAAGGTTGCTTTAGCATATAGGGGTTTTTGAAATTTTTGAGTTTTGCTTTCTTTTCTGCTTTGAGGGTGTTTTGTTTGTTTTCCACCCAATGATCTATCTGGTTGAAGCACTGTGCTCTTTGGAGCTTGGCAATGTCATAACCCTTGTCTGATTACCTTGGCTTTATGAGTGCAATTAGAGGTGGTAAAATACGTATTCAAGAGATTTCTGCCATCCTAACAGCCCCTCATCACCATCCCTGAGGATTCTTTTCCTGTCTATTTCACTAATTCTATTTTATTATTTTTGTCTTTTCAGTACAATTATGAGAGTTTGCATGAGTCCATGACCATGCCTCAGTGTGTCAACCCTTCCTTCACACCACTTTTCTACAGGAAAAGAAAATTCCACTAGGAATTAGTGGAATGCAGCCGTAGGTACAAATCTAATAAATGATGTCATTAATTTCTATTGGAAAAACATGATTCAACTTGATTTCAACATCTGAAAAAAAAAAGGTGGGGAAATTAAATGGTGTTTTATCATTGAATAAAGACTTACTTCACAGAGCTGTCTGTCTTTATGAATGCTAAAATGTACCTTTATAATTTGATTTTACCCAGGGGTTTTCCAAAACATCTGTCTAAATTATTCAACTAATTTTAGCTTTTATTCCTACTTCTGTTATAATTTCAGAGAGACCTGTATGGTTAGATGAGTTTTCTTTTGTAGATTACTCTAAGAAGCATAATTAAATGCATACCGAAAGAAATTCTGCTCTTCTGCTGTCTCCTGTGTTATGAATTCTGTGTCACTGACATACAGTTACAGGATGCATAGCTCTCTTGTTTGCTTTCTCATCTCAGATCTGACTCCTCACCATCTTCCCCTGCCCTTGAGCCTCATCTTCTCCTGCCTTTGAGCCTGGCACCTTGCTCGTGCTGGCAGGCGTCAGGCAGGCATCGGCCAGGAGCCAGACTGAGCCTTACAAGGAAGGCTCGGGGAAGCGGACTGACACGGGCTCAATAATTAGCACAATACTGGACACAATGCTCAATAAGGATCTACTGAATTAATGGATGTGTGTACTGCCTGCTACAAACACTTCAAGTTGATAACGTGGGCTAATTGGCTGAGCATTAGAAATGAGAATGGAGGACTGACCAGCTCTTTGGTCCTCCAAGTCAATAACACTTCTATAAAGCCTTTTTTTTTAGAGATAGAGAATTTTATTCACTTTTAATATCGGTGTCAACTATTTTAGCAACGTGAAAAAGAAATCTTCTCGTGCATTTTGTGTACTGTTTTGAATAGTAAAGACATTTTGACAGAGAATAGCAAGCAGGTAGCAAATTTTATGTGAAGCCTTAGGATGACACATAATTGCATTCTATAAAATACCTCAGTAGCCAAATCTTAGCTTCTTACAGCTCTTGATGCAGAGCCGGTCTAAATTCAGCAGCTCCTAAGACTGACTAAATAATCTAAGGACATTACAATGCTCTGAAGATTCCCACAATTTGTGTTTCTTACTGAGTTCTTCAGTCTTTTCCACATTCCATTATATCATGAAAACAAAATAAATCCACTTAACACATTTTCTAATTTGTCTCACAATGTGCTTCTCTGACTTCCTTTGATTCCACAAAGCTAAGAAAGAAAAAAATGAATTGTGTCTAGCATTCAGTCAGACCTCTGTAGGCATGGGAATGTCTGTCCCTGAAAATATACACACAAACTCCAGGTCTCAGACACGTGTTCAGCGGCAATTAGGGCGCAGTGGCACCAGCCGTCTCTCCCCGCCCTCAGCATATTCTCCTGCCCATTTTACCCTGAAACTCTTCCTTCCTCCGGCACTGCTGCTGAGGGACAGCCCCAGTTTAGCAGGATTCTAGTTCGGAGAGACAATGGTCACCTTTTTTCGACTACCTTAAGAATGCTTATTCGTATAATGCATGCTTGCACTGCTGTGATGATACTATCTAATTGCTTAATGTCGTACCATGATTTTATTTATTCTAAAAGTTGAGGCACTGAAAGACTTATGCAAATAGACGTATCATCTTATTTGTATTTGCTCTACCCCCACTGCCCTTGAAAGTCACAATGTGAAAAGTAAGAGTAGAGGATCATTTATAAAATGTAAAGCAAGAGAGAGAAAAAGAAAAGGAAGTTAGATGTCAGAACTCAGGAGATTTTGTCTGGGTAAGTATTCATTACACAGAAAGCAAAATAAACTACTTATGGCCCCTTTTCAGATAAAACAGTATATTTAAAAAGGCAGTCCTAGGTTCAAATACAAATACAAGTACCACTTAATGTTATTAATAATTCACCTAATGCAGACATTTCCAGACTCTGAAAAATATTGTTTTGCCCTGACTAGTTCAACTAACTATATCAAAACAGACACAACAGACATTGAGAGATTTATTTTCCAGCTCATGCATTCTCTCCTAAGTCAAATTTACAAGTTTGATCCTAATAAATTCCTATCTACATATGTCAAAATATAATGTTTATTGGGTTTAGAGCGTCAAACTGCCTTACTTTATTTTCCTGCCATGTGCTTGGTCCTACATAAAATATTCATGGACTTCTATCAGACCATCTCACTCATGAAAGGTCACAGGTCTGGAACCCATGGTAAGTTTTTTCTATTCAGCAGCAAGTTTGCTGAAGTACATTTTTTTTTTTTTGTCCAAACATGGTTGAAAGCCACATTGATCTAGTAAGGGATGAATGCTCATACTAATGAGCTCTCTGTGCCCTTGTTGAGTACTTTTTCCTCTGAATTAGTTGGGATTTTAAGAGTCATGCATGACCTCACTTGGAATGTTAGAGACTAGGGAATGTAATTGCCCCCAGGATGCTTGATTTCCTCCTAACTTCTGATGACAGAGGGTGGAAGAATCTTTAAACCCTCATTCTGAGAGAATAACTTTTTCATATGCACATTAGGGCTGAAGGACTATTCATTCAGAAAGATAGCATTTGCCTTTGTTTTATAAAACAGCTTGTCTCTGTTAAACTACCCAAAGCTTGGAATTCATGTTTAACTTTAGTTCTCTGCTTTTCTGGACATAAACTACATGTATCCAGTTCAGCACGTATTCCCTTTCACATACAGATGTTCTTTACTTGCAGTGATTTATGTGAGAAAGGTTAATTGGAGATTCGTGGCAAAAGAAAATTATTTTAAGAGATTTAATTGATCTTCACCTTCTGAAAAATTAGAAACTGCTTTTTGTATAACTGCCCATTGCTATCTTTTTTTAAATCCTTCAACATCACCTTTCACATATGGAAAAGTGATAACAATGGAGGCTGAAGGGAAGTAGCAAGATGGCACAGATCGAACTAAGCCATTTCAGCTTTTTTTTGTAGTGGTTGTTGCTCTACTATAAGCTCTGCCTCCATAACTAAAACCATCATAATTATTAAGGAATAGCTTTTCCCCAGAGTCACATTACAACCAGAAAAGGAGGCATTTGTCATGCAATGGGATACCTCTGGGATAGCTCATCCCTATGAATTATGTCTGACTTTCTTTTCTCCCATTCATTTTTAATTAACATTAGGGAAAAAAACCCAGTCATCTTAGTAGATAACAGACCTGGGAAGAGAAACCCAGAAAGTAATGTGAGATCTTTCAGTTTTCAGTTCTACCAAGGTGGACACATGAAAGCATTCTTCATGGGAAATCAACCTTAGTCAACACATATTCAAAGTTAAGTGACCTTGAGGGATTTCATAATTGTGTATATATATATATATATATATATATATATATATATATGAATAAGAATAAAATAGACTGAATCATCTTGAGAGAATATAAGTAAGCCAAAAGAAAAGTGGGAAAGCATCCTAAAGAAAGAAGTTAAATCCAGAGAAGGGTTGGCATATGCATTCTTGTACTTACCTTTTCTGCAGACTGGGCTGTACCGAAAAAGATGGGAATGAAAGCTAACCAAATGATGCAGGTGGTATACATGGTAAATCCAATAGGTTTGGCTTCATTGAAAGTCTCTGGGACACCTCTCGTTTTAATGGCATACACAGTACAAGTGACCATCAAGAGGATACTGTACCCCAGTGAACAAATGAGCGAGAGATCAGAAATGTCACACTTGAGCACTCCCCTGGCATTCTCTGGGTCTAGAGTCCGCTGTTCTCCATAGTCAATGATGATGTGGGGGGGGTCCACAACAAACCAGACACACACTCCCAGGAGCTGGACGGAGATGAGGCTGAAAGTGATCACCAGCTGGGATGCTGGACTAATAAACTTGGGCGCTGTGACCGATTTCTTGCCCTGCTCAAATATTCGGTGGATTCTGTTGGTTTTGGTAAGAAGGGCTGCATAGCTGAAACACATGCCAAGTCCTAGAAAGATCCGGCGGAAGGAACATATGATTGTATCTGGTGCTGCAATCATTAAAAAGGTGATTGAATAACAGAGAAAAATCCCTGTCAGGAGCACATAGCTAAGTTCTCGTCCCGAAGCCCTTACAATAGGTGTGTCATTATAGCGGACAAAGGTCACGATCACAAAGGTGGTGGCGATGATTCCCAATATTGCAACGAACACAGGCACCACAGCCCAGGGAGAATGCCATTCTAGTTTGATGATGGGAATAAGCTGGCAGCCTGTGCGGTTGATGTTTGGTCTCTGATCCAAAGGGCAAAGTTCACAGGAGAGCTCATCCACCTGGTAGTTGTAACCTTCACAGCGCTCACAGTGCCAACAGCAAGGGACTCCTTTCACTGTTTTCTTCCTCTCCCCAGGCTTACAGGGCAGACTGCACACAGACGCCGGGTGAGTGTGTTCTCTATTAGCCCACTGCATGTCTTCCACCTGTGGGGATAAAAAATTAATGAGCTTTCCATTTCCCCCCCCATTTATAATATCCTAATCCTAGCCACAGGTTTGTAATAAATCATTGAGTGCTGACAGCGCAAATACAGTTTACCATAATAAGAGCCCCATTTCTTTCCCCAATATTGACTTTTTGAAAGTGTTAAATGATTGGGTCCAATAAATCATTCATATCATCAACTTGATGAGTGTCATTAGTTTCCATTTACCTCCTCAATGTTGACCAATCTGACATTCGTAGAAAGATTTATTGGCCCAAACAGTTTTGAAACTCAGGAAAGAAAGAAGGAAAGAAGGAAAGAAGGAAAGAAGGAAAGAAAGAAAGAAAGAAAGAAAGAAAGAAAGAAAGAAAGGGAAAGAAAAAGGGAAAGGAAAAAAAAGCCCCATGGAAATAGGTTTTAGAGTTAATCACAAATATAAATGCCAGAGTCCCTGAAACACTGGCTTAGGATATAAACATACATATAAAAGAGTGATCCAAGGCTCTTCACCATATTTAGGGAAATTCAAATCACATTGTGTCAGTTTTGAAAGGAAATGGGAAAATTCACTACTTTAATCTCTGATAATCCTCATGTTCTCGTGGTGATAACTATATTAATGTTTTTGCCTCCATTTAAGCATGAAATAGACTTTTATTTCCCCCAGTTTTGCACTTCCACGCTGTGAAAAAGACCACACTGAATGAGATAGCTTGATGGCAATGTTTCTAATCGAACAAAAGTAGTCTTATAAGTGGCTTAAAGCAGTGAAACTGGTATAAATGAGAAAGTCACCCTAAGGTGCTTAGTATCTACTCAGTCTTCAGGTTCCACCTTCCTCTTTTGGATTAAATCACAGAATACCTCTACTAAAATAAAATATTATTTTAAGGGTATTCTGCCAATCATTGACCTCTTCTTTGATTGTTTACTAAAGGCTCTGGACCCAGTTTCAACATGTATGGGGTAGGGAAGAGGAGGTTTCCCATACCACCAAGCAATCTTAGACCCCTGCCGGGCATCCTATAAGTTAACTCAATTCTGACACTAGCTATCGGGCAATAGCATCAGATCCCACAGGTTAAGGGCTCGGGCTGCAGGACTGTCCCCTCCACTTCAGATATCAGCTATAAGTCCAGGTTGTTACATGTGCAGATTCTGAAAGACCTATAGATTGGAGGTTCCAACAATACCAGCCTTGGGTTCAATTAGTGTTCTAGAGCAGCTCACAGAACTAGGACACACGTTACTTACTAGATTACCAGTTTATTATAAAAAGGATATACCTCAGGAACAGCCACATGGAAGAGATGCATAGCGGAAGGTGTGTGGAAAGGGCACAGAACTCCAATGCTTTCTGATTATGCCACTCCCCTCAAATCTTCACCTGTTCACCAACTTTTAAACTCTCTGAACTCTCACCTTTTGCGACTTTATGGAGACTTCATCACATAAGCATGATTAATTGAATTAGTGGCCATTGGCATCGATTCAACCTTTAGCCCCTCTCCCTTCCCAAAAGTCTGGCGTGGGACTGAAATTTCTAATCTCCTACTCACATGGTTGATTCCTCTGACAACCAGCCCCCAACCGTAGGTTATCTAGAGGGTTTCCAAAAGTCACCTCATCAACATAATTAAGACACCTTTATTGCTCTTATCACAGAAAATTCCAAAGGTTTTAGGAGTTTGTGTCAGGAATAAGGTCAAAGACCATATGTTTCTTATTATAAATCATAATACCACATTTACCTTATTAGAAACACAATCATTTTAGCAGGACACTAATAGTACAAACTGGAATTATAGATCATAGGAGAGAACTTCTTACGAAAAGTAGCTACTATAAATGGTAAGTTCTATGAACAGTGATTGACACACAATTTGCCCTCAAATATTTGCTGAATTTGTGAGAAAGAAGGACAGTGTACAAAAGAAAACCAAAGGTCCCAAATGGCATCGTGTAGGTTAAAGCCCCAAGTCTTAAACTGGTGTTTACTACCTAGATCTAACTGCAGTTTCAACCTTCCCTAGTAATGTAGTCTTAACCAGGTCAGTCAGGAATTTTCTGATGGATGAAAGTAGTCTGCCAATGGGCCTTCTCCATTCCCCAAAGGAAGATGAGGTAATCTGAAAGATAAGACCTTCTCTTCCCCCTAAGGGAAGGTGACTTTGCCTGGAACAATCCTTTCTTTTCTTTTGCTTACAATTTTTTGCCTGACCCTCCTTCTGATATAAATCTCCCATTTTGCACAACTCCTTGGAACACACCTCTACTTGCTAGATGAGATGCTGCCTGATTCATGAATCATTGAATAAAGCCAATGAAATCTTCTAATTTACTCATCTGAATTTTGTTTGTTAACAATAGGAAGCACACCACAGCAGACCCCGGAGGAAGAAGGGGTCAACTTGATAGTACTGGGACCCAGTAACAGAAGGTTGCTCAAAGAAGCACAGAAATGGGAGCCCAAAGAACATTTAAAAAACAAAACAAAACAATACACAACTTATTTTCCCCAAGACCAGCTCTATTAACAACCCAAAAGAAGAATTACCATATCCTATGGTGGTCTGGCTCCAAAATGGCTCCCGATAATCTCACCTCCTAGAATTCGTGAACTCATGTATTTCCCCTCCAACTGTGAATAGGGTTGATTTATGTAAACAAAAGTACATACCAGAAATTATTACATGTGATTTCTGAGACTATTCTGAGATTTCTGAGAATATTTCTGAAAAAATATTCTGGTTTCTGCCCTGCTGTCTCTTGGATCACTCACCCCAAGGGAAGAACCACAGTGTCATGAGACCTTCTCAAGAAGCCCAATGTAAAGAACTCAGGCCACCTGCCGACAACCGGCACCAACTTGTCATGCATGTGAGGGAACCACCTACAAAACAACCTGTCTGGCTGCACTCAAGCCTTCAGATGACTACAGCCCCAGATGATACCTTGACTGCAACCTCATGAGAAATACTGAGCCAGAAACACTCAGCTAATAAGCTGCTTCTGAATAGATACTGTGTAAGATAACAAATGTTTTACTGTCTTAGGGTGTTAAATTTTATAATTATTTGTTACACAGCAATAGAAAACTAATACTACTCAAAATAAGCTTATCCCCCCATCTGTGACCACCACCAGTGTAACGTTTTATTGAAATTCTACTCAGAAGGCAGTGACGCCTGTCATTTACCAAAAATATGCCCCAAACTGGCTCATTTTGGCAATATAATTTCATCACCTTATGGTTCCCTCTCTTTGGGAACATGCAACTGAGACTATTCTCATGAATAGATCTATCACTTAAGGATGTTTTCTTTTCTTGAATGTGGGGTGAGTGATTGAGGATAGAGAGCTATAATCTCCAAGCTCAATACTTGCAGAGGTTGATTTATGTAAACAATAGTACATACCAGAAACGATTACATGTAATTTCTGAGATGAGGTCATAAACAGTATCTTGGCTTCTGCCTTACTCGAGGTGGAATAGAAAATTCATGCCTGTTTAATTTCAAATGTTCTCCTTTGAGAAAATAGTGGTACTTGATGTGTCATAAGGGCACTCAAAACCATTAGCTCTTACCCTGTCTTTTCACCACAAAGGTAAAGCAATCTATCACAACCCAGCTAATTTTCTATTAGGTTTTAAAGATTTAGAAAAGCTATTTTATTTATGTATAGAATTCCATTAGGGAAGAAAAAAAAGTTAAATTGGAAACATACAGTGGTTTCTCTTGAAAATATTGAGAAAAATGAAATGCTCCACAGAATGGCAAAAGTATTGATTTTATACCCTAATGGACTCCTAAAAGATAATAAAATACTTTTGTGAAGGTTATATTTCAAAGCTAATTATTGTAAAACCAAAATTGCATTTTGTTTGGGGTTTCTATAGATATATGAGGTTATTGAAAAAAAAAAGGCAGCCAAAATCTCAAAAACATTAAACTTCAAGACTGGTAGAGACTTTAAAGGTCAGCTTTCTAACCACATGTATAATTCTTTAATTCTTAATACATTTCATTTTCCACAAAGAAATAAGACTTGTTAACAAAGAGATACACTTATATAAGGTAAGCCTCAATACATAGGATAAATATTTATCATTATGAGCCAAATATTAAATTTTCCATGGTCAATTTCTGTGTACTGAACGAATAGAAAACTATTTTTCATAAATAAAAAATAAAGTTATAAGATAATGGGAAATACTGCAATACTTTAAATAGTTAAGAATTTTAAGAAAAACACCCACAAACACTACATATGACTTTTCTTAATATATTAATTATATTTTTGTAATTATATATTATATTTATTTTATATAATTATATATTAATTATATTATATATCATAATTATAATATAATTAATATATAATACAATTATATATTAATTATATTATTGTAAATGTGATACATACACATGACTCCATTTTCATCAAGGAATCTATTTATATATAACTGTACTGTGTTTTGATGCCATAGTTGAAGTCTGGGAACCAACCAATACCTCAGGGAAGGATAAATAGCAAATAGTTGAATCATGATCTTATAAATACTTTAATATTTGAGATAAATAATTTATTTTGCATATGTTAAACAGTGATTAAAAACAATACTACTAATTTACTGAGAGTAAATTAAACAACCTCTAATTTTCACAGCTGTACTATAAAGCATAAATAAAGATCATTCAGCCCTTTTGTGCAACTTTATTAACAGATTATACCATCTTTCTTATGAGTGTCCATGCATTTTTAAAATTTGTCTTCCTTGTCTTTGACATTATTCTGATATTAGATTAGGGTTTCTTTCTAAAATATATAGTCTAACAAATGGATGATAGTTATATAGACAGACCTCCGGGGACAAAACCATAACCCATTCCTGTCTTGACAAAGTTTACCAACAGTGATTCATTCTGTACGTTCCAAGCCAGTACATCTCATAGAATATGAGCCATCAACTGGTTTCTGCTGTCAAATCCAATTATTACTGCAGACAAATACACCAGCAGCCAAAAACCCAAAACTTTCTGAGTGTGTTTCTTCTTCTTTTTTTAGAGAGAGATAAAGAGTGCAGGTAGGGCAGGGGCAGAGGAAGAGGGAGAGAGAGAATAATCTCAAGCAGGCTCCATGCTCAGCACAGAGCCCGCCACGGGGCTCTATCTCACGACTGTGAGATCGTGACCTGCGCTGAAATCAAGAGTCAGATGCTCAACTGACTGAGCTACCCAGGCACCCCTTGTGCTTCTATTTTTTAACCTTTAATCTTTTCAGACCAATCAACCTAGAGTAATTATTCATAAATTCTTTAAATAGACATTATTTTTCAGAACAATTTTCTTCTGTGTAGTTTTAGTATCTCTCGAAAAACAAAAAGACTATGTTTCCAAATTAAAGGCTCCATTATAAATAATAATTTCCAGTATTCATTATAAAATCCTTACTCAATATACCTCTATTATAGTATTTTCCCCATATTTTAAGTGGTATCTTCACTGATGTGATTACTATACATGTGGGAACATTTTAAATACTAACAGATAACTGATATAACCAGTCATACCATTCTGAATTACCTCTTTTCCTTTTTCTCTATACATACGCACAGTATCGATAATCATTTTGGTGACTAGTTTGCCACCCCAGGATTCAAACACCCAACTCTTCATATGACTTTATGTCATATCTGCAAATATTTCCAGTGAAACTGGGCATTTTAAAAAAGCTTTAATTACTAATTTCCACATAATCTGTAGCTTTAACAAGTGCACTAATTAGCCTAAGTATTTAAAATGTCAAACTTTCGTGTATTTTGTGAATCATGATTCACATATGAGTGAATACATGTTCCATAGTTAACCTGATAATACAACTCAAAATAAAGTTTCTCAGTATATTGGTATATATATATATATATATATATATATATATATATTTTTTTTTTTTTTTTAACCTTTCTTA
Organism: Lynx rufus; assembly: GCF_022079265.1. Classification (NCBI taxonomy): domain Eukaryota; kingdom Metazoa; phylum Chordata; class Mammalia; order Carnivora; family Felidae; genus Lynx; species Lynx rufus. Next base: position 143,982,660 of record NW_025814856.1, read on the forward strand.
ATGTTTATTTTATTTTTGAGACAGAGAGAGACAGAGCATGAATGGCGGAGGGGCAGAGAGAGAGGGAGACAAAGAATCAGAAGCAGGCTCCAGGCTCTGAGCTGTCAGCACAGAGCCCGACGCGGGGCTCGAACTCACGGACTGTGAGATCATGACCTGAGCCAAAGTCGGACGCTTAACCGACTGAGCCACCCAGGCGCCCCTTGGTATATATATTAATACATGAATATATATTGCTTCCTTAATATTCATCCATTTCCTTTGGGTCACACATAGCTTTCTACTCATTTTCAAAGTGGTGAGTACTATTAGGGTCCTTTGAAAATCTAATACTTACATGTGAGACAATCCGTATATTAAAGTGATGATTTTATATAATATTACATATCCATATAACTTTTAAAAATGCAGACTTCTCAGGGCACCTGGGTGGCTCAGTTGGTTAAGCAACGGACTTAGGCTCAGGTCATGGTCTTGTGGTTTGTGGATTTGAGCCCTGCGTCAGGCTCTGTGCTGATGGCTCAGATTCCGGAGCCTACTTTGGATTCTATGTCTCCCTCTCTCTCTGCCCCTCCTCCGCTCATGATCTCTCTCTCTCTCTCAAAAATAAATAAACATTAAAAAATGCAGATTTATCCTATTTAGAAGGACAATTTAAAATAAAGTTCATAAAATTTTATCATCAAAAAAGTAAAATACTTCAGAATAAGCAAGTAAAGTGGAAATTTTTTTTCACCAAAACCTATAAAATATCATTTTAAAAAATGAAAGAAGACCTAAATAAGTGAAAAGAAACCCCATGTTCATGGATAAGATGCTAAGACAGAAACATTCCCTAAACATTAATTGACAGATCCAACATGATCTCTATCAAAATCCCATCTGGCCACTGCAGAAATTGACAAGCTGATCCTAAAATCCATTCAGAAATGTCAGGGACCCAGAATAGACAAAGCAATCTTGACAGTGAAAAATAAAGTTGGAGAATTCACACTTCCTGATTTTAAAACTTACTACCAAGCTATAGTAATCAAGACAGCATGATACTGGCATAAAGATGGACCAATCAATGAAATAAAATTAAGGACCCAGAAATAATGTCTCACATGTATAGGCAATTGATTGTTAACAAAGATGCCAAGAAAATTCAATGAGGAAAAATAGTCTTTTCAACAAAAGGTGCTGGGACAAGACATGACAACAAAACCTTAAGAAACAAAATAGAAATAGATGAATTGGACTTTATCAATAGTAAGTCCTTTTGTGATTCAAAAGATGCCTTTATGAGAGTGAAAAGACAACCCACAGAGTGGGCAATATTATTTCCAAATTGTGTATCTGATAAGAACATATATATATATCATGAGATGAAATTTAAATTTTACTTTTTTTTAAGGCATCTGAGTATATATTGAATTTTTTCAAATTCTTAAATTCCAGTTAGTTAACATATAGTGTGATATTTGTTTTAGGAGTAGAATTTAGTGATTCATGGGACACCAGGATGGCTCAGTCGGTTAAGCGTCTGACTTCAGCTCAGGTTGTGATCTCATGGTTCATGGGTTCGAGCCCTGCATTGGGCTCTGTGCTGACAGTTTGGAGCCTGGAGCCTGCTTTGGATTCTGTGTCTCTCTCTCTGCCTCACCCACCTCTCACTCTGTCTCTGAGCTCTCAAAAATAAAGAAACATTAAAAAAATTAAAAAAAAGAATTTAGTGATTCATCACTTACATGTAACACCCAGTACTCATCACAAGTGTCCTCTTTAATACTTATCACCCATATATTTTTATAGACCACACACACACACACACACACACACATATATTAAAAACTCTTAGAATTAAACAGTTAAAAGACAAATAATCCAAACAAAAATGAGTTAAAGAATTGAAGAGACATTTCTCCAAAGAAGATGTATGAATGGCCAATATGCATATGAAAAGTACCCAACATCATTAGTCATCAGGGAAATGCAAATACAACCAAAGGATCCACTAGGATGGTTATAATAAAAAGTGCAGACAGTATCAAGTGTTATTGAAGATGCGAAAAAATTAAAACCCTTTACATTGCTTATGGGAATTTAAAATGGTTCAGTTATTTTGGAAAACAGTTTGGCAGTTCCTTGAAAAGTTAAACATAGAGTTGCCATATGACCCAGCAATTCTACTTCTAAACAATTCCAATCCAAGAAAACTGAAGGCGTATGTTCGCATAAAAATCTATATAAGAATGTTCAGGGTAGCATTATTATAACAGCCAAAAAGCAGAAACAACCCAAATGTCCATAAACTGATGAATGGATAAACAAAATGTGCTATATCTATACAACCAAATATTAAAAATAAAAAAGGAATACAGTATTAAAAATAAATAAAAAGAATAAAGTACTAATACAGGCTATAAAATGGATGAACACTGAAAATATGTTAAGTGAGAAAAATTAATGACAAAGACCACCTATTGTGTGATTTTACTTTATAGGAAATGTCCATAGACAGACAATAGACTGATGACTGCCAGGGGTTAAAGGGAGAAGGGAACAGAGTGAGTGCTCAAGGGTACAGAATTTCTTGGGTGGTGATGGAAGTGGCCTAAAATTAGGTAGTGGTGATAGATGCACAACTCTGTGAATATACTGAAAAATACTGAATTATGCACTTTAAAAGGACATATTTCATAGCCTGTGAGTGATCTCGGTAAAGCTGTTATTTTTAAAAATATGCAAATTATTTAACTTGATACATTCAGGTATTATTAATGCTGGGTATTATTTGTTGCATAAAAAAACATGTTGCAGATTCACTCTGTTTAAGACACAGGTTCAATGTGGGGATCCAACAGTGACAAGGACATGGTCCCCGACCTCCAGAGACAGTGTAGGTAGGGAAAGAGATACACAAAGAGCAAGTCACAGCTCCATATGAGACTCCCTAAAAAGGGGTGAGGAAATGGTGCTGCTAGAAGAGCACCCTGCAGGGTCAGAAAGAAAGAAAAAGGTCATTAAGACCCAGGGGCAAGAAGTCACATCAATCGGAGAAACTAAAGGTACAAAAAATGTTAGGCGTGTAGATTAAAGCATGGGGTGGAGTGGCAAAGAAGATGTGAGATCATGAAGGACATGAGCCACCAAGAAGAGTTTGGATGCTATCTTACAGGTGGTCAAGGGGATCCTTTGGAGGATTCTATCAAAGACAGGGGTAGTGAGTTTCATTGTTTAGAAGAATCGTGGGCTGCAGAGTGGAGGGAAGACTGATGGAGTCCAGGACTCGAGACAGACCAGTCACACTGAGGCTGCTGCAGAATTCCAGGTGACAGGTGGGGGCAACAGGAATCTGAGGGTGTAGAGTGGCCAGGAAGGGCTCTGTAAGCAGGTTTTCATACTTTACTCTCCAGCCCATAGACAGCGATTAAAGGATTTTAAGCAAATATATGGCATGATTATATATATATATATTTATACATATTATATTTGTATGGCATTATATACATTATATACATATATATGTATATAATATATACATAATGTATATGTATATAATGTATATACACATTATATATATCATATATATGTATATGTACATATATATGTATATAATGTATATATGTTATATACATTATATGCATATATACATATATATATATTTATATATATTATATTTGTATGGCATTATATACATACATATATGGCATCCAGACACCCAATTTAAGAGTCATTCTTAGCATTCTCTGGTGTGTACATATATATATATATATATATAATATTTATATGGCATTATATACATACATATATGTCATCCAGACACCCAATTTGAAAGTCATTCTTACTATTCACTGATATATATATATATATATATATATATTTATATATTTACATTTATATGGCATTATATACATACATATATTATATGGCATCCAGGCATCTAATTTAAGAGTCATTCTTAGCATTCGCTGACTCCCACCCCTCATGTCTAATCAATCACCAGCCACAGGGCCTTGCATGATCTTGCCCCTAACTCCCAGGTAATGACTGACCATTACGTATCAATCCTCCCGACTCCCCTATTACACATTCACACAGCATCTTGTAGTCTCCTTCAGTGGAAGCTTATAGTATGTAATTATGTATTTATTTGTTTGGTTTTCTTTTTATTTAAATAAGTGGTTTTATAAATGTTAGGTTATGTTCCTCAGAATCGCTTAAGGGGTTTACTTAAAATATGGATCCCCGGGCCCCAGTTCTTAAAGATTACAATTCAGTAAGTCTGGGAAGGAACCTCAGGTTGGGATTTTTAAAAGCCCTTCTTCCTGTGATTCTGACAGATGTAATTAGTAAACCATACTTTTCTAAGCAGTAATTTAAAATTTATTTTCCTCAGAAGAGTAAGAGCCAAGTCTGTTTTTCTACTGTTGTATCTCAGAGCCAATTGTGGTGACTAACTCCCAATAGGTATGAAAAAATATAGTTGAGTGAAGGAAGAAGGAACGAAAGAATGAGCAGGTGATGGTACCTTTCATTGAATAGGGGCATCCAAGGGAATGACTGGTTTTAAAAGGTAGATCATGACTTGGTTCTCTAGGAGCTCAAAATCCCAGTGAGGCTTCCAAGCCAAGAAACACACAAATCAGATGAACACTTGAGCTGTATTCATGAGTCAGGTTTGCAGGAGGTAAAGATTTCAAAGGCACAGTCATGTGCAAGGCAGTTGAGACCATGAATATTTATTAGTGAATTCTCATCCACAGAAACAGGGATAACGTGAAGGGAAGACGGCACAAAAGGAGGCCTGGAAAGAGCAACTTTTAAGGAGCAGACTCAGCAAGATCAGTAAAGGAGGATGAAACAACATGGCCAGATGTAAACTAGGTAAGAATATAGTCCAAGGTCCATGAAACCAAATAGATAATTTAACGAATGAAGACATGGTTAGTGATGTCCAAAGACACACATTTCCTGAGGATAGGATTTGAAAAGGGAACGTCCCTAGTTACCTTCATGAGAGAAAATTCAGCTTTTGTGTGAAGTCTTCTCTTATCTACCCCATACCAGGCAGGTAGGTATGTTTCTCCCTTGTATTTCATTATAATTCATTATGTATTTTATCATAACTCTTTGAGATTATATTGTGATTATCTGTTCATGTGTCCATTTCCCCACTAGACTGAGAGCACAATAATCTAAGGTCAGATATTTTTTTATCTCCTTTTAGTTTTAAGACCTAGTAGTCAATAGAAAGTCAATGTTTCATAATACATAAATTGATTAATAAATAGAATGTACAATAAATACAGCTATGATTATAATTACTCTCCATTCAGTGTTTTGAATAGACATGGCTTTAGGCAGTAGGCAGATGTGGGTAGTAAATTTATTCTTTCCTCAATCTGTGTGGTGTCTATTTCATCCATACCCCTAGAGAAGCTAATTTGGGGGAATTATGCACTCTGACACATACCTCACAGGCATATTGGAAAGATCTAATGAGTTAGTATCTGTGAAAGTGTTTTGTGAACAGAAAATGTAAAAGACAGGTGGAAACCCCACATACATTTCAATTTAAGACTGAGAGGCAGCACTGGAAAAGGTCCTCATGCTCTACCTATAATTAAATATAGCTACTCTGTCCAAAAATTATGTTAGCAGCAACAAACAAAAAGCCACCATATCTGGATTTCATCCAGATCTGCTATTTCTTGCTTTTATTTTCCCACAATCTCAACTCTTTTTTTTAAGTTTATTTATTTATTTTGAGAGAAAGAGCACAACTAGGGGAAGTGCAGAGAGAGAGAGAGAGAGAGAGAGAGACAGAATCCCAAGCAGGTTCTGTACTGTGAATGCAGAGCCTGATGGGGGGTCTGGAACTCACGAACCATGAAATCATGACCTGAGCCCAAATCAAGAGTCAGACACTTAATGGATTGAGCCACCTAGGCACCCCCCACCCACAATCTCAACTCTTAATGGCAGTTCCTGGTAACTGCCACATGAGATGCCCATCTTTCACCCATCTCTACGCAGAGAAAACCAGCCAGATGAGTGCTTTCTGTCCTGGGCTCTGAGCTTGGAGAGGATGGCATCTTTAAGTGTGCATGTTGGGGTGTGTGTTGTGGAATGAATGGTTTCAGGGAAGAGTATAGGAAGTCAGACCCACAATACTTCGGATGCATAAGATACACTAACCCTATGACAGAGTTTCACCCCTCCATAGTGCATATGCAAATATACAGGTAGAATGTGGTATTTGTAGCAATAGTATTGAACGATTTTTTTTCTTAGTTTTCAATTTGTGATAAAAATTTTACTTTGAATTCTATGGTTTAATCATAAACCATGGACCTACAACTATGTGTTACTATGTTATAATTATATTTTAGATGACCAGAATTAGTTTCAAATAATTTTCTTAGGTTCCTCTTCATATAGGATTAATTCACCTGAATGTTTACATAAGTGACTATTTGAACTCCTCAGATGATTTGGTATGTTAGTTCTTTTCCTAGTATTATTTAAAACTGTTCATACTATTAATTTAAAAGTTAGCAAGATCTTAAAATGTGACTTAGATGTCATACGTAGATAGCCACATTAAATACATTATGCCAATACTTTGTGATGACTAAATTCAATTAAGCAGATCCTTCATTGCCAATACTAAGTAGAAGTAAATACGATGAAAATCAGCTCAGGAATAAAACTCTCTATGGGCAATTTTGTAAACTTGAAGAATATTCCTTTAATTATTTACATTTCTTATTTTTCCTACACTAAGCTGATTATTAATGCATGCAGCAACTAAGATAATTTATTACAAAGCATTTTGCAATAGTTTGAACAATATAATAGATGTTCAGTACAAAACACTTCTCTATTTCCATCTTAGCCCATATCACTCAATGTATATTTAACTCAACCAATGGGAAGTTCCAGGAAGTAAATGTCTTCAGAATGTGAAGGGTTTGAAGTGAATTATTTTCAGTGATACACCATTTCATGTTGCTAAGCAAAAGAAACACAAAAGTGATAATTATGAGGGGCACCTGGGTGGCTCAGTAGTTTGAGTATCCACATCTTGATTTAAGCTCAGGTCATGATCCCAGGGTAGTGGGACTGAGCCCCGTGTTAGACTCTGCATTGAGCGTGGAGCCTGCTTAAGATTCTCTCTCTCTCCCTCTCTCTCTTTCCCTCTGACCCTCTCCCCCACTTGCACTCTATAAAAAAAAAAGTGGTGGTGATGATGATGATGATGGTGACAATGATAGCTAACATTTATTGAGAGAATACTATGTGCCAGAACCATCCTAAGCAATTAAATGTTTAATGTTAGGTATCCCATTTTGTTTAAGTTGTCACGGAGTGATAGGTAACTGGCCTCACCCACATTATAGTTATTAAATGATGGAGGGGGCCTGAAACCACACATTCAATCACAGCATTTTATTATCTCCACATTTATTACCTCCAAGGGCAGTGTTTGAAATAATAGTCCACGTGGAAGGAATATGGCACATAGACAGAAGAGGCCCTAGACAAGAAGAGGAGATGAATGAGCAAAACCAGGGCAGTCAGTTTACTGGAAATAGAAAAGAAAAGGTGAGTCTAAATCAGACTGAGAAAAAAGAGGCAAAAGTATTTGGTGATAATTTAAAGCATTTGTTCACACCATACCAATGCAAAGACCTTGGGATAAGATAAACCTTTGTTTTGGGGCACGTGGGCAGCTTAGTTGGCTGAACATCCAACTCTTGGATTTGGCTCAGGTCATGATCTCACAAGTTCCTGAGTTTGAGGCCCATGCCGAGGTCCATGCTGTCAGCATGGAGGCTGCTTGGGATGCTCTGTCTCCCTCTCTCTTTGCCCCTCCCCAACTCAAGTGTGCACGCTCTCTCTCTCTCTCTCAAAAATAAACATTAAGAAAAGATAAAAATTTGTCTCATGGTTTAACTATACTTAATCCTACTGAATCGTATCCCCTCAGAATCATTACAGTGAAACACTATCTCCAGCTATTTCATTCCAAAGAAGAGCATCATAAAATTTATTTTATCAGTTTAGCATACTTTATTCAAACTACTTATACAGTACTCTTCCTGCCTGAAAGGTGCGTATAATATAGTCCATAAATATATGCACAATTTGGTCATTTATTTGAATTAAAAACGGAAGACAACACTTAAAAACATTACTATTCCACATCAAATTCTTAGGGATTGCATGGCTCTTTCTATATTCTACCCTCATAGAGATAGACATGAAACTGCTAAACATCAACAAAAAAAGGCTCCTGCAGCCAGAGAGAAATAGAGCTATCACAACTGAGACACAGTATAAAAATAAATGACTTCTGAAAAATGGAGAGAACCTGATGTTGCCTTTCAGCCCCAAACCTAGAGGCAAAAGGTTCTTCCTGAGGAGTGCGGAGGAGAATGCAAAGACTGAGAGAGATTAAGACAGAGTTCACTTGGACTCAGCAGGAGCAGAGTGACCAAGCAGAAAAGAACAGAAATGAAAGAGAAATTGAATGGTAGAATAGGAGACTATGGATGGCATATTTGGGGAATATGACTCACAATGGCACACTTTAACGTTTTCCAGAATTGTTTGTATCTGTGCTGCAGTTAATAGGATCAAGTGGTAACTACAGCTTTTGAAATACAATGTAAAGACTTGTTTAGAATGTGAACTCTGAACAACAGCAGACATAAAAACTGAATTATCTGAAATTTGTAGGAAAAGCCGACATGATATTAAGACATGCTTATTCCAACACCGAGTGACAAACAATATATGTGAATTAAGGCAACATAATAAGAAAAGGGGCTCTATGACATCAGAAGAGAAACATTTCCAACCAGCCCGATCTAGCTAAGGGTTTCCTCAATTTACAAAGTAATAATTTATTCACTTATTCAAAAATGTGAATTTCAATAACAATATAATCAACAGAGTAGGCACTAGGAATGTAAAAATGAATGAAGCAACATTTATGCACACAAAGAGCCAATTTAAAAGGGATTAGAATTCAACACTAAAACCATGTGATCAAATATTTGATGTTTGTGAAGCTGGGCTACTTTCTTTCCCCCTAACTTGGCAGAAGACTCGAGATTTACTCTCTGAAGAAGGTAAAACATAGGGTCTCTTGGATACAGGACACCTGGCACAACGAATCTGGTAACACATTTGGGGCGCCTGAGTGGCCGGTGAAAACAGGAATATTGAATCATGAGTTTTCCAATCCTGTTCCCCTACCTGGCTCACCGAGTACTGCCAGCCTAGCTTACATGCTCCAATCAGAGGCTTTAAAAGATCCATCTTTGGGAGACTTTTAGATCCATCAGTCTAAAAGATCTAAACATTCTGACACTAGGTGATTTCCCAGTGATGTCCACTGTTGGCAAACATACTCTTGTGCAGAGTTTTTAATCAGCCTTTTAATGCACCCTTAATTATGAGTGGAATTCAAGGATCACTGGGCACGAAAAATTTTCTACCATGTAAAATAGACATTTAATCAAACAAATAGGAGGAAAAAAACCCAATTTGAGAAAATAGAGGCTATGCCTGGAAAGAAGACCATCTAAAACTTAAAAGCTTCAGAGATTTTTTTTAATGTTATGAGTAAAACAAAAAGTTGTTTCTGTAAGGAAAAAAGGAACATTCAGAGGGTATAAAAACTCTCATACATCAAGTATAATAGTTATTATAGAAATATACTTACATTAATTATAATTCATAGTTGTTTATAATTAATTATGATTATATAAAATACAATTATAATTCTGAATTATAATTTCAGAAATGTAAGGCAACAGAAGAATTAGAAGGTGAAGGTAATCTCCTAGAGAGTGATCAAAAAGACATAGAGAAAGAAATCAGGAGAGAATTAAAAGATCAATCCAGGAGCCCTAAGATCTAAGATCTAAATAATAAGAAATCCAGGAAAAGAAAATGGGGAGTTGGGATTATGAAACAAAACATTTTCCTAGAAGGAAATGGTATGTGAAATCCTAGATTAAAAGGTCCTACCAAGTTCCCAGCACAATAAATAAAATATACACATATTAGGGTATATCCTGTTGAGCTTCAGAATAACAAGGACAAATAGGAAACCTTAAAAGATTCTGTACATGAAAAAAAAAAAGGAAGAGAGAAAAAGTTACAAAGAATCAAAAGATCAGAATGGCCTGAGAGGAAGGAAAAATGAAGTAGTGCCTTCAAATTCTAAAGTAAAATGATTTCCAACCTAGATTTTGGCAACATGTTGTTTAAGCATAATGTTAAAATAAAGATATTTTCATATATGCAAGTTCTCCAAAATATATGACTTCCATTGTCAGCCTCAAGAAGCTATCGGTTGATGTGCTAAACCTAAACAAGACAAGTAAAGAAGGCAGGGGGCAGTTGGGTTACAGAAAACAGGACACACAACACAAAAGAAATGTGAGGAAAATTACCAGAATTATGATAAAGGGATATTCAGAGATGCAAACTATGCTGTACTCTTAGGTATCCATCTGAATTCCAGAAGCAGGAGAGACGTCTCTAAGAGCATGTATGTAGCTAACCACGTGTCCTCTGGAGAAAAGTTTGGGAATGAACTGGTCTTAAGTATATAAAAAGCAGCACACACAATAAAAACCCCAAATGCTAAGGAACTAAGCAATTTTAAAATGATGATTATTAGCTACAAGGACAACAAAAACTTTTTCCAGGAAAGCAAAAGCACTCAAGGCATATAGACAGTATACACATTATGGTATAAATATATTGGGAAGATGATAGAACAAGAAGTGTACTATGGCAGAAGACGTAGAAAGGAGATAACTCCTTTTTTAAAATTTTATTTTAAGGAGATAATTCCTCCTATCCCATAATGAGAAGTCAGTAAAGTGACTTGGCAGAAAAATAAGAAGTAGAAATTAAATGTAAGCATGTTATTTAGAAATACAAAGTAAAACATATCAAGGAACAGTGAAAGTGTTGAATGTAGCTCCTTTGGTCATCTAAACATAGGAGCAGTATATTGGGGGGGAATGCTGTAATACAAATAAGCCTTGTAAGACCAATGGACTTTTAAAAAAATCCTGTGTACAAGAAAAGTTTAATAAACATTTTAACTAAGAACAAGTTGAATGAAAAGTTAACAAACCTAACTGTAAAAAAAAAAAAAAGTGGATGAGAAAAAGAGAAGCAGAGGAGAGCTAAAAATGAAATGCCAACTTCAGGTCACAATCTCACAATTTGTGAGATCGAGCCCTGTGTCAGTCTTTGGCTGACAGTGTGTGGCCTGCTTGGGATTCTCTCTCTCCTTCTCTCTGCTCACACGTGCACACATGCTCTCTCTCTCTCTTTCTCTCTTCTCTCTCAAAAACAAACAAACAAACAATGAAATGCCAACAGAATAGGAAACACTGACGTAAAGGGTATAATTTGCACAAAATCAAATTATGACATAGAGAACAACTTGTAAAACTCCTGAAACCACTGAAGAAAAAAAAAATAGAGAGATAGAAACAATGCTAGAAAATATGGAAGAAAAGAGAAGACAGAATGTATGAGAAAATTATAGGTAACTAACATATCTACTGGAGAAACCAAAACAATTGTTATGCTAAAATATAATCAAAGGTATGAGGAAGGAAAAGATTTCTCTGCTCAAGAGACCTCTATGTGAATAAATTGAAAGGAAAATTAATGCAAAGGACACTGATTAAACATAAGCCATTTTGGAAGGAGGTACAAGATTAAAGAAAAGCCCAAAACAAATCAAACAAGACTAAAAAAGCTTATCTAGTAAAAAATAAAAATGAGAATGGTCTCAAACATTTCCACCACAACACAAATGCAGAATAAAAAAAGCATAATATTTTTAGGAGAAACTTATGATCATATAATTAATAACCTGCAAAGTTTTCTTCCACATTTTAGAACTAGAGGAAAATTTTGTTAGATATATTATCACTGAGAAAGCATGGCATTTTAATAAATACTTCATTGGAAAACTTATGCTTGATATGTAATCCAGTCTGCGGAAAATTAGAACAAACTTGATAAGTTCAGAAAGGGAATCATAATATAAAAGACATTGCCCTGACTATTGAAGCATTTGAGAAATCTACAAAAATGTGAGTAAATCTAGTTATAAAACTGGATACAACTGTTCAGCTTTAAAAAACATAAGAGTGTAAACCAAAAAATACAATTACAATAATATGGACCCCAAACCCCCATATTTCAATGAAAATATAACACAGACATACTTTTATGGGCAACAAAGCAAACAACGACAAGAAAAAGAAATGTTAGGAAAATGGCAGATTGATAAATTCTAGAGCTCAGAAGACATGTATTTAAAAATGACTTACCAGTTTGTTCTCCACAGTTAATAGTCTGTTTCTTAGTTTGCGTCTCTTTTTCCCTCCCTTGGTTTATTTATTTTCTTTTTTTTTAATTTTTAAAAAGTATTTATTTATTGTTAATTAATCAATTTATTTATTATTGTTATTTTTTAAATCTTTATTTTTGAGAGAGAGAAAGAGAGACAAAGTGTGAGTGGGGGAGGAACAGAGAGAGAGGGAGACACAGAATCCAAAGCAGGCTCCAGGCTGTGAGCTGTCAGCACAGAGCCTGAGGTGGGGCTCAAACTCACAAATAGTGAGATCATAACCTGAGCCGAACTTGGATGCTCAACCAACTGAGCCACCCAGGCACCCCTATTTATTTATTTTGATAGAAAGGGAGAATGTGTGTGACTGGGAGGGGGCCAGGGGGGCAGAGAAAGGGGGAGACACAATTCCAGGCAGGCTCCTCTCTGTTATAGCAGAGCCCAGCGCGGGGCTTGAACTCATGAACCATGAGATCATGACCTGAGCCAAGATCAAGAGTTAGACGCTGAACCGACTGAGCCACCCAGGTGCCTCTCATCTGTTTTGTTTCTTAAAAAAATATGTGGTTTGCTTTCTACATATGAGTGAAATGATATGGTATTTGTCTTTCTCTGACATATTTCATGTAGCATTGTACCCTGTAGCTCCATCTGTGTCATTGAAAATGGCAAAATTTCATTCTTTTTTATGGCTGAATAATATTCCATTGTATGTATATATACCATTCTTCTTTATCCACTCATGTCACCAGTCAATGGACATTTGGGCTGCTTCCATACAAACTGATGGTTACCAGAGGGAAGAAGGGTGGGGGGATGGGTTAGGTGATGGGGATTAAGGAGAGCACTTGTGATGAGCACTGGGTGTTGCAGTGAAGTGTGAATCACTATATTATACACTTGAAACTAATATTACACTGTATGTAAACTAACTGGAATTTAAATAAAGACTTTAAAAAATTAGTCATAAATAAAGTCTTAATAGGTTAAGAGAAAAGACCTTGTTTAGATCACATTTTCTGATGACAGTTTCTAGCAAAATTAGAGATAAAGTCATAAACATAAATGCAACCACTTAGAAATGAAACAATAACTCTCTTCAAAAAGTCAAGTCAAAACTACAATTAGGGCCATTTAGAAATAAAGGAGAGTGAGAATGCTGCATACAGTGTTTTGTACTTAAAACAAAAATTTGCATTCTTCAATGTTTTTATTATAAAATAAGAAATAATAAAAATAAATGAACTTAGTATTCAACTCTAAAAGCTAAGCAAAAATAGCAACATAAAACTAAGAAAAGTAGAGTGGAGAATTAATAACAATAAAAGCACACATTAAAGACTTAGAAGACAGAATAATGGTGAATTAATTAAAACCAACATCTAAGAACAGATTTTTTATGGGATAGCCAATAAAATTTACAGACAGCTGGCAAGCCTAAATTTGGGGGAAAAACAAAAGGAAAAATCTTAAATACACAGTCTTAATTCTGAGATTACAGATGTAATCAAAGAAACCAAAGGGGGGGGTGATAAGAAAATACTATAGTTAATATATAATATAGTAACATATAGTATAATATAACATAACACTATACTGCTTTATAAACATACTCTGATCTCCCAGACCTTGAAAATAGTCTGTGACATAGTTGTATTCTCCAGCTGCTGTGTTCTTTCTCTCCTTTCTCTCTTGATTAATCTTGTACAATGTTTTATGCCCTGTGCACCATCATCCGCAGGCAAACCAGCCTTCGCGATGTACTCACCTTAAACACTACATGAGAAAACATCAGCATTCAAGTCCACTGACCTCTCCTCAACCCATCTCTTTTTGGAAACCCTCCTTTCTTGACATCTTGAACACTATTTCTATTGTTTCTCTCATTGTCATAAATGTTGGTTCTCTGTCTTTGTTGCTTCCCTTAACCCTGTCCAAAGTTCTATCCTTAAAGTTTTCCAGTTTATCTTTCTCTATCAGATGCCCTCCCCCCCCAACCCCATTCTTCCCCTGGCTTCAAATATCTTATTGTTCTACTTCAATCCTGAGCTTGTTCCTTGCCAGCTACTGCATTTCCAATAGCCTGCTGACCAATCGCTGTGAGAGAATAGAAGCATGGGACATAAAGCTTATCATGTCTGAAACTGTAATCTTCAGCTGGCCTAAGGAATTTCCTTCTTGATTTCTTTAAATTTGCTCAGTTGAGTTTCATCTCCAGCATCAGTCACTATGTATTTTTTTTTCTTTTACGCACCCATTGTTTTGTCCAGCCCTACACAGTCATTTATCATAATGTCATTTCCTGACCACCATAATAGGCTTGCAACTAGCCATCCTTTGTCTCGTGATCCATCTTCCACATATGAATCAGGGCCAAGTAATAATACCCTAAACATCCTTTTTTACTTTTTTCCTTCCTTGATAGAAAACTACAATGACTGTTCACTGACACAAAGCAAAAATAAAAATTGGTAACCCAACTTTAAGCCCCCAAACCGTCTGTCCCAATCTACCTTTTGAGTGTTACATAAAAGGCCCATTCAGGAATTGGATGCCTCACTCAATTTTTGTATTCATTTTTCTTGAAAATATATTTTGGCTTTCTTTCTCTATTTAGTCCTGTTTTGTCTCTGCCTAGAATACTATCTTTCCATTTCGGGCTATCAAAACACTACTATTCAGTTCTACATGTAAGGAGCTTGGAAGTTACCGCTCCATCCTAACAATAAATAAAAAGCTTAACAGACTGAGCAATCAACAATGCTTCTAAGAAGGGTGAGGACACAGGGCATATTACTGTCCTCGAGACTGGAGTGACAAAAAGGCAAACAGAGAAAATTCACAGCTTATGGTACCAGAGACACCCTCACAGAAACCACACTGGGGACTAGTACTGAAGTAGAGAAACCTGAACTATAATTGCTACAGATTGAGGGCGGACAACTCTAGGAGTTAAAACTCAGCGGCACCCAGTCTTAGGGGGAATTTTGTGAGATTTATTTCCAAGATCTCAACGAGGTTCTCACAGTAAATAGCAGAGAAAAAATCCTCTCTGAAGGGAGAAGGGGAAAAGGAACCATTTTGAAATATGCCAGAATACTGTTTTTTTGTTTTTGCTTTTGTTTTAACAAGGCTTGCCCTGACTGTCAACCAGGTTAGCTAACCAAAGCCTAACCTGCTGGGGTATTATCAGAGCCTAACTGGCCTGGAGGAAGGGGAGTACCCACCTGCAGCCCACTCTAGCCATTTTGTCACACTAAAAGGCTCTTGGGGGCACTGAGAAACATTTGTAAAATTCACAATCCAGAGGCACAGGCTCTTTAAAAGACTGGGCCCTAATCCTGAAACCATACAACGCTTCCCTTCCCCACACCCTACTACCACATTACTAAAAGCCTATTTATAGCAGCAACTTTGACCCAGAACATCTTGTCCAGCTATCGAGAAAATATTACCAGGCAAACCAAAAGGCAACACAACTTGAAGAGACAGAACAAGTACAAAAACCAGACACGGCAGAGATGTTGAAATTATCAGATCCCACACCAGGATTTGGAATCAGATCAGGATTAAAACCTCTGTGTTATAACTTACTAAACATAGTTCTCTGAGCCTCAGTTTCCCCATATGTGAAAACAGGTCAATAATACCTTACTTCAATTGACCTTAAGTTCATCGACACCACCTCCAAGTTTGGCCATGGCTGATTCCGGACTGTGGAGAAGAAAGCATTCATGGACCAAATTGCAAAGGAAGAAGAAGCTTAATGTCAGGAGCGGATTGTGCAGCTGGTGGGATGTCAATAAAAATAATTTTCCATCAGAAAAAAATAACCTTACTTGAAGTGATGTTGTGAGGACTATGAATACCCACAGAAGTCCTAAAATAGGGTAAGTCTCATGGGCACGGTGAGCACCATCACCAACTACCGTCATCAGTCACCCTCTTCAAGTATCTATTTGTTCCGCCCGTCGCTGTGGCTGCTGCCACTCCTCTTTCTCGAATCTATTTCACATCTCCCCTACTTCCCGCTTGAATGAGATGTTCTATTTTATATGTCCTACTCTAAAATAACTATAAAAACAACAGACAAATTATTGGGAAAAAACTCAAATGTTCCATCCTCTGCATAAATTTTCTCTTCCAGAATATGTATAGCTCTGGCATATCACTGCTCTAGACTCACTACTGTGTGACTGACAAATCCAATGGCTGTTTTCTTTTTGGTGATATTAATTAAATAAGCACAATGATACTGGTACTTGATGTCAAACAGCTTCAGTGATTCAGAGATCTCTGTACACTTGTTAAACCGGCGATGCATTTCTACAAATATATCCTTTTTGTCATTTCAAAAGTGGATATAGAATATTAAAATGTCAGCTTTGTTACCCTGTGTTCCCTGAAACAATATTTTGTTTGATCAAAAGTAATTCTGAAAGGTGAATTTCCCATATAAATGAATGAATCTCACTGTGGTACTTTGCTTTCCGTGGATTACAATGTGTGTCTATCTCCCAAAGCCTGACACGGACTCTCTCATACATCAGCCCAGCCTAGCAATCTGAACCCAGACTCAAATATTAAGCTCTTAGAGGTTAACCCAACTGTATTGATTACAATATAAATATGACTCCATCACATTCCAACATACAAGCTTGTTTTACTATCTCCAGAGGTTTGCTAGGTGATAATGTTCCTGAAAATTGCACACATGTAACTATGGCTATGGCTGGAAAGCAAATCAATGACAGCTTATCAATAAAAATATAAGAATACACATAAACTCAAGATAGAAGCTGAATGCATCCTGGATTGCCAATGGCAGGGCAGTTAGCTCCATTACTCACTGAACCACAGATGATGTGAAAAAGGCGTTCCTTTCCTGCTCCCAGATCTCATGGTACATCTTGGTTGTTGATTTTTTTTTTCAATTTCAAAGCTTATCTTGGGCATGCCCATATACAATAATTTGGCAATGTTTTATATTTACATAAGCATACATATATCTTCTCTCAAATAAGATTTAAAATGAATTGCATTTAAAAATGCCTAGCTTTTTGGTTTCAGTTTGAAGGAATAGAGTTGCGTCCCTATAATCAGTAATGTATGAGTACAGGCATAAGGATATAAAAAATTTTGTAGATAAAAATAAAAACATGTAAAGTTAAGTTTTGGGGAAACCACTAAAGAATAAATCGAAGGAGTGACATAGGAGAAAAGAACAACAGTAACAACAAAAAGACAAAGCACAAGTTGTATAAAACAACTTGGAAATAGGTCTCTAAAGAGGAAATCAGAAGAGGAAATAGAGTTAATTAAAATTATTTTTATGAGTCTTCAGAAGTAGTTTTTCATTTGTCTCTTTTCTGACTTTTCTTCAGTCTTCCTCTTTACTGTCATATGGATTATTTTCCAAGGCACTGAATTATATAATTTTGTTTAGAATACTAGAAGAACATTCCATGCTTAATATCTGACTTTCTTAAACAATTCTCTATTTCCTGTTTCAAGAATAATAAAATAGATGCAAGAAGAAAAGATTAAATTGGAATTTGAGATTCCAATTTGTGGACATAGATCACTCTTATTCTTAGAAGAGCATCATGGAAATGAAGAATGCATTATCTATAACTCAAAATGAAGGGGTAGGAGCAGTTAGAATAAATTATGATCTCAAAGCTCAAGGAAACACCCAAAATCCAAACAAATACAATGAATATAAATAAAATTATTTAGAACAGAAACACCAATAGAATAAAACAGATGCAATTTATCTTCTTGGTAGATTTAAAGGAAGCTTAATCTGGTCCATGTGAATAAAACAGAGTAAGGAACAATTTACAGCCTCATCCCCCAACGCTGTGCCAAGTTGCAAACAGGGTATTCATAGCTAGCTGCTAAGGAGCCAAGTATGTAAATGACGAAAGAAACTTCAGGCCAAGAGATGATCTTCATAGCCTGGGTTAAGAGCTAGGCAGAATCCCACAGGATCTGGCTAGATTTACCCTACTTCATTACTATCAGCTTATACAATGCTGGGAACATCAAAAGACCAGAATCCCTGCCTTGTCACACATAAACCACTCTAAAGGATTATGACCATTAATTATTAGAAATGAATAATGATTGGGGCGCCTAGGTGGCTCAGTCGGTTGAGTGTCCGACTTCAGCTCAGGTCATGATCTCCCAGTTCATGAGTTCAAGCTCCGAGTCAGGCTCTGTGCTGATGGCTTGGAGCCTGGAGCCTGCCTCAGATTCTGTGTCTCCCTCTCTCTCTCTGCCCCTTCCCCACTGCTGCTCTGTCTCTCTCACTCTCAAAAATAAATAATAAAATATTCAAAAAATTTTTAAAAAGAAATGAATAATGATCACAACACCAGCATTTACCACACTTGCTATGTTCCATAGCTTGTCAATGCTTCAAATGATCAGTTTATTGTTTATAATTTTTCTAATTATTATAATTATTACAATAATTTGAAGGCAAATAATTTATTCTGAGGGTTTTAATATTCAGCACTTTGGGTCATTAAATGAGTCCCTACTAGCAGTTTGTTAACGATTGTTCAGCTTTTGTAGTTTTGCTTTGTTTTTATGTTTGATGTTTGTTTATTTGCACAGCTGTAAATGCCCAGATACTTTCTTCCTCTTAGAGTAAAATAAGGGTGGAATACAAATGTTCTCAAGAAATGCATTCCACTTGGAACACTACATTTGAATCCTCTCTGCTTAAAATTTGGTAATGCCCATGAAAAGCAATTTGATTTGCTGTAAAAGGACATGCCAAGGAAAAGTCATATCTCAGAATATGAAAATAAAATACAATGGCTCTGTCTATAAGGAACCAAACACATCCATTTGAAAAGTGAGCATAACTCTCATCTTGGAAATGCCACACACACACACACACACACACACACACACACACACACACAAAACCCAGCTTGAGTGCTTTCTTACCCTTTCTTCTCCAAGTAATAAATTATTTTTGCGTTAGGTACATACAGCTGGAGAAATAACACCCTTTGTCTAAAGTCACTTGAATGAGAAACAAAACACTTTGTATCCATGAAACAAAATTATTCATGAGAGCAGATGCATGTTTGAATAATTTCAGTTCTCAAAGTGAGGCAAGCAGTTAAAAACAAAGTTACTGTTTTGTGGTTTTCAGATTGGCACCTGGATTGTAAAGCTTCAAAACAGGTCTCAGGGAGGACAATGCAGCTGGAGTTACAGGGAAGAAGCAATTCTCTCAAAAAGAAAAAAAGTGTACATGCTTTTTATAAGTTTTAGTGAAAAACTTTTCCTCGATTTCGGAGGGAACTTCCAGTCTTGCAAACATCACTCATGCTTGAGAGTATAGAAAGAAAGAAAGAAAGAAAGAAAGAAAGAAAGAAAGAAAGAAAGAAAGAAAGAAAGAAAAGACTCTAATGTAATGTGTTTTGTTGCTGTTGTTGTTCCAAAAAAGCATTTGTCTCTAAAGAGAGTGTCAGTTCCATTGCATTCCCCTTAGTTTCTTTCTCTAATCAGGTATAAATGCCAAGGCTGCTTCATTGGGGTCTTTAGCTTTATTTAGAATCTATATATATCTCAAAAAAAAAAGGATACAAAAATAGGTATTGTTTTGAAGAGACCGGGTTAGAGGACAGCATAAAGAAGAAGTACAAAGAGAAAGACAAAACAGAGCCCTGTGCTTGTCCTGATAAATGAGCTGCCTGCAGGGAGGCTGCGTCCTAGAGAAGGGATCACAGATCTCTTCCTGTGACATTCGCTATCTCTAGACAGAGTGGCAAGCACAGTAGACTACGGCAATGCCTCACTGGTGATCTCCTCCGTGTTAGGATGTTTTGAAGAAGAAAAGTTTGAAATCTGAAGACAGCCACAACAGCTGTATTTGGGGGAGACTAAGTAATGCCCAGAGTACAGTGTCACAAGGACAGCAAATATGTTAAAAAAAAAAAAAATCTAACATGTGTGACAAAGCCAGGCTCAGATGCCCTGTTGCCACCTTTGTAAAGAGGGAATGGTACTGATGCAAGGCCTCCTTACAGGCATTTTGCCAGAGCAAATCATGGCGGGTAAGTGGTATGAGTAGTGCTCACAAAGGAACGGGCTGCAGATAGCTGGAAAGGCAAAGTCAGTCCCATACTGATCTTGAAGCAAGTGTCAGTTACTAGTAATTTCAACACCAGTTGAAGATTCAACCCCCATCTCAATTACTGTCATGCTGGATAATTCTTGAATGCATCAAATTATCTGGTTGTGCCTCAGTTCCTTCTAAAATGCCATTTCAGTGGCTTAAAAACTTATAATGAGACAAGAGTGGGGCGAGGGAATGCGGTTAGCATCAGAACTAAAAAATGCTCAAATGATTTGGTGATTCTCCCAACTGTACAGGAATATTTGAGGATACACATCAGGGTTCCACATGGTAGGAGTGTAAACCATTATTTTAAAGTGGAACTGAAAATTTTGGTCTTACTTTTTCTGTTGCATAGCCTCCATGTAGGAGTAGTGAGTTTAATGCCTCTGAAACTGACATGTGCCTCCACTTGCAATTGGATATATTATGCTTTTCTTTGAAATTCTGGATAGTCGTGAATAGCATCATCTGTAATCATGTCAACAGACATGATCATTTTATGATCTGAGAGAGCTAAAGCAACAAATGTATTGCCACTTGGAATCTAACCCAAAGATAGAAAGTTGCATTGTCAGAGGTTAAAGCTAATCTGCACTTACATTATCAGCAGCAACTTACATCCTGCTCTGCCTTTGTTTCCTTTTTAAAGGCATGACTGAACTTCTATTTCAGATGAAAGAACATAAAAATGTTGGGCAGTGAAGTTTTCAAACCCATATAATTTTTAGCCTATATTAGTGATTATGCAAGTCATTGATTTGTAACTAGACGTCAAGTTAGTAGCAAAGCTTCTAATTATAATGAGTTGCTAGGATTCCATCTTGTTTAAAAAGTCCCCAAATAATATTGATCTATTTAATGGAAAGGTAGAAAGTAATAGAGAAAAAATTATATAAAACTATCGCATTCTTGATTCACACATTTTAGAAAGATGTTTGTTTACATCTCAAGATCTCAAACGGCAGAAGTACTTGCAGCCAGCTTCTGTTGTTACTTATAAATGAGTCAATAAATAAATGGAAATAATTCTTTGCATAGAGATGAAATGAACCAGCAAAATATCAAAGAGTACAGTGTCAAAAAACAAATAGCACGGGGCGGATTTATTGGTCAAAATATGTCCTCGTTGGATAAAAACAACATGATGCGTAGTTAGGTCTTATATAGTGAATAGATTTCTTTCTTGCAGGTTTCTTCAAGGAAACCACAAATAAGCACTGCAATAATTCTATAGGTACCATTTTGAAGTGTCAACATTCCAGTTTCGAAAACAGTATTAAACTATGTTGAGGTTGATAGTATTTAGGAACAGGATGAAGACAGTGTGATACTCAATGAGGATGGATAAACTGCGTATTTGCCAAGTTTGTTAAATAAACATATTAACAAAATACATCAACAAATGGTAATCTTGTGTTTAACTTAATTATTATAGTGGTCAATGAAGTTATGAGAGCTTCCCCAGCTCCTCTCCTTAATGTGAGTTTCAATACTAGAATTCAGCCCCATTTAAAACTTTATTAGTCAACTTTCCTCCTCTTGACAGACTCATTGCATGATCTACTGATCCCACCATTTGTCCACACATTGGAGTATATATTCCATGATTTCACCTGGTCCACCATAATTTCTATTATTGGCATCTTCCATCTTGTATCTCCTTAGGGGAAAAAAAACTACAAAAGTAGTAAAATAAAACCCAAATCAGGATGTTCTACCATATCACTAGCAAAATGATAATATAAATATTCTGGTCAAGAGCAATGGTTGATAAATTCTCCTATCCGTGGATTTTCTTTCATTCTTCTTTAAAATGGGTATATAATGTATAAGGCATTTTCTTTTACACTTTTAAATAATATAGCCAATTGACTTAGCGTTACAAAAAATATTTCTCAAAGCCCTGAAACTGGGCAATATGATCCACAAAGTGCATATAAAAAAGTTGATAATAAAGCCATAAACTGTCAAACTGGATGGGTCCTGAAAAAAAAAAAAACTAAACTAAAGTTGAGAGGTAAAGTGTCTTGCTGTCCAAAGATACAGAAGTATTTATAATTCTTGATAATTAAAAATGAGAAAAGATTCTATTTGTGTCAAAGGCATCACTATGACTTTGTCATTTTCTTGTGATAAAAGGAACGTGCTCACTTCTGGTTTATCTCAAACTACTTTGGGTGACTGGTTATGGCTGGTTAGCTTTCTAATCAATTGTTTAAGTCTTGATTGGCCAGAGAGTCCTGGCATTTGGAACATTTACTGCATTGAGTTTCATTCAAAGAAATGCAATACTAAGTGTTTATTGCTGAAGAAATGCTCAGTAAAAGTAAACTAAAGTTTCCACATGGCACAAAACTTAAGAATCTAAATTAGGAAATAAAATTTAGGTATAACTTATCTTAAAAATAAGCAAAATCTGGGGCACCTGGGTGGCTCAGTCGGTTGGGCATCCGACTTTGGCTCAGGTCATGATCTCGTGGTCCATGAGTTCAAGCCCCGCATTGGGCTCTGGGCTGACAGCTCAGAGCCTGGAGCCTGTTTCGGATTCTGTGTCTCCCTCTCTCTCTGACCCTCCCCTGCTTATGCTCTGTGTCTCTCTGTCTCAAAAATAAATAAATGTTAAAAAAAATTAAAAAAAATAAGCAAAATCTTAAAATGAATGAGCTCTAAATCTCAAAAAGATGATCAAAACAAAGAATTACTAAAGAAATGTATGGTTAAGTAAGTGGCTAACAAATATTCAAAATGTTACAGCACTTCCCAGGGTGCAATGCATGGGCATGTTGCTTTTAGGCTTAAAAGCCCTTTATAATTAATGTGGCAGTCCTATAGCCCTCTGGTCACTTATGTGTACTTCCTTTTGTTATAATGCAGTTAATAAGGCATCTGGCCCTGTAGAGTACACAGGCATTGCACTCCACCCTCAGTTAATTATGACACCAATGAGTGGTATTTTAAAATTCTTGGTATTTTGAGCCATTCTCTTAAGTCTCTTATTTATAATAGCAGAATTTCAGGGGCACCTGGATGGCTCAGTCAGTTGAGCGTCCAACTTAGGCTCAGGTCATGATCTTGTGGTCTGTGAGTTCGAGCCCCGTGTCAGGCTCTGTGCTGACAGCTCAGAGCCTGAAGCCTGCTTTGGATTCTGTGCCTCCCAACTCATGCTATGTCTCTCCCTGTCTCTCAAAAATAAACATTAAAATTTTTTTATAATATCAGAATTTCTGCTTTCCCTATGAAGTTAAAAGGAGCATATTTAGCCAGCAACATTCATTTCCTCTCATGCCACCAGTGAAAAGACTAAGAAATCATATTGTAACAGAATGTTGGATGCAACTTTTTCTTTACCCCAGAAATCCAAGACCTGAAGCTGAAAGGTCCAAGAAGAGTTGCCCCCAAATTGCCTTTGATTTACATTCAAAAGAGTCAGTGAGCTATCTTGAAGATCAACCAAGATGCTCCAGAAGCACCCCACTTTAAGGAAGAATGCCCCTACTTCATCCCTAACCATAAACCTTTTATCCTCATAAGGGGAAAAAAATTGGTGGGGAGGGCATCCATCTGAGACTCACCAGCTTCGAGAGAAAGGCAATATGCACAGTAGAGGCTACTGGCTCCCCTCCTCAGAATGAGGGTTTGCCAACCAAACCACTTGTAGAGACTACTGGTATCTCCATGAATATATGTTCTGAGTGGATGTTCACTGAGCAACAGATCTGACAGGTACACCTGGGTTTACCACTAGAAAGAAGGATGGTGTGGTAGGTTTTTGGAATCTTTTGATGTTTGTCTCAACAAATGTGAAGCGTATGTCAACAGAGAGAATGCTTACTGCTAGAAATTTCTAAGGCTGGAGGCTTGCTGGAGGAGCCTGAACAAATGGGATAAAAAATTATAGTAACAGAGTATCTCATCCAGTTCAGAGTAAAAAGTTAGGGCGATGATTATGGTTATATTTAGAGATAGTGGGTGGCTTCCAAGACCTTGGAGATGGAGAAAAGGACTTACTAGTTCAAATGGCTTCATATGTGAAAAAAATATATATACAGACGTTAGATAATAGGCAGGAACCATAGGTTTTTCCAGCAGCCTCTGAGTCACACAATGAGTCCAAGTCACATCTTTCCTGGTCAAAGAGTTTTGATTGGAGATTTTGATCAATAACAAGGAGAAAGGGATATTATGGCTGCTGTTTTCTAAAAGGCTCCTCATCAAAGAAGATGTGTGAGGTCAAGGCTGAACTCAACTCAAGGAAATCATACATACCACTGATTTGGAAACTGTCAGCCAACATCACTAGCGAATGGAAACAAACTGAACCAGAGTGAGAACAAGGGTATTTCCCCACTACTGATGGACCTCCAGTTAGATAAGATGAACTCAGTCTCACCTATTGCTCCTTCCTGCCCCCAATCAGCTGTAGAGAGAGGGAAATAAGATGTCCAAAAGGAGAACAGCAACCTGTACACACAAACCTGCTCCAATCCCTGCCCACAAGCCCTCACTCACACTTAAGTTGACCAAAATAACAGCTCTAGCCTACACTGGAAATGTGAGGGGTAGAGCTTTGAATAGGATGTGAACTGCATTCCAAATGATGCTGAGTTCATTTTAGTAGACAAAAATGATCAGAAAGCTATGAATTGGTACTCAACTTTTCTAAAGGACAAAAAAAGAAGTAAACAATGTTTTATTTATAACACCATAAATCAAAATTATTTAGTAAACCATTTATAATAACAAGAAAGGAAGAAATTTGGCTGCTGTTGTATATCAGTTTGAGGGTCTCAAAATTAGAACAAGGAAACAGAACAGAGATGACCTAAAAGGCAAAAAAAGAATGAAGCTTCAAAACAGTATTATCTTCTCCTGACTCAGATCTTTCCAACATGAGTTCATGACTCTGTTTAAGATTTTGTGAATTGTCATAACATCAATATATTATTCATACTTACACTGATAAAAAAAAAGATACATTCCAATAAATAAAATGTTTCTAAATGATTTCATTTTTTTAATTGAAAAAAATTCTGTTAATTTAGGTGATTCGGTGCTGATGTCAATTTTAAAAACAAAACAGTTTAGGGTTATCTGATCAGCATACAAAACATACAGTTCTCTGGTTTACATTTCCCCATGAAAACTGCACGGCTCTCTCTCTTGTCCCTCTGTGGACTATCATTTTAACTTCATATAATTACAAATTTTTGAAGATTTTTAAATGAAAAGTCGACTTTGGGGTAAATGATAACTCCCCTAAATTCATATGAAGATCATGGATCTGTTGCCTACTAAAAAACTATTATAAAAATTTCCCTCATTTCAGTTAATAATGTCTACCCTGAAGTTAAAAATGTTGATCAGGTTAAGAAGTAAATGGAACCATTCTTCCATAGGGTTTTTATAACATTAAAATTAAATCTTAAAAAGGGTAATACTAGAGCCTATCTGGTGGCTTCAGTATTATGACGATTGTTTGTAGCTCTTTAATCAGTTGGAAATCATGACAAAGGGGTTTGGATCTGGCTCGATGAAACGTGCTAAGCAAATGTAAAATCTCTGTCAAGGTTGACAGTATTGAAAGGGAAATCAGGGAGAAGAGCAAATCAAGACGTCTAATCCCTGAAAATAAACCAGAGAACAATGCTTTTGCAAATTAGCTGTGAAACAGCCGTGATTCAGCACCTTACTCATGATTCTTCAAAATGCCACTCTATCATACTTTTCAAAATTATTCTTTTTTCATTTATGCCTCAAATGTTAGCTGCTCCAAATGAACACATAAAAGAGTCACAAGAACCTAATAAGGAAAATGCTGTTTCTTCTCTCAAAACAGTGGGTCATCTAAAGATTGAGTCGTTTCTTAATCTAGTTCTATTTTTTGTTTTACATAATGTAGCCACAAGCCACCCTGTCCCTAATTTGCTCCCCACAATGAAGCAGGCAAAAGTACCACGTAACTATTGTTTGCAACGGGGTGCTTTCCGGTTTAGGTATTTAATACTCCTGACAGGTTCCATGGAATGAAACTTTTGTTCTCCCAAGATATACTGAATTGGTTCAAAAAGAGACAAAACTGCTGAAAGTGAATTTTATTTTTAATTTTATTGTACTGCAAGAAGAAAGGAGCACTTTGCAGTCAGCTCAGAGATGCCAGTCAAATACTGAAAGGCCACTACTTCTCAGGTAGGGTTAACATGCTGTCACAAGTTGAACGAAACCAGGTGGAGGAAGCTTTCTTTAGTTAGTGACAGTCTGTTTTGCTGCGTGACGATGGCACGGGCCAAGTGTTTTCTCCCGCTAATCCCTGGTAAAGTGTGTCTTCTATAGTCCTCTGACAATGTAAGTTATCCCAAAATACAGCCTATCCATTTAGAAAGGAATATCTACTCTATTATTGACTGCAAAGTTTTAGGACTCCAAGCTGAATACAGAAAGGGAAATTATAGGCACCCAAGTCACTCCCAGGTTGTCCAGGTTTCCAGATCTAAACAACATCAATCCTAGAAATTATCCTTTTTTAAATTCCAGTCCTTAAAAATGCTTCCAGTTTTCAATCAGGGCTCTAAGAACAACTCTCCACACCCCCACTCCCACCCCCACACACACATGATAAAATGTTCTCTCTCTAGTCACCTGAAATGTGAGTTTATTGCTTATTTACTTGGATTTCAAGACCAGAAAATTCTGATTTTCCCCTTAACCCTTTCCTGGCTCCAGACTGCATCACATTTTTCCAATCTCCTTGATTCCTAAAGTTAACTTGATATTTCTTTTGGTTTCTATTTGCTCCCCCCACCCTGCCACCCACAGCTTCTTCCCCATCTCATTTCTTTTCAATCAGCACTTTGCCTCATGCTTACTCTCTACATCACATATTTATATTTTCTGGCCTTTAGTTATCTTATATTTGATTAGCGTTCACCTGCATTCCCCCTCTGGGAGACAGTATAGAATAATGTTGGATGAAAAGTCTTTGCATCAGTGAGCATGGAGTGAGATATGGGTCCTAAACATCTGTCAGGTAGGATATTTCTTGAATTATAACTTTAGGGCTCAAAGCATTAAGCCACTCCAGCTGCAATAGCCAACTTCATTGTATGAATATAAAACAAACTAAAAATTAGAAATTCAAAATATCTTCTACACTCCTAGGAAGCAATCTGCCCACTGTCAAAGACTAGAAGTCTCTAAAGAAGTTTTATAAGTGGTAATGAATAATTTAATCTAGAACTATTCCTATTATCCGTGTATTGGAAGGTTAAAGAGCTCTTGAAAAACATCTTCTTTTCCCCGAATGCCACTGATGCTAAATTATAAAGCTACATATCCCCTTCCATAAGTTACCACTTCCTCTGGCTACCTCATCTTAGGAAAACCAGGCATTTGGAAGAGCAAAAACACAATCCAGAACTCTTTTGGGAAAGCAGGTGTCCAGTTAATTCATATATTCATTCATGAATATCCCAACAAAATCTTGTCTTAACAACACATATTTAGACTGTTGGCCGCTTAAGTTATGACCAGATTTAAATATCACTCCTGTGATGTCTGTCATTTCTTTTCCAAATCTAATAACCTACACAACTAATAGACAACCATCTCTTCACAACTAAGACAACATTTCATGAGGTTGCTTTCAAATCACATTCATACTGCTGGACTAGGATAAGGAGTGGGCCATGAATTTGCAATCCATCACTCCAGGAGCCCTCTGCAGGATCCCTCTGGATATGCAAGAAAAAATAAAGTCATTGGAGACTATGTAATCTCACAAAACGTAAAGAGAGTTTTCACCAACAGAGGACATTTTAAATAAATACCAGAAATATAGAAAATGGAAGTTGATTGGTTGATAGATAAAAATAAGCGGAGAATTCACAACCTAAGATATACTGCTAGGGTGCTTCGAAGAAAACCAACTTGCTCAACGGAAACTCCATGAAGATATCACACCCAGATACAGCAAGTCATTTGAATTTTGTAAGAGTTAAATGATATTAAAACACTGTGCTGAAAATAGTAGATGTGCAGCATCACTGACGGTCTATGTTACAGAACCAGGATAAGATGTCCATTCCATTCCACTGGCAACTACTTATAGGCAAGAAACCAGAGGGCTCTCCTTAAAGAAACCAAACAAACATCCGGGAATACTAAGACTTCTAGTGTGTGTGCTGGCCCTTCTCAGGAGAAAAAACCCTCTTCAACTACCAAGAGATATGCTGCCCCCCACCCCCCGGCCCTTCTCACCTGCACAGAACTCCTGATCTGACTTCTTCAGATCAGAGATTCAGGAGGAGGAAAGTCAATCTTCTTTCACAGCAGCAGAGGAAACTCATTCCAATTATCAAGGAATTTCCTAAACCAGCTATCACCAAATAGCAGAAAAGGGAAAGAGAGAACAGAACATAAACAAACCGAAAAGTCTCTGTGTGATCTTGCAGGAAAGGGAGGAATTCCACAGAATGAAAAGGAAGTTTAAAAAACTGTAAATAGTGTATTTATAGAGATTCAAGAGGAAAATTCACCCATGAATACAAAATAGGATGCTATTAAAAGAGAATACCAGAGATCAAAAATGCTTTTATTACAGATAATAGTATCATTGCTGAAATTAAAAGTTGGAAAGACTGGAAGATAAAATTGAGAACATGTAGAATGCATAAAGCAAAAAGATAAATATGAGAGAAAATGTAAGAGCGATAAAGGGTCATCCCACTGGGTATGATGTTTGGTTAACAGAATTGCAAAAAGAAAAATCAGAGAAGATTGAGGGGTGGTATAATATCTAATAAGTAATACAAAGAAATGTTCTGGTGCTGAGGATATGAATCTTCATATTGCACGGGTGCACCGAGTCCCTATACAAGGAATGACAGATGACACCAAATCACCCCAGGTATTTCTTATTGGCAATAATGAATATTAGAAACAACCAAGTAATTCCTTCAAAATTCTGATGGAAAATAATTTTTTATCAATGCTTCCAGATCTAACCAAGCCATCAATTAAGTACAAGGCAGAATAAAACTATTTTTTAGACATTTACTGAGAGTTTTCTTCCCTTGGACCCTAGCATGGGAATTTATTTGAAGACATATCCTAAAAATGTAGGAAGTAAATTATGTGAGAGGAAAACATGAAATTCATGAGATGATATTCTATCCAAGAAGGGAATTCAGGGCAGGGCAGTTATACAGCAAACTTAGAAAGTAACCAGTAAAGCTGGGAACAGGGAGACAGAGAAGTCCATAAGGGAAATCTCTAAGGTGGTTGAAGAAAGACTCATGATTTTAATGTAGAGAGAGGGAGGGAGGAAGGGGGAAAGTGGGAAAGAGAGAGAAGGAGAGAGAGGGGAAGAGAGAGAACAATGTGCAAGAGAAAACAAGCAAAATGGTGATTGGAAAAGCAGGACAATTATTTTTTGAAGTCTAAATATAAAGCAAATAACAATACATTTGAGTGTTAAGCAATAGACTGAGCATAAGAAAAGAGGACCCATCTGACCTTGATGCCAGAACATTCTGCTCCAGGTGGCCCAGCTTTATGGCATCAGATCTTTTGGAGGAGGAAATGGAGTCTTAATATGTACAGGGTCATAATAATGCAAATGTTTATTCCTTTTCTACTTTTGGAGTCAATCTAGGGACAAAGAAAGAGGAGCAGTGGTTGTCCTCACAGAACAGAATGTCAATATTAACAACTTAATGATGTGAAAGTGAAAGTGGGGCTCCAAAAAAAATGGGTTGTATACAAGAGAAGAAAAAGCATAACGAAGGGTGCACGTTTTCATATATTTTTCTTATAAAGCAGAAAGTTGAGATTTGTGTCATAAGATATACCTCAAAAGACTGGAGCCAGAAATAGAGGCTTAAGTATATTTTTCCATGGTTATAAAATTTACCAGAAGAAAAACCAGAATCTCAACAGAATACCATAACAACACAGGGAGAGGGAGAGAGAGTGAAGGGTAGCAAAAGTGAACCGAGTCCTTACCTTTCTTATCATAATGTATAGATAACTTTATAAATGAAGGATTTAAGATATAAAAATAATATTTGGAGTTGTCACACACACACACACAAAAACCCCAAAAAACAAAAAACAAGAGCAAACACAACGAACTGGTAAACACCTAGAAGAGATTGTCTCTTTACACTGTACCTGAGAGGTACAATCAGGTATTCTTACTTCCCACTTCAAGCAGTTTTCTAAAACAGAAACTTCAAAATAAATTTAAAAGCCAAACTTAAAACACCATTTCAAATGGCATCCCCATCATCACCAAATACCTGGAAACTAAATTCATAATTCTGGGTTCAGACAATGATGCTGTTCAGTGCACTAACACCAAATAGTAACTATTGGTTTAATAAATAAACCATTACATCAAAAATATGACTATTGTTACTGGCAGAATATTAAACATCTCATCATTGCCGGACATAAGCAAACTCACGGATTTCAGATGGAGTATAGAGCTCTTTAGCAGATAACCACAGAGTTTATCATGATCAAGTGAAGGCATGGCAGGAAGTCAAGGAACTCTGAGCACAGACCGAGGCGATTTAAGAAAAGGATGTGATAAATTTGGAAAGCCACGTATTCACCATGAATACATTCTGATGCCGGATGTAAAAGGGCCTTTTCTTAGGGGCACTTTCTTAGGATTTTCCCACCTATCGCATGTTCAGTGATAAAGCTGTACCTTCCGTCAGGCCTGGCCTTTGTTTGAAATCAACTACCTGAATCTTCAGATGTGTTTTCTAACTCTGTTTTCTCCCCTTGCTTTTTTTTTTTTTTAACCTTGCCTTTTTTTTTTCTACACAGTGAAGTCTTTAAGTGTGCGGTGACCTGAAATTCCTCAGGACAACTAGAACTCCATTTCTTTCATTTTCATTTTCTTTCCTTCTTTCTTTCTTTTTAATTAGACACTCACAAAGTGCAGTGCACTTTTTTTTGTTTATTTGTTTCAAGCAGCCTCCTTTTTTTTGAACTGTTCTGCTGGCTGGCCCAGAGACTACATCTATTGTCTGATGTTATCGATTGCCCTGGCTGTTAAGGCGTGGAATCGGCACTTCCTGTGCAGAGGTTCCCTGATGAATACTGACTCGATTAGGCCAGGAGAGCATAACATGACTCACTGTCTTCTGTCAGCCCTATTGAATTCCAAGCTGTCTCAGAACCAGCTTACTTGCTATCCTCTTAAATTCTCTGGTGGTTCTTTTCCCCCCAGTTGGTTGTGAGCTACCACACACTGTAAGGAGAGAAAGCAGACACTTTAGGGATTGAAACAAAATCTGCTACCTGACCCATGAGTCTTGTTTTCAAAGCTTAGGAAAGAAAGAAAAAATATTAACCAAACCACCCTGACTGACTAATCAAATATCAATGTGAGACTCAGGAACATTATATTTGCTTAAATACATACACTATATTTTTTATTATGATACTTCTACATTTTTTTAAAGTTTATTTTTTTAATTTGAGAGAGACAGAAAATGAGCGGGGGAGGGGCAGAGAGAGAGGGAGAGAGAATCCCAAGCAGGCTCTGCACTGTCATGAGATCATGACCTGAGCCAAAACCAAGAGTTGGACGCTCACCTGACTGAGCCATCCAGGGGCCCCATGATACCCTTACATTTCTGACTATGAAAGTCTTACATTTATGAGGCACCAACCCCTTTAAAGATCATTCTATGTCTCAAGGCAGTAAGGTAAGTTTTCTTTTCTTTTCTTGTATTTATGTCTCTCTCACTCTGGCACCTTAATTGCCGTGTGGAATTTTAGGTCTTGCACCAAATATATTTCTCTCATCACCCAACCATTAGCCCTTCATCTCCAGGCCTCCACCTACTTTTCTCCTAGAGTGGTTAATAATAAGACACATGACGGAGGCCAATGGGGGTAGCCACTATACAACATAAGCTGCTGGAATCTTGGTCAAGGGCTATAGCTAAAGACTCATGAGTAAGTCATTTTTACTTCCTGAGCCTCAGTTTCCTCTGCTCTAAATATCCTTAACAGTTGCAAAGTCAATGCACCATGTGAATTGGGTCCAATATTATGTAATTTTTAAAACCTAATTTCCACCAAAATAATGAAAAGCGATTGAGATATGTATTGATGTCACTCACAAGTACTAAAAGAGGGCTGAATTCATAACATGGAGCACAACGTATGAGGTCATCTTTCCCCAGTTTTTAATGTCTCTCGTGCTTGCAACTATCTCTAAGTCTCTTCCTTCTTTTAAAAACTTTTTAGAAATTCCTCAAACATCAGCCCACACTATTTCTTGTCTCTATTTCTCTGCTCCCACCTTTTTTTGATATTTTTAACATTTTTTTATTCCTTAAAAACTCAGTGAAGATTCTGACTGTACAGGCCCAGGGTATAAATTCCCTCCAGTCTGAATGGATGGTAGAGACATCAGTACTTATTATCAAAGCCTAATTACAAGTTAATCCCACCCCCAGCCCCCACTGACTCTGCAGCTCCCTTTCTAGATCAGCAGGACAGTCTTCTTCAGAAGCATAGGTTGTGCAGTCTTTGAATCCAGGAAAATATCCTAGAGCCAAATCCTGTAGTTGCCGGCTCTATGGCATCCATGGCTTACCATAACTGTACTATTTCAGTAGGAAACCTCCTCATAACTCAGAGGCCTATTTTTCTGCCCTTGGCCATCAAGGACAGAAAGGATCCCTACTATCTCTATTGGTATCCAAGTCTAACTCCTCGGAGTACAGACTCAGTGGTGCAGGTCTTTAAGCCATAAGCCAATCCACACTTGGCTGCCAGACCTCCTACATCCATTCTAAACGCTCTCTCATTTCTTAAGGTATTTGGTATCTTACGAGGTGAGGTTAAAGAGCTAATTTCCAATCTGAAACTACCTAAAGGAACTTCTTATGCTGTCTCAATTTAGTGAATTTACTTAATACCGAGTCAAAAAAAAAAAAAAAGAAAGAAAAGAAAACAACAACAACAAAAAAACAAAAACAAAGCAAAACAAAAAGAATCCACACAGTAGTCCAAAGCCAAACAGCAGATTACCATCCCAAACCATTATTCTAATATCAGAGAAGGAGTTCAAGTTTCCTTCTAGCTCTGATACAGTGTTCCAGGACAACAAAAGATGACATCTAATCATTTGGAAATTTCTCTGAAATTTCCAAGCTGTACAACACTGAAATCCTATTCCAATCTACCTTCTAGGTAATGATTTACTCTAAAAAACACTAGGCAAGACACTTTACATTCAAAGACTATCACCACAGAAAACTCAGCTGCCTCATGGCACTACAGCATGGTGACTAAATATCCAAAAAATAATTTGGAAGCAACTTAAAGATCTATGGAAGTTTCTCAGCAATTCCAAAAGATTAATCTCTATGTAACACATCTCACCAAGCACAATTTCTTAAAATCCTTTTGTACCCCCTTAAGCATGCTTTCTTCTACAGGTTTCTTGATCTCAAACACTCATTCACTCTCTCTCTCTGCCTTGTCCCTCTCCCTCCCTCCCACCCTTCTCTGTCTCTCTGTGGATGTACTTTTCACATTTAGCAGCTACTCAAAAAACTCTCTTATTCTTTTTTAACTTTCAAATCTCCCACCAAACCAGCCCGTGCTCCGTTCTTTATTCCTCTACCTCTCATGTGCTAGATACATTCATTTCTTTCTCTGGTTTCTCGATATAAGTCAATCAAGCTTATTTCAATGATTCCCTGCTTCCCCCCCTCATTCACAGACCTGATTATGGACAGCAAAATGATTCTCCTTAAAGAGAAGACTAGAGTGAAAAACTCTTAATCGTCTTCTATTCCTACAGTTTCTGTTACATAAAAAGAAGCAATGTCATCACAGTGGATTGGTTTGAAGCTACATGACATGAGGTATTTACATATATTTCTGACACAGGAAGAATTTTTGATTCAAAGAAAATAAAAGGAGCAACACGAAAAGCAGAATACAGTTTGGCCCGAATCCCACACCACTCTGGGCACAGCCCCTCAATCTCCTGACCCCATTCCCACTTAGCATCCTGCAGGAGGAACGGGAACAAGAGACAGGAGAAGGGTAAGGATGGCAGAGAAGAGGTTTGTGGTTTGCGTGAGGAGTGAGCTTGGACAGGACTACAGCCCGCCTTAGTGCATCTCCTGCTCCAAGAGCCGAGCTGCAGATCTGCTCGGTGAGGAGGAGGGCAGAGGCAGCCACAAAGCTCCAGAACAGCTGCTCCTTTCTCTTCTTCCACTCAACATTTAGACAACCGGGCAGTTTAGGGCAGCCGCTAGGGAGCAGCGGCAGATGGCCGCCATGCTCCAGAGGTACGCTCCTGAACGGTGAGGGCTCCCTTACAAAGGGCAGCTATTTCTTACATGCCAATAAATATGATTTGCTGAAAGGCTGCAAAAAGGCACATTCGTGAACAATTACTGTTTTTAACTGTGGTCTTTAATTTAGCTCTCTGATGTTATGAGTATTTTATTTTATATATCGGCTATAGAACAATTAGTAAGCTTAAAACAAAAAGAAAATTTAAAAAAATGTATTTGTTTTCTTTCCATCTGGCCTTACCCACATGAAGTAAGGGAGAAATGGCAAAGTGACAAACCTACAATGAAATTTTTCAGATTCAACCCACATTTACTGAGAACCTACTCTGTGTGCCAGTTGCAGTACCAGAATTTTCCATGGGCCCTGGGATAAAAGACTGAACTTCACACACACAGACACACACACACACACCCAAAAGAGGCACAAAAACTGGAAGAAACTAAATATTAGAAGTTCAGTTCTGTTGAAGTCTATGCAAATCCAATTCTGACTAAATTTATGCGTACCTCAATATATGTCAAAAATTCTTCCAAATGAGAAAGTGACAAAGTTGAAATTAAAAAAAAATTTTTTAATGTTGATTTTAATGTTTCATTTTTGAGAGAGAGAGAGAGAGAGAGAGAGAGAGCGAGCATGAGCAGGGGAGGGGCAGAGAGAGAAGGAGACACAGAATCCGAAGCAGGCTCCAGACTCTGAGCTGCCGGCACAGAGCTCCACACGGGGCTCGAACCCACAGATGGTGAAATCATGACCTGAGCCGAAGTTGGAAGCCTAACTGACTGAGCCACCCAGACACCCCCAAATTGACTTTGTGTGACTGTTATCCTCTACACAAAACGATTATGGTCCTCACAAATAAGAGCTAATGATTCTACAGCACTTTGAAGTTTACAAGGCATTTTCACATACAAAACCTTTTTGACCTGTAAAAAGATTCAGTAAAATAGGATCTGGTACATAATAGAGGCCTCCGCTTCCCAGATGAGGAAAGGTTTCAGAGCTGATATTGTGCTGACTGGGTCAGTGCCTATCCTGGAGCAGTGACATTTTATTAAGCATACGGCAGGCAATGGACATTACAATGAGGCTTTGCTCTGATGCTGGTGGAATGTTTCATCATTGGCCAACTAGATTTTTTGGAATTTTGTGTGGAAAAGGCAAAATCAGTTGGTATTCTAGCAAAAGAAATTTTACTTGTCTATTTTCTGGGATGCCACAGGAGGGTCTATAATTTGTCAACTGCACTAAAATCTCAGCCACACTGTCTCCTGAGTTTGTTCACTGTACTATTCACTTACATATGCTAAAAAGGCGGGAATTTATAAAAATTAAACTATAAGATATCTGCTTAGTATTCTGTTATCAACCAACATTATAGAAATAATTATTAACCTGCTTAGCCCACTTGAGAAACTACAAAGAAAGCTGTGGTTAGAATAAAGGATAATTTTCTTTTTGTGGTCAATAAGCCCTAAATCTAAAGTGTGCCTATGTACTAAAAATGTAAATGGTCAAGTGGCATTGTTAAATTACAATTGTCACTGAAAGCCACCTTTTTTTGTAGACTGATGGCATTTAATCTTCTTAATGCCCAGGTGTGATCAGGTCATTTCCTTCCAGTGACTGATGACACCCACACTCAAAAGCTGAGATCCAAATTGAAAATTCGCTTTTAAAATAGATCTTCTATGATTCCCCTTCCTATTTCCTCTGTTCTATTTTTTTTAAGTTTATTCATTGAGGGGGGGGAGGGGAAGAGAGAGAGGGAGAGAGAGAATCCCAAGCAGCCTCTGAACTGTGAGCAGGAGCCCAATGTGCTCAAACTCACTAACAGTGAGATCATGACCTGAACTGAAATCAAGAGTCAGATGCTTAAAAGACCTAGCCACCCAGAGGCCCCCGTTGTCTCTGTTCTTTATGAAAATTCCTAGACTCCCCCTCTCTGCCTATGTGCAGTCTACCCCCTCTCCATGCTGTGCCTTCCTTCATGTCCCATGCCCAGAACGTTCAAGCTCCAAGTAGATTCAGGGTGACTTCCTCCTCGAAGCTTTCTCCTAGGGCAGCCTTATCCCTAAAATCTTTCTCCTGCATTCTCATTTGCTTCAGAAGCATCATGAGTCCACCTTTCCCTGGTTTCCCATATGTCCAATCATTCACCATGTCATCTCGATTCTCCTTCAGTATTCCTAAAAGCCCTCACACTGGAGTAGGCTGTGTGTGCCCGTGAATTTCACTTACATTTCTGCTAGCTGAGCGAACTTCAATATAGCCCCTTATTGTTAATCTTAAGTTTTCTCTTCTAAAAATGGTCATTCTACCAGTAACTTAACTCATAGGGTTATGATAAGGATTAAATGAGTTAATAAATGTAAATGTCGACTTAGGTGGAAAATTCATCTTAAGCCAACATTTCTCAAAGTGAGCTTCAAGGAATATTAGTTCCACAAAATGTTCTTCAAATAAAAAAGGGATTCACGGTCAAATCAATTTATTCAACAGTACATTCGATGCCTCCTTCTCAGTCAGCCATAATGTGCATTAGCATATTAAAGGCTCCACAAGTATTGCAGGAAAACAAAACAAAACAAAAACAGTTGTCCTAATGTTCCCTAAACTTATTTGACCAGAGAGCCTTTGTGTGCATATATAGCAGCTATTTAAAATCCTGTCGAACAAGTGTTCCAGGAAGGCATTTGAGAAAACGCTGACTTGGACAAGACCCACAGTTATCATTTTGGAAGTTGTTTCAGCCTCAAGTTTCCAACACTTTTAGAAAAAAAAAATTATTATTTTTTTTATTTTTTTGTAAGAGACTATCTTTTAATTTTCAGAGTCACCACAAACTCCAGAAAAATGAGCCAATTGTCCGGTGGGAGGCTGTGTCACAAGGATAGTAGAATGGAATTAACTTTCTAAGGCCAATTATTTCTTAAGCATCTCTTAAAGGATATGAAAAAATTTTTCATGCAACGCCTAGTAACTGCTTATCCAGCTAGTAACAGATGTGAAACTTCATCTCAGGAGAAAAGTTGAACATACAAATAGTGAAAACCTGATAAAGAGTGGGAAGAAGTCCAGGGAGACCCAGGAAATGGATAAACAGGCACAAAGCAGAATGGAGACATGATCACTGTGCCTGAGTCCTGATACATCTACCTCTAAACATAAAGCTGCTTACTGTGTACAAGGTAGAAGGGCAATAAATGCTCGTGGGCTCATTGTCTCAATGTCACAAGCTGAATGCAACAGAATTTGAGACAGCGCAGTGGGAATTCTGAAATCATTTTATTTCCCCCTTTTTATGGGAGCAAAAATAAGCCTAGCTCCCATCTATCGCTCAGATGTGGCCTGTTCCTCTCTACTGTGACGTCCCCTAATTCTTCACAGAGAACTTAGCTCTCTTTTATCTTTGCTGAACAGTGCTTTCCAAATAAACAAGCATTTCTCAAATCACATTAGTTACTTCTACTTAGCCCTGTTTGATTTTCGGTCCATTCAATAGAATAAACTTAGCTTCCCTATAGCACAGTTCTATTTTTCAAGCATATTATAAAAACGTGTATCTGCAAAAGCAAGAGACAATGAGTATCATTAATTAATATAATTAATTAATTAGTAATATTTACATTTTTATTAAAACAAAGGTAACCTTTCTCATTTCTGTTATAGTTTTTGTAGGCTGTAAGCAGCCATGCTTCTTTAAATAAGTACCCCAAATTGAAAATAATCACATAAGACCTCTGATTAGTGAGGTTTACACTGTAGAATCACTTCTATATAGATGAATGATTGAGGCCTTACACCTTTTTACAGTACATTTATCTTTTTCTTTCTTTCCTTCTTTCTTTAGTTAAGCTTTATGCCCAGCGTGGAGCCCAACATGGGGCTTGAAATCAGGACCCTGAGGTCAAGACCTGAGCTGAGATCAACAGTCAGTTGCTTGAGCAAGTAAGCCACCCAGGTGCCCCTACAGTACTTTTTTCATCTAAAAAACAATAAGTAAATAAACAGGAAAATACATATAACATTACATTCACACTCTGAAGTATTCAATTAGAAAGTAATAGATCTGGAAGAAAGTTTAGTGAAAAGCTATATTTAATTCATAATTTTATAAACATGGAAACTGAGGCCCCAAACATTAAGTCATAAAGCACAAATCTGTCTCAGGATTAGTAAGAGTCCAGGTTAAAAACCAGTCTCCTAAACTCTGGTGATATATCCTTCATCGTCACGGGGCATGGCAGGGTCTGTTCTTCAAGTCCATTTGTGCCTTGG
The DNA here is from genome assembly GCF_022079265.1 of Lynx rufus. Taxonomy (NCBI): domain Eukaryota; kingdom Metazoa; phylum Chordata; class Mammalia; order Carnivora; family Felidae; genus Lynx; species Lynx rufus. Next base: position 144,021,812 of record NW_025814856.1, read on the forward strand.
ACAACATGAAATCACACCCCTATAGAATATTTTATAGCTACCATTTATAAAAATCAACTGGTTCTTTGATTAACTAATATTAAGGATAGGGTAATTCGTTGCACAAATTTAAAAAACTTAATTCACAGATACCAAAGCTCAAAGTATATTTGTAGTAGGAGATTTCCATTGTAATCTGTCCCTTTGGGTTCCCTCTAAACATTTTCACAAGAGTTTAGATCAGTAGTCTTGAAGATCATAAAATAGCTTAATCTAGAAGTCATGTCTGATATTTGGAATCTAAAAACACGGCATGAATGCAGAGAAATGCATATACCAACTGACCTGATAGCTACAAAGCAGTCAAATGAGAACTAATACAGCAAAGCCTACCAGAGTGTTAAAACAACTTGAGAAATACAGAGCAGGGGCAACTTTGAAATTCTTGGAAACTCTAAGAGTTTCATTTTAGTGCCACAGACAGCAACACAACACAACAGACAGGGATGGGAAGTAGAAGCAGGGGAAGAAAGCATACAGGTCTGTTTTCACACACGACTATGTTAACAGGAGCTAGACCTATGTGGCATTGTTTTTAAACGAGAAGTTTTTCTTCTTAGGTACGTTTACTGCAATTGTGGTAGGTTTACCGCATCTAAGACATCACTATCCCAGGTATAAGGATAAGGTGTAATGTTCCCTTTCTTATTTTCAAGAAATATTCTATATTAAAGGGTTAACTATAAGTCTAAAACTGTCATATAAAAAAGAATTTCATTCAGTTCTGAGATAAGATATCAGTCTTCCTTGTTTCTCTCTACATAAAATAACAAATATTCACAGCAGATTTATTCATAATTATTTTGCAGGTATCCTTCAAAGGGTGAATGGTTAAAGAAACTTGGTATATCCATACCATGGAATAATACTGAACAACAAAAAGGGACACACAACTTGGATAAATTTTGAAGGAATTATGTTGAATGAAAAAAGCTGAAACTCAAAGGATTACATACAGGATAATTCCATTTATTTGCAATGACAAATTTGTAGAAATAGAGAACATTTGAGTTGTTGCCAGGTACTGGGGGGAGGTGTATGGGAGGGAAATGGATCTGGCAATAAAAGGGCAACATGGGGATCCTTGTGGTGATGAAAATGTCCTGTATCTTGACTATAGTGGTAGAAGAAAGGACCAAGACAGGTAACAAAATTGCACAGAACTACCCCCTCACACACTAGATGAGTAAAAATAAAACTGAGGAGATTTGACAAAATTGCTGGACCATAAAAATGTCCATGTCCTGGTTGTAATATTACACTATAGTTTTCAAGATGTTATTGTTGGGGAGAAATAGGCAAAGGGGAAATGAGATCTTTCCTTATTATTTGTTACAACTGCATGTGAATCTGCAATCATCTTAAAATAAGTTTAATTAAGAATGATTTTAGGGGCACCTGGGTGGCTCCGTTGGTTAAACGCCTGACTTCAGCTCACGTCATGATCTCACGGTTCGTGGGTTCAAGCCCCACATTGGGCTCTGTTCTGACAGCTCAGAGCCTGGAGCCTGCTTTGGATTCTGTGTCTCCCTCTCTCTCTGCCCCGCCCCCCCATGCTCTGTCTCTGTCTCAAATATAAATAAAACATTTAAAATTTTTTAAAAAAAATTTTTAAAAATGATTTTAGAACAAAAGCAATCAAAGAATAGTAAAATTTGGTACTTTTATGTGTCTTTGTTGTATCCCTCTGTCATTTATTTATGGATTGATGTCTCAACCTCCGAGTTGATATAGAACTGTACATTTCTAGAACTTCATTTGGTGATAATGATCAATAACCTCAGTAAAATGGTATAGGGACTTTGAGGAAGATCCAGGTTCTGTCTCTATTTTCCTTCCTTAAATAGTGGAAATTTTGAGGAAAGATGCCATGCTAAACTTTTGATTCAGTCAACAGACACACTAACTTTATTCTTTTTAGTTTCATGCCCTTACCAGCTACTGACCTCTACCTATATCTGGGGGCAACATATTTTATTCATATATAATACTTTTCAGTTCTTACTTGTAATTCTTTTGCACATTGTAGATTTTAAATAACACTGATGTGTCCATTGAGCTTTTTAAAAGTACCCTAGCATACAGGGTTCACATATATTTTAGCAAATTTAACCTAAGAAAATGACTTTTTTTTTTACCAGTTATTCCTCTAGTCTATATTATCATTTTATGTTTATAACCTTATTTTAACCTTTCCTATTCTACTCATCATGTTAAAATTGTACTTACTTTACTCCTCCCAAGGCTAGAATAGGGATTAAAATGCCATTTATTGTAATTTTTATTACTTTATTATCCCCATAAAAGTCTAGAATCACCATCTTCCTTTGCCCATCTTTGGTGTTGGTATAAAGAAGCATTTTGTATTTTATGTTATGTCCTTCTTTGACTTGCATCATATTTTTTTGCTTTTCCTTTTCTAATTTGATCTCTATCATTTTGTTTAGTTTTCATTTCCTTTTCTGTGTCATTGTCACAATTATTTATAAAAATAGCTATTTAAGCGCTTATGACTTCTTCTATTTTTCATCAATATGATAGACCTTTTAATGCTCTACTTATATTTCCCTGATAAACTACTAGATTCCCTGGATACTATTAGGTTACTCCAGGAATCTGCCTCCAACAAGATTGAGATAACTGATTCCAGCATCTCAAATCTTAATCTGATTAAACCATATTTTATATGGCATGTATTTGTGTATTCTTAAAAAATCACAGCAATGGCACATTGGAGACACTTTATTTGGGAAACTATATTTTTATATGGCATAATTTTGTTCTTAAAATATCAGCATGACTATTTCTTATTCTACTGAGCAGCCTAGGTGAATCTATTGGTTGTAATTACTGACGAGGAAATCAAACTTGACTACTAACTAAAATTTATTAACTCTCTTTATTCTTCCTTCGTAATTTCCTGGTTTGTTTGTCTATCCTACTATGTAATGTATCTTATTACATCCTTTTAAATATCTTAAGGAACAAGGCTCAAACCATGTACATGGACAGATAAGGCAGAGATAATCTGTCAGAAAGGCAGCAATGAATATTGTCCCTTCAAGGTAAGTATTGAAGCCACTAAGCAACACTGAGGTCCTACAGGCTATAGGAAGTTCTGCAAATGGCACGGCAGGAATAAAACCAATGGTAATAGTAACAGTAAGTCCTTCAGAATTTTATGTGCGCCCCCAATTCACACTCCTCTTGCTCTTGTGCGTGACTTTGGATTTTCCCTTCTTCTTTATGGGGCTTGATTAGATGTACCCTGAACTAGATTTTCCATTCTGGCTTTTGTATCTGACTTCACTCCTGATTACTATTACGGCTCTGAACTCTACCCTTACCCCATGTGCTCTAGGTTATACCTTATCTCCAGATTAATACTTTATGGTTAGCTCACCTTTATGGTCTTGTAAAAATAACACTACTTTTATTTTTGAGTTCCTTAATTTATTTCATGAATATTGAGTGAGACCCACATTGTGGTAATTTTTAAACATTCAAAGACAAGTACAACATGCTCTTTGCCCTAAATTATCAGTGCTTCTCTGAGGACAAATGGTAGGGGCCTTCTGAAGTCAGGTTTCTCTCATCAGGCCATCCAAGTGCTAGGGTCTTCCCAACTTGTCTCCATGGGGATATCGCAAACGAGTTGGATCAAAACAGTTCCCAATTTCCCAGTCTCCAGACCAAGACAGAATGTTTCTCAGTGAACACTAATCCTACTTTACCAGTAAGAATGTGTGCTCAAGATAGACAAGAATAAAGGAACATGGATGGATGCATTGTGGACTCATGAACGAGACATTTCCTTGGATTCTGCTCCTACTTAGTGCTACCAGTTTAGGGGTGACCCTATGAACTGAATCTTACATACCTCTATATCATTACAGCACCTAGCACAGCAGTGGCACGTTGGAGGCACTTTATTCTGGAATGGATGGATGAATGAACGGTTGGAGATGGACGGATGCTTTTTCCATGGACTGTACACTCTCGCAACCATTTCTGGCCACCAAAGTAACTGAAGATCAGTTTGAATCTCATGTATCAAGAAACTTTATCCTCCTCGTAGTTGGAAGTAATCATTACACCTTCTGAATTCATAGTTTGTTCTTTAATCTGTTCCTAGTTATGCTTTTATTGTAGTTACTCAAGCATATAGTTGCCTTTAATGAATTGCGAATCTTTTAATATCTGGAAGTTGATTTTATTGAACCTTGTACTCCTCAACAGCTTAGCATCCTGCCTGGCAGGGAGCAGCCACTGAATAAATAAACTGTGTACAAGTCTACTTCCTAATCAATAATCTCGGATCATTGTCCCATATTCAGTCAGTATTTAGAAAATATCAGCATATTATTCATGACATTTAACAAATACTTACTGAGCACCTACGCTGGGCTAGCAAGAACATAGTTAAAATTTAATTACCTTGGCATTTGCTCAACATGTCAAAAACATGAATTTACCAAATGCTTGTTTTCTCATAAACAGAGATATAACTACTGACCCCAAAATGACTTTTTAAAAAAAGAATATATTTGAATCTAATAAACAAAAATATAGTTTTGACCACTAGTCATCTTGTTGTACAGAATGGGAGCAGAATAGTTTTTCCGAATGGAGTATAAAGACAGGAACTACAGTGGCATTTAAAGTTCTAGGGGCGCCTGGGTGGCGCAGTCGGTTAGGCGTCCGACTTCAGCCAGGTCACGATCTCGCGGTCCGTGAGTTCGAGCCCCGCGTCAGGCTCTGGGCTGATGGCTCAGAGCCTGGAGCCTGTTTCCGGTTCTGTGTCTCCCTCTCTCTCTGCCCCTCCCCCGTTCATGCTCTGTCTCTCTCTGTCCCAAAAATAAATAAACGTTGAAAAAAAAAAAATTTAAAGTTCTGTCAGAATGTAGTGAAAGGTCTCAGAGAACTGACTCTACATTCATGGTTTGTGGGAAAGGGAGAGCTGGCCTCACAGGGTGAGCTATCTTTCATAAGCACTGACAGTGATATGAAAGAGCATTTCTAAATGTAGGCAACTTTGCAAATGGAGAAATCGAGGCAAAGAGAAAATGCATGGCTTCTCAGAGCCCAAGCAAATAAAGGGTCAAGTCTCCCCTCAAACACTGTTCCAACTCCATTCAACCAATCTTTACTTCAAGACTATTTCAGTATCCTTCACTATAGAAAAGCTGTTCCTCTATTTAATGAATCTAATGGTTTTGGTTAAAAACTTGTAATGTTTATCCAAAACAGCATACCCACAAGGCAAATGAGGACACTGAGGAATTCTTTCTATCTGTATTCCAAGAAAGTGGAGGAAACTCCAGTACAGCATGTAACTGACTAACCATCTACAGGCAAATAGATATACATATAATTAAATATTATATTAAAATATATTTAAATTAAAATATTATATTATAAATGATAAATATTACATGTCCATAGGAAAGACAGATTTAATTGGGCTAAACACCAAAAATTTTGCTCAAGTTTCTGGTTGTCCCCAAAGCATGCAGCCCATTTTTTTAATACTAAAGTAAACATTTTGGATTTATTGTACAGGCACAGAAAAGTTATCATGATGTATGTACTTCTTTTTAAGTTAATCCCTACTCAAAACATCAAAATAAAGTCAAAAAAGACTTTGCATGTATGGAATTTTAGATTGAAACTATAGGTCCTCAGTAGTAGACTAGTTATTGTGGCAAAACAAAACAAATTATTATTACCATATTCACTTAACATTGACTATGTGGCAAGCAATGTTCTACGATCTTTGTGTATGTGATTAATCCTTTAATTATCTCAAGAACTCTGTGAAGTAGTTATGATTGTTTCCATGCAGATGAAGAATCTGAGACTAAAAGAGCTAAAATAACATGCACAGGGCTCTAAGACTCATGAATGGAAGGTTGGAATTCAAACCTTTTTCTGACTTTGAAGTCTCGTTCTTCACCACTATATTCGAATGCATTCAATCTTCATAATGCTATTTATTATCCCCACTTAACAGATGAGATAACTGAGGAACAGGATTCAGTGCCTTGTGAAGAGTTACATTCTTCTATGGAGTGACCCACTCAAAATTAAATCAGTGTCAATGAAGCCATTCTTCAAATCACCCTTCCCAATTGACACGGTGCCACTAATAATTGTGGTTCAGACACTCTTATAGAGTTGCTATCCTTTACTACTATTATTTACCTCCAAATTATTTAATTGAATAAAAACAGAAGAAAACAGAATAAAACAAGCAAAACCACCTGCCTCATTCCCACCATAATCAAAAAATAAACAATACAAAATAAATAAAAACCAGTAAGCTCTGGTTGGAAGTATAAAAAAGTGAGCCCTGAGTTAGAGTTATTTTAGGTACATCCATTAACCTCCATATACCTTCTCCCCATGGACTTACAGCAGCATATGGCTGTTCTCCCCGCAGTTCAGGCTCTGCTGTTTACTCGGAACCTCGAGGTTACAATATGTTTTGTAATCACTAATAAGGACCACCTGCCTCTTGAGACATTCAGTCTAACAAAATGGAGAGACCTAATTGTTCAAATTCGTTCTCAGACAACACGCCCTTCACGCACGGACTGAGGCAACTGAATAGAAAGCCTAAATCAAACTAAACAATTGTACTCGCTGATTTTAGTTGCTACATTAAGAACATATGTTAGTTCCATTATAAAGAAAAAGAAGCAATAATATTTGGAACAATAAAGACAATGCTTTTGAGGAAATAAAACACCTCATAATTTTCCAGGAAAAAGAAAAAAAAAATAACCTACTTGTTTAAAAAATTCTTTCACTCCACTAAGGTACATTCAGGGCAAATCTGTCACATTCATACATGCTTCATCGTACACAGGCTGTGTACAAAATCATCCCATGCTTGAATTCAGCCAGAAAAACTGGCTCCTTGAAGCAGAATTCCATCCAATAACTGACTGATAAATGCTTACCACTCAGAGTGTAAAATCTACTGTAAATCTGGTTTAACAGATTAAGGAGAGATGGGAGGACACAGGGGAGAGTATCCTCCCCTGGCCCCCAACACAACCGTCATCGGCAGCCAGGCCGGATTAGGAAAGTCTCCCTGGGCTGCTGCTTGGAGACACTGCACACACCTTCATCCATGCACCTGCCTCACTACGCTGGCATTGTTGGTTTGAGTGCTGGTCTATCCTTCCAGGCTATGAGCACCCTGAGAACTACATATTCACTCTAGTCCCAAAACTTAGCCCAGTGTATGTGCACAGAATGAATTTATCAAGTCCATTCAAAAAATAAGTGCTTAGCTGACATTACCTGGCCATACGCTACCATATAGAAAGTTTGTATTTATCTCACTTAAAGGTTACTTTTTAAGTGTAGATAGATTTTCTAAAGTATTAAGGCCAATAATAAAGATAAGAAGAAACACTGGGCTATGGAGACAAATGGTCAGCATTTTGATGAAGAGATTCTCTCATAACTTTCTAAAGCAAATTCAAGTGCCTCTGTAATGAGCAGTGTTTTACTCACATCGATTACCATATCTCCCACTGGCCATGTAGAGTCACGAGACACTGGATTAAGAATAGGTAATGTTTATGGATTTCATGTGTGCCAAGTCCTGGACTAAATGCTTCATTATATTATTTCATTTAATTCTTATTACAGCCATACAAAATAGGGGCTACTAATGTGTTCATTTTACAGATGATAAAACTGAAGCAAAGCATTTGTTTGATGCCTTGACTAATGTCCAAGCAGGACTTTAATAAACTGGTCACTTTCCAAGCACCCCCTACTCGGCCTTCAAACAGGTCACTGATCCAAGGGGAAACAATTTGTCCTGCTATACTCCAGAAGTCAACCCTGACTTACAACCTCTCCCCACAGTCTAATTTACTTACTTTTCTTCTCAGAGATACATTCTCTCTGTTTCAGTAAAGCTGGTACTCCTATCTAGTTATAAATGGTCATAATCATGCATAAGAAATAACTCTTACAAATTGTTTTGATATATTTTATGAATAGTTACACAATAATAAACATAAAACTCTCATGCACTGTTAGATGTACATTAAAGAACAGCTTGAGATTCAGTATGAAGTTTTATAACAAATATATCATGCACATATATAGAGAGGTGTGTGTGTATATATACTTTTTGTGTAAATGTGTTAGGTATCTTAGTATAGTGGACATATTTTTCAACCATTGAACTTTGCTATGTACATCCTTAGTCATAAGAATGTAATAGGCAGTTTAGCATTAATAAATATCAGATAAAAAGTAGCTAACCTGTTTTAACCCATATCAAATTTTCTTTGTCATGTTTAATTATTTTGTTTCACATAGGTTTACTTTCAAAAGACCTTTTGACAAAAATCTATTGATTTTCAGATTGGCATTAATGACTTGTAGACTTATAAAAACTATGCTTCAATATATGTTAATTTGGGTTACGGAACAGTAGATAAGGTTTCTTCAGGCTGCTGCATGTAGTTAACTGCAGATACGTGGTCTTACAAAGCACAACAATAGTTAGAAATATAAGCTGTCTTTGTGCATTATTGATAGCTGAACCATGATAATTATCAGGAAGTCATTTCAGAGACAGTAGGTCATAAATATCTTAGTTTTATTATTTCTCATCATCTGCTTCCTTTTTGAAAACTTTGGTGACTGATGCTGCATAAGCATGCCACTTAAGGAGCTCTCTTTGGAGATACAGAAGTAAAAAGCTGTATTAAAAATTACCAACTCGATGTCTTTTGAGTGGGTTCAAACACAAGAAAACACATGTGCGCATGTCACACACATATAGACAAGAATGATCTCCACCCTCGTGTACATCATAAGCTTTTACCTTCTAGCTAGGATAAGGGGTGGCTAGGAAATGAACTTAATTGTTCATTTAGGAAATAAACTCAATTCTCACAGTGTTATGATGGCTTTGAGGATCAAGAAGAGATACTTTCATTATGGGAAAGAATGAAATACATATTAGAACAATAAGACAGTACATGAATATGTTTCTAGTTTATTTGAGGCATTTACAAAGCCCCTGTCTACAGAGGAAACGCTTAGTCCCTGTAAATAGTCCTATATTACAGTTGTCAAAGACATGCTGAATGAATGAATGCCAATCCTTAGCTGAGACTATAGGGTACGTTCCTTATTTCTCTATACTGGAAGAAGCCAATGCACTGCTATCACATCATGGCTGTTAAAATGTGAAATAATTCTTTACCTAGTGGTAAACAGATGCTATTCCAATCACCCCAACACCCTCCCCATGCGGCCACTAATAGTCCTGCTCCCTTTCTGGGCCCCCCTTATCTCTCAGGTTCAGGATTGGCTTCCTACTCCAGAGCCCCTTATAATTGGTGGGTGCTGGCACCACATAGCTCTCTCCAATGTCTCCGCAGACCCTTCCCCTAGGAAAGCCCCTCTGAAGGGCTGCCACCAGCCAGGCAAAACTGATGAAGCTCCTGCACCCCACAGCCATCCTGCATGCCGCCCCCACCAGATCCCCACCAGACCCAGCAGGAGGAGACAGAGCCCCCTGTGTTGGTGACACCAGGGCAGGCAAATGCCCAGCCAGCTTCGGCACCACCCCCAGGCCCTGGGACCCTGCTTAAGCTGAGTTCTTCAAGTTTTCCTCACATGGCCACTTCTAGGAAATGCCAAGTCTGGGGCATTGGGCCTTGATAGCACGCCGGGTAGGTAGGGACAGCAGGCAGCCCGTAAGGCTGTTAAAGGATCTGACCATCACCTGTAGGTACATTAACTTTCTCTGATGTTGTGATTCAAAGAGGTAATGTAAATATAGGTCATGATTCACTTCCATCAATCAGACATGGTCATAAGGTCTCAATATCTGATGTGGCAGAGGTAAAATACACTTATTTTTAAGCCTAAACTTATTCATGGCACACTGTCATTCCTTCCCACCACAACACACACACACACACACACACACACACACACACACACAGAGTGTACCAACATGTAAACAAGTGAGTCTTTCAAAAAAGGACAAAATTTCCCTAATACAGTCACTTAAAAGGAAATGAGATCTTTCATTAAATCCCTATAGATACTAGATTTCTCTACAGACATTTAAGATTTTCCATAACATTTCAAAGTTGAAGGAAGGATAAAATCACACATTTTCTGAAAACTTAATTATAAGAATCAATTCTAACAAAATTTGTATTATAAACTTAAAAATAAAGCCTGCCTATCTGAGAATTATATCCATTAATGCAAATTTATATTGATACTTACTTTTAGATGAAGCTGATTGGTCCAGTGCCCAATGATTTTGTATTCTGCACTTTTGTTGGTTATTTGATACTGGAAGATATCATAACGTCCAGGAGCATCTCCATTTTCATTAAAAGTGACAGGTGTCCCAGCACTACCTATAAATGTTTAGAAAACAATGTTAATAAAGTTTTAGTAAGATAGCCCACTGAGCTTATTTTTCTCTAAGAAAGAATGGTAGATAAAAATATATTGTGTGTAGTAAGAGATACGAAGATTGTAATCCATACAAGGTCATTCTTGATAGCATAATATCTTCTACACAAAAAGAAGCCCAGACGTACATACAGGGAGAAGACATGCTTTATTATGCACATTAGAAAGTAAATGGTGAGTATCCAAGTTAGGCAATGTACATAACAGTTAAATAAATAGAAGTTGATAGGCTGAATATTCCATCCTCGCTACAGAGAATGACAGTCAATAGAGAAGAGTGTAAATGTCCTGAAGCATAACACCTACTGTATAACATGAACTACAAACAGCCACTCAAACTCTGGCAGGAAAACGTCCTAGCCAGATTCCCTGGAGTTTTGCTTCAGTCTGGCCTGAACTCCGCTCGGAAGCAGTTCCCCATTCAATTTCCCTTCTAAGCTTCTGCTTCTGCTACCTCTGCCCAAGGGTATATCAGTGTGGGCCATCATTGGGAACCTCTCAATGGGCAAGCCAGTGATGGCTGGCAAGTCCTGGATCGTAAAAGTTCCCCCAATTCACTGGGGCAGGGTAGCAGGACTTAAGAGATATAGTATATTCTAAACTCTCGTTTCTCTAAGAAGCTTTCAACTTTTCTCTTAATAGCTTCTGCTCACTTTTCCTTTTCCGCTTATTAAGTGTTACATATCACAGGTTTTAAGAGGAGAAAGGTGGGGCGCCTGGGCAGGTGAGTCAGTTAAGCAACCGACTCTTGGTTTCGGCTCCAGTCATGTTCTCACGGTTCGTGAGATTGAGCCACACCTGGGTCTCTGCCCTGGCAGCACAGAGCCTGCTTGGAATTCTCTCTCTCCTCCTCTTTCTCCCCCTCCCCCGCTCATGCTCTCTCTAGCTCTCTCTCTCTCTCTCTCAAAATAAATAAATATTTTTTAAAAAACAGTAGAAAGGGATTGCTACTGCCATGTCTTATTCTGCGTAGCCTCACAATCTGAGTAGAACTTCCTGTTCTGTAACAGCTTTTAGCTTTGCCCATTTCCCTGCTTCATCTTGTTGGATTACTCGTTGCTATCTCAACAAATTCACCTAACACCAATCCCTTTTCTTTGTGCCTGTCTTCTCTCCCTGAATTGCTTGTCATAGCATATTGGATTTAATTTCTATGCTGTGCTAGAAAGTGTCTCCTTCTCGCTATCTCTTTTCCTATTCTCTCCCAAAATATACACTACGAATAATTACATATATCAACTCTCTACGCTCCCATTTTATAATGAGTTCTTTACCTGCAGAATTTTTAACAAATGCCAGTAATCACAAAATTCTAAAACATTTAACATATCAAACAACATGGATGACTTAAGACAATAAGTTGCAAATAAATACAACCACAGTCACACAGCAGCCATTAGGGTACTTTCCAAGTATTTAATGGGAAGATGTCCAATTTCCTGTTCTCTGGAATGTTTATAAAATTGGACACAGCATGAAATCTCTGATAGGATCACAGATACCTAGCATCTGCAAAACTGCTAAGGCCACAAGAGATGGTATAGCATGGAGGAGAGAACACTAGTCTGAGAATCAAGAGCTGCATGACCATGCGAACTCCACCTCCCCATTTATTTCCAAGACTTTGTATCTTTCTTTCTATTCAGTGTCACGTGGGGACTTAACAATGAACATGAGCATGTGTTGAAGTCCTAGAAGAGCTGTATGCATTTCAATTATTATTATTAATTCATATGGGAAATGGCTTTATATATAAATCAAGAAAGAAATGACGAATTGGGGAATAAAATAGGAGCTGTCCAATCAACTGGCACTATCTTAGCTACTCCTTAGACACTCAAGCAGAAACCCATTTGCCATGCCTCTCCAAAACAGAACTCCTAGTGACCTCAAGTCACCAAAACAGAACTCCTAGTGACCTTGAGCAGGTTAACCCTTAAATACTAGTGTCCTCACCTAAAAAATGGAGGTGATAGTGACACTTTTCTCATAGAGGTGTTGTAAGAATTAAATGAACAATACCTGTCAAGTGCACAGAACAATGCATGGGGTAATGAGGTACTATTATTACGATTACTATTCACCCCATCAGTATTTCCAGTATGCACCAAATGCAGAGGAATAGATAGGATGCTGAAAATTCTTTAAGTGATATCTAGACAGAGGATAATGGAAATTCAAATGGGAAACAGATTCTTGGATGGAAAAATACGTATCTGTATGGATTTCACACTAACGTCATCAACAATTCCTGACATCTATATACCACGTCAAAAAGTTATCATGCCGTATTCTTCATGAATAAAGGACTATTTGACTTCTCTAACTAAAATCCCCAATGTTACACCCCTTACTGAATGACCTCCAATCTTCTACAACAGCAGTCTCAATCTTTTTAACCATGATGATACCAAAGGTAGAAGGAAGCCACTCATGTAACACGTTCTCATGAATGTACTCTGAGTTGCATATAATTCCTGGTATGTCAGCTGTTTCTACATCTCTTTTCTCCAACCTGAGAAAGTCTATCAGAAAGCAAATAAATGAGAGCTGCATTATCACAAAAATAATAATTGACTAACTGAAATACTTCAAATACCATTAACAACAACCCACACTGAACTTGACATTGTATTAAGAGGTAATATACTAAAATGGCTAGGAGTTTTGGGTTTGGAGCCAGATCACTGAGTTCAAACCTCAGCTCTGTCACTTATTAGATGTATGATCTCAGGTAAGTTACTTAATTTCCCTGTATTTCATGTGTCTCATTTTTAAAATGGGCTAATAGTACTTCCTATCTCAGAGGACTATGTGCCGATAAAGTGAGTTAAAATATGTAAAATATTTAGTACACAGTATGATATAAGTATTAATTATTATCTCCTTTATGGTTTTATGGCAATGCTGTGTATGAGATCCAGTGCCCATATGAAAATATAGGAACTTCTCAGTGATCATATATGGCTTTCCTCAAGTCACCCTCACTAATCTTCATTCTCCTTTTTCTTTTTTTTTAATTTTTTAAGTTCATTTATTTATTTTGAGAGAGAGAGAGAGAGAGTCAGAGAGAAGGAGTGATAGAATCCCAAGCAGTCTCTGCACCATCAGCGCAGAGCCTGACGTGGGGCTTGAACTCACAAATCACGAGATCATGACCTGAGCCGAGGTCAAGAGTTGGACGCTTAACTGACTGCGCTACCTGGGTGCCCCACTAGTTCTCCTCTTTCAGCAGAATGCCACCTATACCTAAAACCCAGTTCTCTAAATTCACCATGCTCCTTCTTACCATCCTGTCTTTGTACATGTTATTATTCATAAATTCACTTCCTCCTTCCTCCTATACCTTCTCTATATAATTCCTTCCAAGATGTGGCTCAAAGGTCACACCTAAAGAAGCTTGATCTTCTAAACCTGGAGCAAAAGCCCAAGTGCCTCTTTGCATGCTATCCTGCTCTAACATATCACTCGCTACACTCCACACACTTTTACTATTCACCCTTGTACCCACTCAAAACATTTATTCGACATATATTTACTGAGAGCCTATTATGTGCTCAACACTGGGTAGACCCTCTGCCTTCCTTACAAAGGAGGTCTCCTTAACAAAGGCAGAGTGTGTCTCTAATCTTTGTAGGCTCTGAACCAAATACAGTGCTTCATACTGAGTGAGCAATCAATAAATTACAGTAAAGCGTAAATCAGACCCTCACTAATGATCCCAAGTAAATCCATACTTACTCTCTTCATACCATTATGAAATGCATGTATGTCACTTCTCATCTTTTATAGTCACTAAGGAAGGGGCCAAATGAGTCCCTTTCACATTGTTATCAGTCTGATGTTAGAAAACACTCTTGCAACTTTTCTACTAATCTGATTTCTGATCTGGGGCAGGCTTGCAGTTGAATTACTTCAACCCTTTCACAGAAAGAATGATTCCATTACACATTGGCTCGTCTCAAATGATTACCCTGGTTCTGTGGTTTATGTAACCAACAACACCTTTGATAGCTACAAGGGGCCATGCTGCTTACTAATTGCTATAAGAAGAAATTTAAAATATCCTTTGTATGAATCCGACCACCCCTGAAACAGCTGGCGTTTTGTCCAGAAGAAAATTTTAAATGACAAATACATTGATCTCAATACATCGATCACTTTATTATGATTTACCAACAGCACAGGTAAGAAATATATTTAGATATACATGTATTTAGATATATATCTCCCAGACCTCATCCCCTAGACTTAGTTATTTCAGAAAATTTTAAGTGTATTAATTTTTAAAAAACTTTTTAAGTGATGTGCACTAGCCGAGAAATGGAAACAAACAATGTGGAGCTGTGAGGTAACTTTTACTTGTCAGGTACCACTCTCAGAGTCTATATATCTCCTGGAATATTTTCTGCTCAATAAGAAATGCATTGGAAAAAACTATCTATTTTTATTACTAGGCATGTCAAGCACTTCGATATGTTTTTGTAGGAAAAAAATGATACATCCAATGAAGATTTTATTTGCAAATGTTGGCTCTGTTGAACATTGTTCTGGGGAAGACTATAAGCTTGGGATTCGGGGACTGAGTTTGATTTCTGGCTCTGCCAATTACCTGCGTGATCTGGGCAAGTTACCCTCACTAAATCTGTTTTCTCAACCATCAAGGGAACATAATAACCTCCACCTCCCTGGGTTATTACGAGGGTTACATGAGATGATGTATGTAAAGCACTTAATGCGTGGCTGGCACACGATAGGTGTGCAATAAATGGAAGCCATCATCATCATTATCCGTTCCTTTGCCTACACTTATGCTTCCTTGATCTACATTAGCTTATTTCCACAATGCCAAATGCAATGCAAGAATAATTCATTCGTCTTTATGGGCAAATATTATAAATATATTTATAAGTGTAAGCCACTCAGCTTATTGTCATGTTTATTACTTTCCTTCCTCCCTCTTGCTACAAAACTTTATCCATTTTCCTTCTCATAACAACCTACACTACTGGGTAAGCACAAAAAAAATGAGAAAGTGAAAAATGAAATCAGTTGATTTAGTGAGCTTTGGCTCCCTTAAAAGAATGCATATGTGAGACTTAAGTCATTGACCAAAATGCCATAGGAAATAGCAATTTTCAACAGAATCTCAATTATTCATGCTCACCTTTTCTTTATCCGATTTATTTTATCAAGTATTTATTACAATCAATAAACAGACCTATGCCTTTGAATTAGAATCATATTATATGTTAATTATTTAGGAATCAGTCATATTACTCTTACATATATCAATTAGTCAGCCTTTATTCATTGAAGACTTTAGATCTGACTCCGTATCCTTTTCCATCCCTATTCTTATTATCATTCTTGGTGGTTTCGTCATCCACCTGGATGACTCAACATCCTGGCCTCTGCATTAGCAGAGGCATTCCTCACTTCCAGTGGTCATCCCTGTCATGTATCTCACCACCCGCTATCATGATCACAGCCTACAAGTTGTCCTTGCCAGGAACTGCATCATCTCCCAACTTTCACTCACTCCCTGGATACCACCTTCCACCCCCACTGCGACAATTCTATGATCCCCTAAATTTATTGATTCATTTATCAACCCAATTTGTCATTATACTCCCCCCCCATGATAGTTTCCCTTCCTTCTTATTCTCACACAGGTTCTATGATCTCCTTCCAACCAATTTTATTCCTCTGCCAAATCACAATCATGCTTGAACTCAATTGTATAACTTCTTCACCTATATTCAAGCAGTTGAATATTGTTTGAGAAAATCATAAAGCTTTAATGTCTGGCAAGGCCACGACTAGACTGAGGCAGGTCAGGTGCCTCAAGCACAACTATGAGAGTGAGTGCCTCCCTAAATGCTGCACATTAGGCACCTCACTTGCTTCATCTAGTCCCAGCCTGCTGTCTGGTCTTACTTTAAATTCATGACCTCAGATCCGAAGTGTGCAGTCAACATTGTTCTGCAATCCTTCCACACTTTGCCAGTGAGTCCACTTCCCTGCTCTGGATGACAGACTGTTTCATGCCTCCCAAACCCAACACCTCCCTCCCCCTGTCACTTCAGCTGGTCTCATACTTTCTCACTGAGGAAAAGCAGCAGTCAGACAAAAACTCCCTCATAACTCCACCACAAAACCTATGAGGTACCTGCATCTACACTCGTATTAACCTCCCTCCTACTGAGGACACATCCCTCCAGTCACAGGCATGCCCTGCTCCTGGTGCAAGGACCTCACGGCTCACTCTCCATGCACCTTCACGTACACAGATATCTCTTCTTCCTTTGACATCAACAGATTTAGACTGTCCATAGTATTCCATTCAGTTTACAAATGAGTTCTAATAGCTCTCATCTTAAGAAAAAAAAAAGGCAAGCAAAAACTCCATTATTGACGTTATTGCCTCATTTATCCACTCTCCTTAACTGTAAAACAGAAATGTTTAGCTGAGTTGTCCTCACTCTCTCCATTGTCTTATTTCCTGCTAACTCTTCACACCATTTTTTAAGTTTATTTATTTATTTTGAGAGAGAGAGAGAGAGAGAGAGAGAGAGAGGCATAGAGAGAGAGAGAGGAGAGAGAGAACTCCCAAGAACTCTGCACTGTCAGCACAGGGCCAGACGTTGGGCTCAATCTCATGAACGATGAGATCATGACCTCAGCCGAAATCAAGAGTCTGATGCTTAACCGACTGAGCTACCGAGGCACCCCTTCACATCATTTTAATGTGAAATTTAACCTCATACCTCCACTGATGAGTCTCAAATTTATACATCTATCCCTGACTGCAGACTTATCCAACTCCATTGATTGTTTGATGATAATCCTAAACTTCATGCATCTAGACACATTTGATTCTTTTTCATCCAAACATGTCCTTCACAGTCTTTCCTCTCCTAGTAAGTAGCTAACAACTGCCCATCTATTCAATCAAGCCAAAACCTAAGTTAAAACCCTTGCCTAACTGTAAAACAGAAAGAATGAATGTATGGGCTCTCATTAATAACAATGTATCATTAGTGGTTTATTAATTGTAACAAATGTACAATACTAATACAAAATGTTAATAATTGGAGAAACTGGGGGCCTCTGGGTGGCTCAGTCGGTTGAGCATTCGACTTCGGCTCAGGTCATGATCTCGCAGTTCATGAGCCCCGCCTCGGGCTCTGTGCTGACAGCTCAGAGCCTGGAGCCTGCTTCGGATTCTGTGTCTCCCTCTCTCTTCACCCCTTCCCCACTCATGCTCTGTCTCTCTCTGTCTCTGTCTCAAAAATAAATAATAATAGTAATAAAATAATAATAATTGGAGCAACTGTGTATAGGGGGGCTGAAATATGAGAACCATCTATACTATCTGCCCAGTGTTTCTGGAAATCTAAAGCTGTTCTTTAAAGAAGTTTTAAAAAAGTAGAAGAAAAATGATGAGATTATTTTCAGTCATACATTTTGTGTAACCCAATATATGCAAAATAATATGATGTCAAAATGTAACCAATATAAAGAATATTAATGAGGTATTTCACATTTTTTACATAGCAAATCATCAAAACTCTGTGTATACCTTATACCTACAGATCATTGTAATTCAGACTAGTCATATTTCAAGTGTTCCATAGCCATCCATATCAAACAGGAGAGTTTTAAAAGATAAGTCATTTCAGCAGGCATTGCCCTAACCCTCGAAGCTTTGGAGAAGTACACTGCTGAACTCTTCTGATCTCCATTTCAACTTCAAATGCACTGAACCCTGCTCGCCTCCACTTGAACTAAACTGAACCCCCTTGACTAGCTTCTCCCCTAAAAATCATGGATCCACCAAAGTCTGGCTCAGTGGATGCCAGATCTGGAGATAAAATCCTAAAATAAGATCCAAAATGCTTTGGTAGTAAAAACAAACAAAAGCTTAACAGGTTCTATCTCCAAAACATATCCAGGATTTCAAACAACCCAGTCTCTGCCTGGCAGCCAGAGTGATGATATTCTGAAACACAAATCATATCATATAGCTCCTCTTAAAATCATGTAGTGGCTTCCCATTTCACTTAGAGTATAACACAAAATGTTTACCATGGCTTTGAAGGCCTTATTATTTCTCCAATCTTACTCACTTCTATACTTCATCCACACTGGGTTTTCTGTCCAAACACATGAAGTTTGCTTTAGTTCGGGACTTTTGTGTTTCCTCTCTTTCTTTCTCTCTCAGTCTCTCACCCTCTCTCTTTTTCTCTCTCTCCAATATTATTCCCACTTGAATCTTTACACGACTGGTTCCTTCTCATCATTTATATCCCAGATCAAATATCACATCAAGATGTTCTGTCAGATCACCACACCCCAATTAGCCTGTTTCCTCTCCCTATCCCTCACTCTTACACACTTTATTTCCTTCAAAGCTCTTACAAATATCATAAATATGTGGTTTGTTTAACTTACATATTGTTAGATTGTAAGCTTCATGATTGTGGAGCATTTTTACATTATATTCACTACTATATGTGTAGCACTGACTGTTGGCTGAGCGCCCACATCCATTTTCTCTTTTTCTTGGGAACATAGCTTGGCTACATTTCCACTCTTCCCTGTAGTTAGGTATGGCCAAATGATTAGCTCCAGCCAATGGAATGTGAACACAAGTGATACTTCTGGCCTCTCATTAAAAGCCTCTGGAGTGGTCTTCTATGATCTTTTCACCCTCTGACTGGCTAGAATGGAAATACCATGCCGGGCAACCGGGAAAGCTACAGGTTAAAGGTGGCAGAGCTTGCAACAGCCTGGATTCCTGCGTGGGTTCTTGGAGAAGGTCTGCACTAGTAACCCATTCATCCAGCTAAAAAACAAACCTCTCTCCTTTTTGAGCCATTACAGTGTGTGAGTCTATTTCTTATAGCAATTATAAATATACCATTTCTAGAAAAGTGGGTTATCAGTCAATAGTTAGTAACTGAATAACTACTGCTATGCTAAATGTGGAAATAAATGCTTCCCTTCATATCACTACAAAAGCTTTAAGGACAATACAGATTTTTACAACTGAGTATCAAAGATATTGGCATGGAAGAGTAACTTGTTTCAGATTCTCCTTTAGAGTTAATATTGATTAATGCAGTGTGCACATGTGTAATATTAAGGTGGAATCCAGAATGTGTAGCCATACTCCAGGTTTTCACTGTATAGCCTCCATGTTCATTTACCCTGGCTAAAGTACTCACTCAATTGGATGTTTTCATAAAAACTAAATAGAAAAGTATGAAAAAATACATGCCTACGTTCAATTTTTTGTGTTGAAAATTATTTTCTTTAACTAATTATTTTGGTGTATGAAATAAATAGGACAAGAAACATGGCTGAATAGCATTTCTAAGTCTCTCAGCCAAACCTTCCTTCTTGATTTTTCATTAAGAAATTAAACTGACAATGGCACTTTCTCTTGTGGAAATGTCTTTAAGATCCTTGCATTAAAGGTGCTTTAAGAATGCAAAGTGTCATTATCATTAATGAACACTATTTGAGAAATAGAAATACAGTCTATAATTGCTTTGGTAGTCTTCAAATAAGCTTATTGAACTTTCAAAATAAGAAAAGATCCATTATTTAGAGATACTCACCTCAGGGAAGCAGACAAATTAGGAAGTTTAAATAAAATCTCTTTTTAAAAAAAGTGGCCAGAAACTATTAAAATATCAAACGTTTGATTAAAGGGAAAAGATGAAAAGGATAATGTAATAATTAGGCAAGATAAATGCATCTTAAGGGGAATTTGGGAACAAACCAGTGTATTGCAATATTCTGAATTCAGTATATTTTCATTCTGACGCAGAAAACCTTTCTTTACCTTGAGCAACTGAAGATCTTTATTGTTTCTTTTCAGGAGTATTTAATACCTTATATATACTTATTTGTACACATAAATTCCATTATGTTATTAATTAATCATTGTATCTCTAACAGTGATGAAGACATTTATGAAAGAGAAGTTTTTGAGTACATACAGTCCTGCCTGTTCAAATTTGCTGTGCTAGGAGGAGGTCTCTGACTGTCTAGTCCAATGTTGCTGGAAAAGAAAGATACTTTTGCCATCTAGATTCAAAATTTGCAAATTTGTCAATTTTTAAGAATGTCTACTAAGACTTTTAAAATTTTGTTTCTCACATTTGCATTGTTAATCCACCCATAGATGATTGGTGGGGTGAAGCTGGAAATGTCACTTTTCCCGTATATTGATAATCAGTTTTTAGCAATACTCTCCTTTTCCAATTGACTGGATATACCTAAGTTACATGGAGAAGTGGGTCTTTTTCTGGTCCGTCTCTCCTCCTCCATTAATTCATCTGTCTGTCTTGACCTAATATCATACTATATAAATGACTAAAGTTTCATAATAAGACTGATGCTGGTGTGGCGGGTCGGCACTCCTTATTCTCTCTTCTCAGAAGTGTTCTGACATCTCCTCTGCATACAATTTAGAACCATCTTAAGATCCATGAACAATTCTGGTTAGATTTTTGGAGAATATGTGGAATCTAGAAATCAACGGGGGGAAATTTAGTATCTCTAGAATATTTTCCTATCCATGAACATGAGTTGTCTCTTAGTTGTTTAGGTCTTCTTTTGTAAATTTTAACATAGCCTTATCATTTCCCTTTCATAGCACTTAACCATCTTTTGTAGATCTCCTATGTAATTAATATTCTATGATACCACTAAATTTATATTATCTACTGCTTTGCTGTTAGTATATATAAGGCAGCTGATTTTTTTTTTTCTGTATTAGTCTCATATCTAGCCCAGAGGTTCTCAACTGAAGGCATTTGGCAATGTCTGGAGACATTCTTGGTTGTTGCAGTTGGAGGAGAGGTGCTACGGGTGACAGCTGGAAGAGACCAGGGGTGCTACTAAACATCCTACAATGCACAGCACAGCCACCTAGAATCAAGAACGATCCAGTTCAAAATGTTAAAATAGTTTTAAGGTTGCAAAACCTCTGAAAAACTCTGTTTTTATACCTAAGGATTTATAGCTAAATTAAAAAAAATTCTATGTGAAGTATTATGTTATTTGCAAACAGTTATAATTTCCTTTTTCCCTTAACAATTCTTATACTTCCAACTCTGCCCCACCCTTTTCTTATTGCACTACCTGGGATCTTCAATACAATTTTGACATGAAGTGACAATAGTGAACATTCTTGTACTTCTAATTTTTTTTTTTTGGTAAGAGGTTTTTTTTTTTTTTTATGTTTATTTTTGAGAGAGAGAGGGAGATTGAGAGAGAGGGAGGGGCAGAGTGAGAGGGAGACACAGAATTTGAAGCAGGCTCCAGGCTCTGAGCTGTCTGCACAGAGCATGAAGTGGGGCTCAAACCTATGAACCCTGAGGTCATGACTTGAGCCAGAGTCAGATGCTTAACCAACTGAGCCACCCAGGTGCCCCGTACTTCTCCCATTTTTTAAAGAATATTTCTCACATTATTCATTTAAGATTATGTTTGATCTAGTCTTTTATAGGTGCTTCTTATCAGTTTAGGAAATTTCCTTTCATTATAATAAATGTATTAATAATTTTATCACGAATGCACTTTTAATGTTAGGCATGTCTTTTGTGCATCTTTTGTGATAATCTTTTTTTTCTTTTAATTTGTTACTGTAATGAGTTACATGTATATATATTCAATATTATGTCATGGAAACTTGGTACAGATACTACTTGATTTCAATTTTTTTTTCCAAACTGTTGAATTCAATCAGCGAACATTTTGTTTAGAATCCTTACATGCATACTCATGAGTGAGGTGGAGCTGTAATTTTTTTTCTTAGAACGTCCTTTTTAGTTTGATTTCAGGTTTATATTGGCCACAGAGAATAAACTAGAAAATATTCCCTTTTTCTCTATTCTCTGCAAGAGTTTATACAAAATTGTAATAATGTCTTCCTTGAATGTTTTGTAGAACTCACCTGGAATCACCCCAGATACCCTCAAGAAAGTGAATGAATTATGGTATATGGAATATTCACACAATGGAAAATAATACTACAGTCAAAATGAATGAACTACAGAGACGATCATAAATATAGATGGACTTTGGCAAAATAATATTAAGTGGAAAAAGTAAGTACCAAAAATATATTTTACAAAGGTATAAATGATTAAAACTTAAAATTTTGTGCTATTTGGGAATATATAAGCAAGACAAACCCATTTTAAAAGGTAGAAATATTGATTGTTCAGGAGGGATGGGGGTGTGGGATAAGTTGGTGATGGTAATATATGTTTGAGTGTAGCTTTTTGCCAAAATCCTAGCTTTGGGGGGGGCGGGGCAGTATTTTCATAAATGCTTATTACATCCCTTGAAATAGCCAGCAACTAACTAAATAAATGAAAATGGACCTTGCATAGATTAATAATGAGCATGTATCATGAATCAGGGAGCCAAAAGGAAGAAAGAGAAAAAGAGAGAAGAGAGAGAGGGAGGAAAACAGGGAGTAAGGGAGCAGAAGGAAGGACAGGTAGAAGTAATAGATAAAAGAATGAAAGAAAAGAAAAAGGAGAGATTCACATTTAAAAATATCTTTAAAGGAAGGGTCTATTGAAAGGGCTTCAACTGTTGTGTAATTCTGTGAATTAACTGAATGCTATACTTAGCCTTGTTATTATGCCCTTGGAGAATACGAATCCTGCCTATAGGTTTATGTACCCAAACAAAATGGGTCATATACAGAATTGCCTCAACCCAGTTCTCCAAAGAAGCTTTTCTGTATATTTTTAGATTTTATATTAGTCAAACTTCTGTCAGAATTCCCAGTTTATAAGCTATAACTGTCTGGGATTAGGATCACATATTTTTAAGCCAAGAAGCTTATTCAGTTTTTCATCATGAAGATTTTTTGGAGGAGTAAAATAAGGCTAAAATTCACCTCTTACCAGATGAGTCACTACTTCATTTCTTGCTCACTGTCAAATTGTTCTTTTATCTCAGGTTTTAGTTTGAAATATCATTAATGTACCACCTTTCCATGTATTTCAGAATTAATATTTTGTTAATATTTGCAGAATTACTATGAGCCAATCAAATACAGACAACTCTATAGGAACAGATGTCTAAGTGCTTAAAAAATGGATAGAATATCAAATTAGGAGAGGGCTACTCACTTTTGACAATAATTTGTGTATTGAATTAAAGAAAGGATACCACATTATTTATGTATAATGGACCTGATTTTCTCTAATTACACAAACTGTCAATGTATATTAGGCCACTGTGATAGATGTGAATTGTCTATGTTACCATGGTGATTAGAGGTGTTTCCATTTGATGCTGCATGCATAACAATTTGGAGCATAATTAAAAGAAACAGTAAAACATATAAGTAATAAAAAAACTCATAAATTTAAAAAGTATGGTCTGACTTTCATATATCCCTTTCCGAAGCTGACCTATCAAACAGATAAAAACAATAACTATTAAATAAGATATTGTACATTCAAATACATATGAAACATTTACAACAGTATTATTTCTGCCCAAAATAAAATATGGATAATTATCATAAATCTTAATTCATATTCTCTAACTACTATTCAATAAAACTTAAAATCCTTAGCAACAGCTTTAAAAAGATTGAAAAGTTAAAACAACACCAAGGAAGATAAAAATTAAAAAAATTCTTAGAGATTTAGAAAAAACAATTAAGCACTCATGTTAACTAACTCTTCAGATAAAGAGAAAACTAAAACTAAAATTATAGAGTAGTACTTACAGGTAGCAATATATTTCAAAACCTGAAGTATATAGCCAAGGCTGCCGTCAGAGGGAAATTTAGAGAACGAAAAGTTTTTATCATTACACAAAAAATTGTATTACATAAAAAATTCCATTACATAAAAAATTATAATCTTGAAATGAATAAATGGTCTTTTAAGCATGACATCATATTTAAAATATTAAGGAAATAATTGATAATTTTAATAACCTAAAAATTTCTGAATTTCAAACAGTTTTTAAAAGAATCAACTTATAGAAATGTAACAAGGGATTAATATTCTTAATATGCAAGGAGCTCTTGCATATAAGAAAAATTTAACACTGTGGCACAACTGGGAGAATACAAACAGTTGTGATATAAACCATTACAGTGAGAATATATGCAATGTTCCATCTAAGTAGTAATAAAAGACATTAATGGGATAATAATGCTCCCATTTGGTCCAAGAATAAATATTATAGATGAAGGTAGGATAAAATTGACACTTTCATGTTCTGCTGATAAAAATTTAAGTCGATACAACCATGCTGGAAGCAAATTTTCAAGATTTAAAGTACATTTATTATTTGATCCAATAATAGAAATTTATGCTATAAATTTGGGCAGGTGATATATTATATGGGCAGGCATATTATAAATATGTCAACTGTACTATTGTTTCTGTATTCAAATAATGGAAAAAAGTTGATAACCTAAATGGACACAAATATATGAATCTTTAGTCCAGTGTTCTCTATTATAGGAAAAATGAAAACAATATGAGATTATTTCAATCAGGGCAAGGATAAATAATGACCCATGGATACAATGGAATACAATGTAGCCATTAAAATTATAATAGAAAGGCATACTATTAATTTAGATTCAACAGCATATTTTTAAGCTTTAAAAAGGATTATACAAAGCCACTAGGATGAGTATATTTTTAAAAATGGAAAATAACAAATGTTGGTCAGTTTTTGGAGAAATTGGAGCCTTCATATGTTGCCAGTGGGAATGTAAAATGGTGTAGCTGCTGTGAAAGAGAATTTGCCGATTCCTCAAAAAGTTCAAATAGAATTACCATATGATTCAGCAATTCTACTCCTAGGTATATATCTAAGAGAACTGAAAGCATTTGTTCACACAAAAACTTGAACATACGTGTTTATAGCAGCATTATTCACAATAGCCAAAGAGTGGAAACAACCCTAATGGACATTATGATGAATGGATAAATGAATTGTGATATATTCATACAATACTCAACCATGAAAAGGACAGTAGATGCTACAATCTGCATGAACCCTGAAATCACTGGAAGTGAATAAAACAGTCACAAAAGGCCACATATTGTATGATCCGTTTATGTATAATATCCACAAGTGGTAAATCTATACAGTCTAAGTGTTTATCAGGGGCTGGAGGGGGCAGAGAATGGGGAGGAACTGTTAAAAGGCATAAGGTTTCTTTTTGGGGTGATGAAATATTCTGGAATTAGGTATTGATGATGGTCACACAATCCTGTGGATAAGCTAAAAACTTCTAAATCATATAGTTTAAACTGGTGAATTATATGGAGTGTGAATTATGTCTTAATTTTTAAAAAGTTACAGGTTAAGAGAATATGAAAACACTCATTTGAAAAGATACATCCATTCCTCTGTTTATTGAAGCATTATTTACAATAGCCAGATTATGGAAGCAGCCCAAGTGTCCATGGACAGATGAGTGGATAAAGAAGAGATTATATATATATATATATATATATATATATATATATATACACACACACACACACATACATATATGGAATATTACTCAGACATAAAAAAAATAATGAAATCTTGCCATTTGCAACAACATGGATGAATCTAGAGAGTATAATGCTGAGTGAAATATGTCAGAGAAAGATGAATACCACATGATTTCATTCATATGTGGAATTTCGGAAACAAATAAGCAAAGGGAAAAAAGAGAGTGACAAATCAAGAAAACAGACTCTTAACTATAGAGAACAAACTGATGGCTACCACAGAGGAGGTGTGGGGGAAGGGGTGAAATAGGTGATGGGGATTAAAGAGTACACTTATCACGATGAGCACTGAGTAATGCATAGAATTGTTGAATCATTATATTGGACAGGGGAAACTAATATAACACCGTATGTTAGCTATACTGGAATTAATTTTTTTTTAGTTACAGGTTAACTTATCATGTTGCTTTATCCTATATATGTGTAATATAGGTAGATGAATAGATGAATGGATGAGAGACTGATGATGAATATACAGATAGAATAGACTATATATATATATATTTTTTTGAAACAAAAGCACTAAAAAAAAGTTATCTTTGGTTAGTGAAAAGAATACCGATCTACCTGTTCTTCTTTATTATTTTCTTCATTTCCTGTCCAAATGTCTTATTTTTATAAAAAAAAAAACAAAAAAACAAAAAAACAAAAAAAAAACCTGTTTTCCTTAAAATATGGGAAAGACAGAAGACCTGGAGAAAAGAAATAAAGGCATTTTTTGGTAAATACTACACTTCATATCAATGGCTAACATACACAGATATTAGCAGATAAAAGTAGCAGCTCTCAGGAGCACCTGGGTGGCTCAGTCAGTTAAGTGTCCGACTTCGGCTCAGGTCATGATCTCATGGTTCGTGAGTTCGAGCCCCATGTCAGGCTCTGTGCTGATGGCTCAGAGCCTGGAGCCTGCTTCGGATTCTGTGTCCCCCTCACTCTCTATCCCTCCCCAACTAGTGCTGTGTCTCTCTCTGTCTCTCAAAAATAAATAAATGTAAAAAAAAAAAAGTAGCAGCTCTGAGAGCCTGCTGACACTAATGTTCTCTCCTACACAGTTGAAAAGAAATAATGGAAAGTCTAGTTCGGTTACTCTGGTTCTCTAAAAAATAAAAATTAAAGAAAAGCAATTCACCATCAGGTCATTCAGATAGCTTATTTCTGAGAAGACCCCCAATATTATTGCCTTATTTTTGTCTAAAAGATGTTAGCACCTGAAAAAAAATAATTAATGATAACTAGCACTGATGTTTCTGGGTCTTCTATTATATTCTCTGGGTCTGCAAATATAAGCTACTTGAACACCTGAATGACAAAATCTTTCTGATTAAAATAAAAACAACTTTTGAACCAATAACTATATGGTACATGTAGTATATCCATATTATTCAGGGATTTGTGTCTCCATTTTATAAATAGCCCAGTTTAGCATTTATGTCAATTACAAAAGAATAAATTTCTCATATTTTCTAGTGTGTTTCTTACAAGTATAGAAATGGGTAACTCTTTTACCTTAAAACAGAAATGTAGGCTTTAAAGCTATGTTTATAGAGTTTTTCCTGCCAGTATATTATTTATTATAGTCTTACACTGGAATGTTATAATTAGGAATTGCTTTAATTAGGAATAAATTCTTTAGTTCCATTCAAAAAGAGAAGAGGGTGTATTATTCATGACCATTAGAAAAACAACCTGTTACCATTCTAAAATTCTGTTTTATGGAAAGACACTGGATTGAAAACTAATTAAGGAATCAAGAACAAGTAAAGTGTTTTAAAGTGGTTCTGAATATGTCTGGGGAAATAAAAAGTCAGTTCTATGCCCAGGCCATTATCACCTGTCTCTCTTTTTAACTGCACCTAGCATTTCCATATCCAAGTCCAGAGCACCACAAAAAATAAGTCACGAGGAACATCTGACCCCCGCCTTGGAAATTTCTCCAGACTGCCTATTTCCTCTTTCTCATTCATCAACTGGAATGGGTTTCCTAATCCTACAGACTAAGAATCTTGACATCTCATTTCCCTTGTTCCCTTTGTGTTTCAAAACTCAGCTCCAGACTATTAATCTCAGTGTTGACTTAGAGCTCCATAGAGATCTGCCTCTCATATTTACTACTGAGTATAAGCTCAAAATTAGTATAGGACAGTGTTTTATAACCTAGCCTGGTTCTTCTAGATAGCTAGAACCAGCTGCATGTCAACCTTCTTCCTTTGGCCTTCCTGCCCATCCAGAGAGACTGCACATTATCATCAGCTCCATTGACATCATCACTTATTAATTGCTTGACATTGTAGATATGCACAAACATAAGGCTATCCTTTACTTAAGATGATCCCTGAGATATTAGTGATTTTATCTTTAAGGCAGTGATGTTAATGTTGACTTTTCATGACAGAATGTTAAATGATAAATATGACGGTCATGACCAAAGAGCTATCTGAAGGAAGAAGGGTATAGTGTTAGAAAGAACAAAGACTTTGGATCAAACATGCCACAGCCATGAGATCTCTGAGAAACTGTCACTGTGCATGTTCCCTCTTCTGAATGAAGTATCATCTACATCATAAGGTGGCTGAAAGATTAGAAAATATAACATTTGAAAAACATAGTATGTTGTCAATAATCGTTATAGTTTCATTCCTCAGTGCCATGTCTATGAATGTAAAATAGATCAATAATGTTGTTCAGCCAAATTACTAATTAACTAAAAAAATTATCTTTCCCCTCCATTGATTTAATCAAGGGTGTGAAAAATTTAATCGAATTGGTATTTCATTTTCTCCAATATGAATTCCCATTTGAAAAGAGTTAATGACTTATAGCTATTTATGTTCATATTGACAATTAACATCAAATTTCTGCATTTCACTCTGTATTTAGATAATTGAGAAACTGATCTGTTGAATCCCACCAAACTGAAGAAAATGTAATAATCAAAAGCATTAAACCCACTTGACCCTTTACTTTGGGCTTTATTGCCTTATGTTGAGGCCCAACTTTGTTCCTATGAATAAAACTAATATTTCTGTACATGACAGAATATATTCCTTCAAAACCAGAAAAAAATTTACATCAGATAAACTATGAGGAAAATATATATTTTTAATTTCCTGTTATGAATCTCACATTTTAAAAATACCTCTACCTAAGAACTCTGGCACATTACCAGAATTAGCACAGTAGGCAAAGTCTCACATCCAAATATTTAACACCTGTGATGTATCTGTTCATCCCTTCACACATAGGGAAGAGACCCGATCCCTCACATTGTACTGGCTGACACTGGGATCACAGACACACCTGACAGAGCATCAGACTAATGCCATTCAGCTCAATCATGAGTTGTCCACTCACTCTAGTAATAAGATGAGGAAATAATTAAAATTTATTGAAATAACGTTAGATTTCCTAAATACATAAAAGCATTTACATATCATAAACTCAGAAACCAGAGAGCTGAACAGTGGTTTTTAGGGGCTGGAGGGAGGCAGAAATGGGGAGGTATTGGTCAAACAGTACAAAGTTTCAGTTATGCAAGATAAATAGGTTCTAGAGATCTACTGTACAACATGTAGCCTACGGTAACAATGTGGCATTGCATATTTAAAAATCCGCTAAGAGGGTAGCTCTTATGAGTGCTTTTACCATAAAAGAAAAAAGAACTTAAAAAAAAAAGAAAAAAGAAGCATGAAAAGCAGCAAGAGGAAACTTTCAGAGGTGATGGGTAGGTTTATGACCTTGATTATTGTGATGGTTTCACTGGCGTATACTTATCTCCAAACTCATCAGGTTGTATACATTAAATATGTACAGCTTTTTGTATCTTAATCATACCTTGATGAAGTGGTTTAAAAAACTCACCACTGAAACCATAAACATTTCCTCTTTTAGAAAGCTGATTCCAGGTTAATGGTGATGGCATTCCCCAATTTTGTTTAATTCATAAGGAAAAGTTCTATATGTTCCAAAACAAATGTCTGAAAAGAACAATAACAAAAATGGTCTTTGGAAATTTTATGAAGCTCTGTTTTGCTTCCCTTGAAATTGCTAAATGCTTTTATGCTTTCGGATTTAAATGTCTTCTGAAATTGAGCTCTAAGAAGTTGATAGAAGCACTTAACTTTATGACTAAAAAACCCTCAGAAACTTAGATATATACAATATATATTTTGCATTTTAAACCTTGAGAATAGCCTAGGAGAATAGTGTATATAATATATACTAGACAGCAAGATCCTGCAAGTCCCTTTTATCTAAAGAAAAAATCAGAAGGTATACTTCTCCTTTCCCTATCATCTGAAGGCATCTAGAAACTCTATCTGTACCTGTTAGCTACCTTATAATGAATTAATTTGTTCTTTATACCCTAATTAAATTCAAATACAAACTGGGAGGTTAGAAAAATATAACAAAAGCCTAATAACTGAAAGTAGCTTTCAAAAACTGGGTGCCTTATGATTTTTTATCTTCAACAATATGTAACTTTTGTAACTACATTTCTGTGCTTTCATTTTCCATTACATTTAACTTCTGCCACACTAGTTTCTAAAGTTCCTCACTATCTCAGCGATAATGACATTACTGATACAGTTATACCAACTCTAAAGGGTAGGTTGCAATGCTATTTTGCAACAACCAATAATCAGATTTCATTGGGAAAGGGGAAAAAATTAATGCTTACATTTTCTTGGTCCGTAGCATATTCTGTTGTGGTATCAACAGAAGGAAACTATACCCAAGGGCCAATATCCAGTAAGACATCTTCACCTATTTATTGCCCTTTAAAAACCAAACTCTTGGGGTGCCTGGGTGGCTCAGTCAGTTAAGCGTCTGACTTCGGCTCAGGTCATGATCTCGCGGTCCGTGAGTTCGAGCCCCGCGTCGGGCTCTGGGCTGACCACTCGGAGCCTGGAGCCTGTTTCAGATTCTGTGTCTCCCTCTCTCTCTACCCCTCCCCTGTTCACGCTCTGTCTCTCTCTGTCTCAAAAATAAATAAATGTTAAAAATAAAGTAAAATAAAAACTCCTGTAACTGTCCACCTTTGTCATCACAAATAGGAGGAAGCAGTACATCATCATATATCAGATGAAAAGAATTGAATATTTGTCTTAGAAAACACTGCTGATGTTTTTACTTTTTAACTTGAAATATTCATTATAGAGATATTCGTACTCTAAAGAAAATTTTAAAGTAGGGATAAGCAAAAGAAAGAAAAAGAGGAAAAAAAAGGAAATATTTGCCCATTTAGTGACCTATCACCAGTTAGTGACAACCATGGCTTATTGTTTGATCTACATTCTTTCTCAATATGTCGACAGATATTGAAAAAAACAATCACTGGGGTGCCTGGGTGGCTCAGTCAGTTGAGCGTCCAACTTCAGCTCAGGTCATGATCTTGCAGTTCATGAGTTTGAGCCCTGCATTGGGCCCTGTGCTGACAGCTCAGAGCCTGGAGTCTGCTTCAGATTCTGTGTCTCCCTCTCTTTCTGTTCCTCCCCTACTCTCACTCTGTCTCTCCCTCAAAAATAAACATTAACATTTTTTTTTAAAGAAAAAGAAAAAAACCAATCAGGTCATACTATCTATCTATGCAGTTTTAAATCTTTCCTTTCCTCAATTAACAATAATTATGGAAAATTCTACATGTCAATACATAAAGACCACTAATATAACTTCATTGGCTATACATTTATTATGTCCATATATTATGAATTTACTTAACCAATTGCATACTGATGGATACTTACATCATTGCCAATTATTTGGTCATAAAATCTCATGCTTATTTCTTTGCATACTAGTCAGTTTTAAAATTTTCTTCATCTGGATTTACTGTGTGAAAGGGCACACATATCTCAAATTCTGATGGAAATAACTTCCTTTTAGGAAGTTTACATTTAAACCAACTGTCTATGAATAACCACTAATATTTTTATAATATGCAAAAGCCCCAAGATTTATTCTAGGATACAAACACACACACACACACACACACACACACACACACACACACACACACACACTTTGTTCTCTCCCCTCCTTGCATACACTGCTTAATGTGCACACAAATGACCCTGGGATATTTTTAAGAGGCAGATTCTAACTCAGAGGGTCTGGACTGTACTTTAAGTGTCTGCATTTCTAACAAGCTCCCAGGTGATGAAAATCTTGCTGATCTGAAGACCATGCTCTGTGCAGCAAGAGCCTACAAGTCTAACAATGTATTGTTATAATATCAACAAGGAAAGTTTGTACCTTCACATCTACACATCACGGATAGTCACCTAAATTCCGTAGTCTCTTGAGGGGTCTATAAATGAGCTTTATGGAATTTTTACACCACCTATAATAGTAAACAGTGTGCATGTGGAAATGCATTATTCTGGAGGAAATAAATACTTTAATTCAAAACTCATAGGAATCATGACACTAAAATTCTTGTTGATGATATTTTATTGTGCTTTATGGAATGAATAGACAGACTGATCAAGTTGTGCTCTGTTTTCCCATCTACATGCTAGATCCTTCCTCCAAAAGCCTTTTCCAAAGGAATACCATGGGAGTTGACTCACTGCCCTAGTCTATGCTCACTTTATGGGGCACAACACAGATTATCTAAAGATAGATGTTTACTGGCTTAGGAAATAAACTAATTTTAAAAACATTTGGGAGAATTAAAATTGCTCGAAAAGTAGCCTCCTCTGAAGCTGCTGTGAAGCAGAAGGATGTCAGCTCAACACTGTTGAGTAGAAATTGCCAGAATTATAACTGGCTCATAATTAAAGCACTAGCAGCACAATCCTAAAGAAGCCATGCATTCCTGTGTTTTTCAAATCGGGGTCAGTTCTATCGAGAATGGTGGGATGTATGATTTATGTTTCTCTCAGGAAGATGTTTCTCCTGAGAGAAACACATTTTGAATTGAAAATCTATTTATTTTTGAGTAGGCTTCACTCCCAGGGCAGAGCCCAACACGGGGCTTGAACTCATGACCCTGAGATCAAGACCTGAACTGAGATCAAGAGTCAGATGCTTAACAGCTTGAGCCACGCAGGTGCCCGGAGAACCTATTTTTGAAGCAGTCACAAAATCCAGGGTGGGGGAAAGGCTGTGATTACCAAAAAAGCAAAATAAGAAAGAAAAAAAAAAAAAGAAAGAAAACCATAGTTCCTTAAATATACATGATCATGCAAACATAAATGACTATGGAACAAAAGAAAGGACTCTTTCTGGAAATGGATGGTGATGATGGTCACACAACTATGCACATGTGCTTAATGTCACTGTTCACTTATAAGTGATGAAAATGATAAATTTTGTTATGTATATTTTATCACAATTTTAAACAAACAAAAAAAATAAACAAATAAATAAACAAGGACTTTGGACATTTCCAGAAACCAAATAGCCAAAAAGCAATACAATAATGGCTTAGAAATTGTTGCTTTCTTCAAAAATGCCTGTTTTTCCTTGTATAGAAGATTACGACATAGAACATTAATGTCTCCCTGAAACGTGTGGCAAGAAAAGAGGCATTAGCCTGTTGTTTAGGCCAAATTTAATTTGGGTAATTATGTTCTAGCTGCCTCAAAGTCCCCTAAAGTCTCTCATAATCCATGTCACTTCTATGCTTAATCTGTTTACAGCAGTCTATGCTCTTTCAAGTGGTCATTACTGTCTGCCCCTAAGGTGGCTGCATTTCAGCAGGAGAGGACATGATTCCTCTATTACAAAAGTATCCAACATGAACAATTATTCCCCTGAAGTTTGATGATGCAAATTTACCTGGAAGCACCTGTGAAAGAAATGGAAAATTTTTATAAAAGTAGGTCATGGTTAGCAGTTATAATATTAGCCCCTTCTTCCTCCTATCTCCTCATGTTTGGTTTAATCAACACTTTTGCCCGACGGAAGTACACATTGAAAAAAGTGAAGCATTTTACATCACACTCCTTTTTGTAACATGAATATGTTATTTTTATAGAAACGAATATGTTATTTTAAAAGAAATGATACATTTACCATTTTGAAAATAAGCTATTAACGGGTGCTAAAATATATTTGTTTGTTTTGTAATCCTGGATTGCCTAAATACCACTGTTCGATTTTACTCATACTTTCCTTTCCCTCAGTTATGTCTCTATAAAGAGCCAACTCCATTCATAAACAAAAGAGATGATGCACCTTATATGACCCAGACTCTTCCAGTTATCTTCCTACTGCTCCAGCACAAGGTAGAAAATTCCCACGACTGGCATCATTATTTGGATTAAGCAGAAGGTTACATGTAAAATGCAGTAGGACTTCTCTGAGAGGCTAATCTATGAACTTGTTAATCAGCACATGTAATTTTACCTTAAAAAAAAATATTTATTTTGAGAGAGGCCAAGAGAAAGAGGGAGAGAGAGAATCCCAAGCAGGCTCCCAGTGCAGGGCTCAGTTCCACAACCATGAGATCATGACCTGAGCCGAAATCAAGAGTGGGGCACTTGACAAACTGAGCTACCCAGGCGCCCCTGGATAATTATCTTTAATTAGCTCAGTGCAGGATTCTGGTGGTGTGGTGCATATGGACAGTCAGTTTCTTTAAATTTTTTTAATGTTTATTTTTGAGAGAGACAGAGAGAGAGAGAAAGAGAGAGAGTGGAGGAGGGCAGAGAGAGAGACACACACACAGAATCCAAAGTAGGCTCCAGGCTCTGAGCTGTTAGAGCAGAGCCCCATGTGGGGCTCGAATTCACGAACTGTGAGATCATGACCTGAGCCAATGTCAGACGCTTAACCGACTGAGCCACCCAGGTGCCCCAATAGTCAGTTTTCCTGGAAAGGTAGTTCAGAGTATTAAAAGGGCAGCCTGGGTGGGCAAGAAGGCACTACAAAATGACATGGGAAACCATAAATAGTGCCAGCAGGACCAAAGAGCAATTGTGAAGTACTGACCATTAGCATCTGCCTAAGATGACATTTACCTGCCTCATAACTCTGCTTCTCTGCTGTATTTATAGGTGGCACTACAGAATGTCCACAACATTCCAGTCTAGATACTCTGGAATTATTCTCCTTCTTTCTCTGAATATTCATCTCACTTTCTTCATGAAGCATGATCTTCAACTTCTGAAAATTCTCTCATCTATCTTTCCTTCTTTCCAATACCTTGACTACAGCCTTTGAAACTTGATCTAGCACATGAACTTTCTAATTGGCCGCTGTGGCCCGCCATCCTCCACCAACCAGAGTGTTGCCTCTGAAACACTACTCAGATCATGCTACTCAAAACTCCCAAAGCCTCCCTACTGCCAATAGGATGAAGGCAGTATTGTTTACCCGACATCGCAAGCACCCCCATGTGCACCTTTGTACTCTAGGCTGACCTCACTGTCTCTTCCACCTCACTTGTCATTGAGTCTCACGCACAACATCCTCTAGCCACACTGTCCATTCGGACTACACACTAGAGTCCCCAGGCAGAGCATCCAGTCTCCCAAACTTGCTCAAGCTCTTCAAACAGCCTGAAATCTACATCTGTCTTTTCTTCTATTACCAAACTCCTAATCATCTTTCAAGTTCTTGTACACATGCCATTTTAGCACTTTGCTTGCATCTCTATCACATCAATTTTTATTTTGCATGGAAGTACATCTACTGACCATGTAGTACATCTGTGTCTCACACATTATGAACTGTACAAAGTAAGGATATATTCCCCTTGTCACATGGCATAGTGCCTTACACAAGCAGATGCTTAATAGCCATTTATTGAATTTATTGCTAGCGGTGTGTGGTCCAAAGGCCCAGTGAAGAGTAATCTGAGAAGAGTATAGGAGAAATAGAAAGGACTTAGAGACAATGTATCACAGGTATTTCACAGGCTTATCTCTTGGCTTCAATGTACATCCCACGATAGTTTTCTGAATAGCCTCATTACCTTAGTAGGGGGTCCATAAACCTTCTGCAGGTCATTCTCCAGAAGGACTAGCTCATTTTGGAGTTATAGCCAAGCAAGAGGAAGCACTGGCAGGGGGCATCCCTTTCCCTCCGAGCCTAGCAAGGTTGGTGTTCCAAAAGCAAAAGATAAAACTAGGCTAAAATAAGGTAGCATGACAAGGGCACAAACAGGAGACAATAATATTAACACCAATCATGGCAAAATTAATAATGTAGCAATACCTGCATTTTCATTAGCCCGTTCCTCCTGTAATAAGTTTGCATTGAGCAGTCTCAGAAGCTGTGATATGAATGCGACCTTCCGCCAGGAACCCAGGGCTCTCTGGTTGGATGATGTGAAGGATCATTAACCACATCTTGCTGAAGAACATTATAGGTTATAAAAATGTCATCTAGACCATGCCGACAAGCCCATCTGTATTTAAGGCTGAATCCCTTTGAGATAAAAGCACTCCATGTGGCTCAAATGGGGCTGTGATTTCAGATGTCAGAAAACTATTAACACATAACCAGAGCACACAGGCTGTAATAGAGCAGTTGAAGAAATGTGGGATATGAAATCTTTCCAATTGCCTCACTTAGAGCCTAAGTACTCATCAGAAAAGTACAACTGAGACAGAAAAAATTTTTTAAAGAATTTCATAATGTATCAATAAAATTGATCAGAACCTAAGATAGCCTTTTTATGCCATTAATGGCTGAGATTCTAGTGTACAGGACGGTGAGGAAGAGAGGTGAAAAATATTTACTATGGCAATGGAGTCCATCTGCCATGGGGGGGAAAGTGTTTATTGAGAATCTCGTGAGAACCAGGAAAACCAAGAAGAAAATATTTTTTCAAACTGGGATTAAAGCAAGTTAGTCTATTTTCTAGAATCACATCAATGGGGTAAACTGATATCTGAGAAGAAATAAACCATTCTGATATCTATGTATATTAAGTATAAAGTTGTGTATTTGTATTATGTGTCTGTCTGTTTCTCTATGTCTTCCTCTCAGTGTGGACATAAGAGGATAGGTATTAAGATATGCACACATATATTTTCTGTAGTTTTTGAGCCTAAAGGAAATCAATAGTAAAACTCTCTGAATTGAATTCTCTCCAGTGTGTCTACTCCCCTCTTTTCTTTTTCTTTTTATTTAATTTTTTACGTTTATTTATCTATTTATTTTGACAGCGAGAGAGAATGGATGGGGCAGGGGCAGAGAAAGAGAGGGAGACAGAGAAGTCCAAACAGACTCCATGCTGTCAGCGCAGAGCCCATCACGGGGCTTGATGATCTTGTGGTTCCTGAGATCGTGACCCGAGCTGAAATCAAGAGTCGGAAGCTTAACCAAATGAGGCACCCCTCCTACTCCCCACTATTCACTCTCTATGCCATCCCGGTCATCTTTTGAAACTGGGAAGTTGTTCTGGAACAACGTTCCCACACAGCTTTCCCCCTTCCCTTTTTTCCTTCTCCCTCTCTCCTGAACTCACCATCCTTACCTCAGGTATATACAGGTGGGGAAAG
Source organism: Lynx rufus (assembly GCF_022079265.1). Lineage (NCBI taxonomy): Eukaryota > Metazoa > Chordata > Mammalia > Carnivora > Felidae > Lynx > Lynx rufus. Next base: position 144,059,364 of record NW_025814856.1, read on the forward strand.
CTCATGAGGAAAAGAAAGGCCCCAAGTTATATTTTAGTTCCCTTCTTCTCATGTCAAGTTCGTAATAACTACAACATACTGCCGCCGAATGTGTCATCATAAAGTTTAATCACTTCTAACCAAGAGGGTTTTTCATTGTCTAGTGTGGACCAATACATTGTATTATTATTATTATTATTATTATTATTAATTTTAAAAGAAAATTGATGTAAATGCACATAAAATGTCATATCAGTTGCTTTATTCCTGATTACCCTTGTCACTGCAGAAGGATTGTATAATCAACATCAATTTATAGTTAATTCTCAATCATACTTTTACAGCGCTCTGTTAGCATTGGAAATACTTTATCAGAGTTTCTCTAGCTTAGATCTGTTCACTTGCTCTCTTTGTCCCTAGAGCAATGATCTGTGACTATTCAAAAAAACCTTTTAAGGGTCACCTGGGTGGCTCAGTCAGTTAAGCTTCTGACTTCTACTCAGGTCATGATCTCACGGTTCGTGAGTTTGAGCCCTGCATCTGGCTCTGTGCTGACAGCTCAGAGCCTGGAGCCTGCTTCTGTGTCTCCCTCTTTCTGCCCCTACCCTGCTTGTTCTCTGTCTCTCTCTCTCTCTCTCTCTCTCTCTCTCTCTCTCTCAGAAATAATAAACATTTTAAAAAACTTTTAAACATTTTAATGTTTAAAACAATAAAAATTTTTTTTAACATTTTAAACTGACCATCTACTATTCTGAACCCCAAACAAATGATGATAGGTCTGCAAATCTGTGAAATAAATTCAAGTTGGGTTGTATGCACAATCGCCCTCTCTGTCTCTCTGTCTCTCTATGTATATATGCTCTATATGTGTGCTTATGTGTGTATATATATTATGTGTATATGTATACATATATACATATTGTCACTATTATTATTTTGAACAAAGTATCACTTAGATCAATTAACAATAAGAAAAATAAAAGTTATTTTGCTTTCACTTTGCCTGTTTCTCCAATTGAGGGCCCCATGTTGTGCAATGCCCCCCTCTCTCTTATGGATTATAGAAACACTGTTGATTTTCTGTCTGTTCATGTTTTTACTTAGTGTTAGGACAGAGTTCTGGCTTCCAATCTCCTTATATGTGGAACTGGAAACCGGAAGTCTCACAACAATATTTTTAGTTCAATAAAAACATAAATACTATGAGCGAGGAGGGCCTGTGCCTTCAAGAAGCATCCTCTATTTGGTAAAGAAAACACAGATGCTATTAATCAAAATAAAGAAAAAAATAATAAGAGACAAGGAATAAGCATGGTGCCGAGAAGCCCTGGGGGAGAAAGAGCTCAATACATGGGAAAGTTTCTTGGAGAAGCTGCTTTTTGTGCCAGGTACCATATGAGGCAGTTTTCAGACATTATTCCATTTAATTCTCACATCCTTGACAAATAAATAGTTTTAATCCCCATTTTTCTGGTGAGAAAAGAAACAAAGCTTAGCAAGATTAATTGATTTGGAAAAACATACCCCGGTCACTTGCTTACCGGGGCACTTTCCACTATGACCTGAGATCCTGTAGCAGAGGCTGGAAGGTAGGTGAGTTTTGGGGAGGTGAAATAAACATCAGCATGAACTGAGGCACAAAGGTAAGAGAATCTGAGACTTGTTCTAGGATGTAGAATGTATGTCTACTGTGGCAAAATTGTTCCTTTTTATATGGAGAAAAAAAATCTTCCCCAGACTTAAACCTCCTAACTCCTAGCTATATTTCATTGGTCCGAACCGTCACATGACCCTTCTAGCTGGAAGTTGTGAGCACATTGTTATCTCAAAGGTAAACTGGGTTATATGAAAATGGACCAGATGAGTGGATTCTGGGTAGGCAGTGGCATTATGTGCCATGCGTAGAAAGCACTGAATAAATGGTAGCTCTTAATTATTATTACTGTGTTTTGTTGCATCTAAGACACACATTTCCCACACATTAACATTCCTTAAATCAGTAGATGTCCTACAATTGGTGTTAAGAGAAACTTATACACCTTGGCTTTGTGTTAAAAGTATTTGATACTCATCCATTTGTCACCACAGTGAAGTTGTTTTCATTGGTAGCACCATGCACACTTGAACTTAAATTTAAATTTTTATTCCTAGCTGTGACTTAAAATGTCAACAAAGAGATGATGTAATGATAACCACTCAAGCAAATCACTGTTATACCAAACAAGACAGAGAGAGAGAGAGTTGAAGGAAGTGCGTTTTCTTTAAGAAGCAGTATTGTTAGTGGTCAAGAATACAGGTGCTAGATTCCGAAGCATGTTTTGATTCCCCCACTCAGGAGCCATGTGATGTTGGGGAACTTATTTTATTCCCTGTGGCTCATCTGTAAACTGGGGGTGACAATAAGGTCTGTGTGAGGATTAAATGAGTTAATGTTGATAGAGAGCTAAGGTATCCAGCACATAACAAGTACTCAATAAATGGTAGCTGTCTTTACTATTAACATTGTTTGAAGCAATGCCTCACTGTTGGGGAGTAAATGTACTCTCACGTTATCTTTTAAGTCCAAAATCAAGTGCTTTCTAATTTCTAAGAAAAAAAAGATATACACAGGTAAGTAAAACTGTGTATCTATGTACATGCATATACATACATATGTATATGAATAGTTATTCAAAGAAAATCAGTAATACACATGAGGAAGGATAATTAAAGACAACAGAAATTGTCTAATATCTTGGAATACACCATAAGACTTCAAAAATGAAGAGAAGCTCTAGATACCCATCGAATTTCATCAGAGACGAAAACTCAGTAACCATCTAAAGCTTCTGGCAGATATTCAAGAGAAACTGTTTAATATCCAGCAATACATACTTCTATTAGAAAAAAAATCGAAACCGTGAGTACAACCAAATAGGAAATGCAAACAAAACCCGGTGTTCTTCAGTATGCGTCAAAATTATTCTGTCAGTCCTAAGGCAAGTAAAGAGACCAAGATCATAAGCATCGGTTTTGGAGAGCAGCTCATCACTGTGCTGTCCAAGGCCAAAGATCATGCAGAATATTTAGGCTGTGAATATGATGAAGGCTTAGACTCAAATGTTAATTGTGATACAGAAGAATCAATTCAAATAAAATCACGTGCATGAATGAACGGAAAAGTGAGATAAGTTAAAAAACATAATGTACATTTAGCATAGTGGTTCTTCTTTCCCAGAAATAGGATTATTAAGTCAACTGTAGATCTTACATTAGGTGGTACCTTAGATCAATGTTATAATTCCAAAATTTGTCCTTAAGGGTTCACTGTGAATAACTTTATTTTTAGAAAAAATTCCAATATTAATACACATTTATGTTGTGAATTAAAACTTTTTTTTAATGTTTATTTTTTGAGAGAGAGACAGAGAGAGAGAGAGACAGAGTGTGAGTGGGGGAGGGGTAGAGAGAGAGGGAGACACAGAATCCAAAGCAGGCTCCAGGCTCTGAGCTGGCAGCACAGAGCCCAATGTGGGGCTCAAACCCATAAACTGTGAGATCATGAACTGAGCCAAAGTCGGATGCTTAACCAACTGGGCCACCCAGGCACCCCTTGAATTCAAAATTTTTAATCATAAATTACTCTCATTAGTATATATCAACAGCAGCCTCATTCTTCACTAATTAATGTTCTTTATTTTTCATCATAATCTGATTGAGTTTTTGGAAGAAATGCAGACAAAGTGTGAGAATTCACTTCATCCCTTGGCTTTTCTACTTCAAGATCTAATTTTCAAAGATTAAATATGTCTGATGCCATGGCCATATGGCAATGCTTCCCATGGACAGAAACGATATATCCCCAAGCACCTAAATCATGCTGCAAAAGAGCATGATTTTTCTCCTCTTGAAAATTAGTCTATTCAATCAAAATCTCATGGAAACAATTATTGGTTTTCTGTGTATAGCTCACTCCACTTGGAGTCAACTGATGCCTGAATCGTCCTTATTCTGCAAAGCTGTATATACAAATATTATATGTTGCAGCCAATATCCAAATGCCTTCTAACTCCCACAGTGGTGAAAGACAAATTGGTAACACAGTGAATTATTTCAGTTTAACGTTCAGTTCTCAAGACAAACTGCTGGTCGTTAAAGGCAAGCGTTATGCACTGATGATGATCCTTCGTGAACGAAAATGTGAACAGATTTCACAAATATTTTCAGGTTCAGAGGTACTTTATAGGGTTTTTTTCTGATTCTAAACACTTAAATCAAAGCAAAATGTCTTGTTTAATTATCCTCGGGAAAGGGAAAATAACACAATGGAAATATTTGCTTATTTTTCTTACTTCTCCGCTAAGGATATTAGCTGACACTATTTATTTAACCAAATGTTTACATTACACTGAATACCAAGTACTTAATGTACTTTTAAAATATACTTCTATACATGCAAAGTAAATGAATTCCTCAAAGTGATGAGAGAACTAGCCTGGATGATTGGCTAATGGGCGTATGTCAGTAGATAGATGCTGAAGTAAATGGGGGAAGAACTTCACAAAGAAAACTCCCCAAGCTCTCTCCAGTGAGTACATTTCATTTAATGCACTATAATTGCCTGTGTATGTTCCTGTTTTGCCACTTAATTGGGAGCATCTATCTCAGTGTCTGAACCATATGTTCTGTACAGCGATAGCCATGACCAGGGTCCACTGGATCACACCCAGACAATGTCGTAATAAATCGCCATTTTCCCAAAGCACAGAGTTACTCTCTATGAAGATGGTGATATCTCTCTGCTGAGAGCCTTACTCAGTCCCCAGTCCATTCACCACACTCTACCCAGAATTACAGCTTTTAAATCTCTTTCTGGGGGTAGAGGGATAAAACAACTTTTCTGATTAGTTTCACTTTAATTTCATGATCAGAACATTCAAAAGACTTCACCACCGCCTGGAAACCTCCCTACATTTCTGTCAGCTGGCTCTCTCTCATTGTGTTCAACAATTGTTGCCTGTGTTCTCCCCTCTACGAAGTCCCCAACTATCCCCACCTTCCTCTTGCCTCAGCTGATGATCTTACCCTATACTTCACTGGAAAAACAACAACAAAAACAAAACTCATAAAGCTTAGCTGCCACTTTTATTCTACAGATAAATTTTCCCTTTATTTCTCTCTGGCTAAAAGAGAGACAGTGTGTGTTCTGTTAGAGGTCAACTCCACTCTACGTACTCTGATCATTACCTCCTCCATATGCTGCAGAGCCTCTTCATAGGTCCTCACATCACTTACTACCTCCTTAAACCTCTTCTTTATTACAGAGGCTTACCTATCAGCATTCAACTGTACATTAGTTCATTAGATGATTGGGGAAAGGCAGAGATGGTAAGAGAGGAAGAGGGAGGAGGAAAGAAGAAAAAGTGTCTTCCTTTGATACCCTGATCCTTCTTCAGCTATGACCTTATCTTTCCATTTCTCTTCTTAGCCAAAATTCTCAAGTTGCCTAAAAAGTCTCTCTCCATTCACTATCCTATTTTCCTTTACTCTTCAGCCCTCTGTAGCTATTTCTGTGCCCCGGTATTGAAGCTTCCCTTTCAAAAGTCAAGAAATTGCATCCACATTGCCTAACCAAGATCCTTACCAGTTCTTACTTTCTATGGCCTCTCAGCTGTTTGATAACACCCACTGTGCTTCAGAAAATGAGTTCAGAGTTTTATGTAAATTGGAATCACAGTTCTACCACATACTGGATGGGTCACCCTTTTAAACTTCCTCATCTATAAATGAGGATAGCAATTATTTCCCTCTAATGGTGTGTGTGTGTGTGTGTGTGTGTGTGTGTGTGTGTGTGTGTGTGTGTTGATTACATGATATACCATGTGAAGTGCTTGATCTCATACCTGGCATATAGCAAAAAATTGTCAGTTTTTAAAATTGGCTTTATTATTGGTGTTAATTCTTCCTTAATCATTCTCTTACTTTGTACTTCAGGAAAAAACACTTGTCAGAGGGAAAAAGACTGTTGCTTAGTCCCCTGCATGCATGTACAGGCTGGTACCACCCATGTCACAAGCCACCATGACTTTGTCCCAGGTGAAAGTATTGCTGTCTTTCCTAGACAACTTTTGCAGGGTGGTTTTGGGGGCTGTTGCCAAAGGGTACACCTAGAAAGTCTGTGAACTTCCCCCTATCCTTTAGATTAATCTCTTTTTGGGTGAATTAGCCTAGCCATGTTTGACTTTTGTTGCTGCAACTAAAAGTTTCGATAAAACAGTCAAATTTCTAACTCAACTTATTCTTCTCTCAAATTTCAGATTCATATATTCAGCTATGCCCTTGTCATTCTCACTTGGATATTTCAGAGCCACCTCAAGTTTAACATGTGCAGAACTGAACTACTGATCTCCCTCTCCCCCATCCCAAACGGCTTGCATCACAGCATATGGCAACAAATCCAGAACCTGGAAGCTGTAACTACATATTCTCTTTGTTACCCTCCACAGTTTCTAAGTGGTCAGTTTTGCCTACAAAATAATCTTGAATTTGTCTACTCATTTCTATTCCTATCTGTTACCACCCTAAATCAATTGCTACTATCTCACAAATGAACCAAAACATCTGATTTTAAAATTTCTCACCCTTTCCCACTTTGATTTCTTTCAAAGCATTCTCCTCATAGCAAAGTAAATTTCTCAGAACAAAAGTAATGTCGCTCCCTTGCTGAAAAGGTGTTAACGGTGTCTCATTGCTTACACATGGGAAAAAATTCAAAACCCTTACTATCACTTCCAAAGCCCTGAACGATTTGGATTCTGGTTACCTCTCTAACTGTATCATATGCCTACTCTGCCATTTATTTCACCAGGGCCTGAACTCTCTGACCTCACTTCACCTCTTTAAAATCTAGTTATTTTCTCAGATTACTCAATGCCTCTGGATCAGGGAGGAATTTGTTTGGTGGATACCAACAAGTTGGGTATTTCAAACCCCGTTATCTAAAACATACAGATAATGTCTTAGACGGAAAAGAATTACTGTCACTTAAACACTATCTTTATATTAACAAATGTTGCATAATGACTGTGATGTTCAAAACCTGATTATTAGGATGATGCAATCCTTCGAAGGAAAACACAGGGAAACTCTGTATTCCCACCTAGTTACTGGAATATTTTATTCCTATCTTATACCTACAGTGACAATATAAATCTGGGACTTCATCTGCAAATTACTTACAAAATGGTTGTGGGAAGACACCCTCAGGGTGATAGGCTTTTAGAAGCCATGTTAACATGTTAATTTGGTGCCTTTCTTTATTCCTTCCTTCCTTCCTTCCTCTTTCTCTCAATCTCTCTCTCTCTAAGTTCATCTATTTATTTTGAGAGAGAGAGAGAGAGGGAGGGAGGGATACAATATGCACCTGGGCACATGTGCACTTGCATACAGGCAGGGGAGGGGCAGAGAAAGAGAGGGAGAGAGAGAATCCCAAACAGGCTCCTGGCTCTTTCCTGAGATCTTGACCTGAGCCAAAATCAAGAGTTGGATGCTTAAATGACTGAGTCACTCAGGTGCCCCTTGGTGCATTTCTTATGTAAGTAAATCATTACTATTTTCATTTACATTATAAATGTGAGTCCTAAATGTGAATATCTGGATATGATGACAGAGACAAAGGAAGGAGAACTACTTAAGAGGGCTTACATTCTTACTCTTACAGGTTTAAGGTCAGTCCTTTGTAACTCCTTCTTCCCACTGTCAGGAATCACTTCATTTTGAAGAACAGCTTTCCTCAGTGACACATGCATCTCAGTTAGTGATTAGTCACAGGAACACTGACCTCAGCCCCAGTGCAGTGGGGGTTCTCAAGGACAATAAGAACTCTTTGAGGAATAGAAAGTTGGGCTCTCCAGGGATAATTCTTAATATGTGTAAGGATCAAAAGGGTTTAAAAGTGGTCAAGAGAGGCAAGGGATGCCAATGTGGTTTTATTACATCTCTCTCCACTGCAACCCCTTGCAATCACGCATTGTGGGCGTGTGTATGGGAAGTGGAGGGGTGAATCTGACCAAAATAGGGCATTCAATTGGGGTAAAAGCCATTCAAATCACTAATTTGACCAAAATGGCCAATTAAGTGGCCTTGTCAAGAAGATAGAACTCTTTTCCAATTGCATCAAAATAACTGATTTCACCTCAAATTACATTAAATAAGGTAACTCCAACAGAAATAAGAAGACAACTGTAACGATTATATAGATAAGAACCTCAGTTTCTACAAGCATGAAATCTTACCATAGAATATACTTACTCATATCAAAGTGGCTCACTTTCAGCTGCCTCTATGGCTCACAATAAGTGGCTTATCTGATATATGGAAACCTCATAAGCCACAAGACAAACAAAAATAATAGTCTAGGGCAAATAATCTGTAACAAGGATACCCATGAATATTCTTGGTATTTATTTCAATATAGTTCAGTTCAATAGGGTTGTTTGCTTTCTAATCAAACAGCAATCTGTATTTTTTATTTATCTTCCTCAGAAAGAGCAACAGAACTTATCTTGGTAGTAACCATCGTGGGTATAAAGGGGGAAATAATTGCACCCAGGGATATCTCATAATGATACAAAATATATCCTTTGATAATTCTCAGTAAATCTTATAACACAGACTATAAACGACTGCTAGATTTAAAAGTCACAATGGCATAGTCCTAGAGTTCATATTGCAGGATTGTAAGAAGGTTACAACTTCCCCTAGAATCAAGATAAAATGCCATCCATTAGAATTAAAGTGAACTCTCTTCATAACCATTTCTAGAAATAACCAGAGCCCTATGCAGGTGCACGTGCATTCTAATGCTTCTTCTATATCTGGACTTGAGTTAATGTGAGGTGACAAGGGTAATTTTCAGATCAATTGGCATGACTACATGGTTTATGGTAAAGTGAACATCCCTGGTGACCGGTGTGTAAACAGACCCCAAAACAGCCAAATCCCTAGGTTCTGGTCTGGCTTTGCTACTACCTGCTTCTGCAAATTTAACCTCTCTTGGCTTTAGTTTCTATAAATTGAAGAAAAATGGAATGCTTTGTCCATAAGATCAACCTCCAGTTCCAAATTCTTAATCAGAAAAATTATGGCAGGTTTAAGAAAATAATTAATGGTCTACAGAGTTAAAATCAAAGAGACTTGCTGAGGTAAGCAACAAAATTTTCAAAGGACAGTGTAAGGTTCATTTCCTTCTAGACTGGGTAAACTTGTACCCAGTATTTATGTGGACTTGAAAATTATAAGTGTTTTAAATAAATTAATTCCAAAATGAAGGCATTTAAAATTATTAGCTGCTTATCAGCATGAAACACAAAGAACACTGAAGTGTGAAATTTTTCCAGCCAAACTCATCATTAAACTTTCACTAACAATGCCATCATCTCCCTTCCCCTCTGTGATCACACCATCTCCCAGGTACAATTTTAGGTTTAACAGTCTTAAAACTAGGCAAGACCAGGAAAGCTGAGCAGGCAAATCAAATGATTAAGTTTTTAAAAGTTTTACAGGTATTTAAGCCTTGAGAAAGCTTAATTAAAGTTAATGAAGAATTTAAAATAGGAGTGAAAATTAAAGCAGTAGGAAATGTTAAAGGAAAAAATTACTATTCAGTTGAAAAAAAAAATCCAGGAAGAGCCACAGGGACTGATGCTAAATCATCATCGATTGAAGGAACTGACTCTGGCAAGTGCAGGGAGTGACTCAGAGAAACCGAGCTCTGGAAACGTGGGCAGGAAAGGAAAAGTGGGGGAGCTGTGTCATATGGAGGAAGCAATGGGGCACCTGGGCAGCTCAGTCAGTTAAGGGCCTGACTTCAGCTCAGGTCACGATCTCACAATTCATGAGTCCAAGTCCCGCATCGGGCTCTGTGCTGACAGCGCAGAGCCTGCTTTGGGTTCTGTCTCTGTCTCTCTCTATGCCCTGTCCCTGCTCATGCTCGCACTCTCTCTCAAAAAGAAAGAAAGAAAGAAAGAAAGAAAGAAAGAAAGAAAGAAAGAAAGAAAGAAAGAAAGAAAGATTAAAAAATGCAGAATGCAGGGGCGCCTGGGTGGCGCAGTCGGTTAAGCGTCCGACTTCAGCCAGGTCACGATCTCGCGTTCCGGGAGTTCGAGCCCCGCGTCGGGCTCTGGGCTGATGTCTGGGAGCCTGGAGCCTGTTTCCGATTCTGTGTCTCCCTCTCTCTCTGCCCCTCCCCCGTTCATGCTCTATCTCTCTCTGTCCCAAAAATAAATAAAAAACGTTGAAAAAAAATTAAAAAAAAATGCAGGATGCAATGAAGATTTTATTTTTCAAGCAGAATATTGATTCTGCTTAAATGTACTTCTCCTAACTTTCATATCATCATAAAGACAACTGGAATATCCATAGCTCCTCAAACTCACTCACTCAGTCATTCATTCAACATTATATTTGGATCTCAGTCTGTCAGAACACCTGGTATAGTTCTGTACCACTAAATTCACTACCCACCTACCCTATGAGACTAGATTGCAACTGCATCTCATATTTGCATGAAATAAAATGTAAAATTTAAAACCTCATCCTTCTGGGTCCCACTTACTGGCTACTCATCCTGAACCAGGATTACCCCTGACCGATTCTATCAATAAATGAACATGTAATATAACATTTTCTGGAATATATTATTGTGAATATATACCAAGCATTTGAATCAGTGGTGTTGTTTTAATTCATCAAATGATATCTGAGATGAACAGGGACTAGAAATCAAGTAGCTGGTCCAAATCTAAAAAAGCCACTTTCTTTTGCTCAGTCACAATAAGAATGATCACATCGAGGGGACACCTGGATGGCTCAGTTGGTTAAGCATCCAACTTCAGCCGAGGTCATGATCTCATGGTTCGTGAGTTTGAGCCCCACGTTGGGCTCTGTGCTGACAGCTCAGAGCCTGGACCCTGCTTCATATTTTGTGTCTTCTTCTTTCTCTGCCCCTCCCATGCTCATGCTCTGTCCCTCTATCTTTCTCAAAAATAAACATTAAAAAAATCAAAATTAAAAAAAGAATAATATCAAGAATTATTACATGTGATTTAATTGAATCCCAAATTGATACATTTCCAAAGCATGGCACATGGGAGAAATACAGCATTAAAAGCACCTAACAGAGTAACTGTATTTACAGAAATGCACAGAAAATGGGTTAACCTTGGTACTCTCTCCTATTACAGGTCATAAATATTGTGTTCAACCATTTCTTTATGGTTGGCAGTATGACATAAATAATAAAAGCTATCTTGAATAGTCTACCAGTTATCAAAATCAGGGAACTGCCCACTAAACTTTTATTATTGGCTTTCTTTTTAGGAGGGAGGTGGGGGTCCTAAATTCAAACTAGAAATAATAATCATAAAATAATATGAATGGGTACTAAATGCCCACATTTGGGGGATTTGGAGAGTGACATAAAGTTAATGACAACCGTGAGAGTCAGACTGGGTTGCCTAGGAACTATGCCCCCATACCTTAATCTCTGCTGGCACTCAAAACAGTGAGGAATATGAAAGAGGGGCATAGTCAAAGGCCAGCATAATCTCCTGGGGGCATCAACTGACATGCCAATTAATGAGAGATCTAAGAACTGTGATCCTTTCCTCATGTCACCATCTAGGAAGCAAGACCCACCAGGCAGAATAGCAGCCACGAGAAGGGGCTGACAGTTAATAGGTGGAACCGAGGAGGGATATCTTTGGTTGTTGGAGGTGCTTTGCTTTCATGGACAAGCTGTGTTTTTCTATTTAAAAAATTAAAATGTGCTGGTTCTCATCAGTAAGCATTGCCTTTGGAGGCTACATGTACTTAGGAAAACAAATTCATCCACATCTGACATCGGTTGCAGTGTCTAACCTTTGGCATTAACAGATTAATGCATTAGCCAGGAACCCAAGTGAAAAGTGCTTATGCACACAGTGCGATGGCTATGATTTAGTAATGTTCACGCAGCAATTTATATTTTACCGAGTGCTACAGTGCTTTCCATTATTTTTTCTTCAGGACAGATCCCTGAGGTGTTATCTCCATTTTTTTTTTTTAGGTGAGGAAGATAAGCCATTGAATAGTTACTATGGAATCATGGAGATTTAGTTAAGCTATGTCTGTACACACAGAAACAACCTTTTGGAAAATAAAAATGAGTCTAAAATGCTTGCTTGACATTAAACAGACTAGTGATATTGAAATATTTTCTTAGTAGTAAAACTCCACTTTTTTCTCCCAAATGTTACAATTCCAATTTATAAACAAGATAATAACTATGTTGTATTTGCAAAAAAAATTTAAGTATAAATTTCTAACATTTATTATTAGGGTAATTAAATGTTTTTATGAATATAAGATATAAAATCAGAAGGCATGAAAACATAGTTCCAGGCTCTATTACCCTCAGCAACTGGGAATTTCAGAACCCCTGAACTCCACAGACCTAGGACCACTGGGTAGAGGGGGGAAATGTTTACTTAACCTAGTCGTGAAAAATTATAAATTCAATACAACTGTTACACACGCATCAACATGCGATAATGTGTGAGGTGGGAATGCGTCGGAACATTTCAGTTCAATCACTTAGCCAACTGTCCAGTCCGAGGTGGAGTGAGACGAGGAGAACCACCAGCAGAGACAGCTATGAAGTGTGATTGAAAGGGGGCAGGAAAGAAGACCTGTGGCTTATGGAAAAGCTCCTTCCTCATCCTCTTTATAGATCTGTCCTCTTTCCAGCAGGAAACAACCAACTACAATTAAGTAAAGAGATGTTAACAGTTATGTTAATTTTTTAAGAAGAAGCAATAGCCTGAAGCTGATGACCTGGAGCCTGGAACTGTCTCCTCTGCCTTGAAAGGATTTAATGGAACTAGAGGAAAACCTAGAGAAAAGCAGGCAGAAAGATCAGGTGAGATTCAGCCCGTTGTCTTTGATGGCATGTGTGCTGAGACCATACAATTTCCGAGGCTGAGACGTGGGTCACCGAGTCACAGAAGCACTTCTCAACAGAAGTTAAATGTGGTGAACCAGATCCCAGAAAAGATAAGGTCATGCCTCTCCAGGGACAAAAGGAAATCTGAAGAGAATTGCCTGGCCTTGGACAAGAGAGAGGAAGTAAAATGAATTCGAAAAAAGGACAGGAACTAGTGAGTGGAACCAATGAGCAGGACTGGATGAGTAGAGAACAGGGTTTCAAACTGTCAGACTTGAAAGGGACCTGAGAGCATCTTCTAATCTGAGAAGTTTGAGGCACACCAGTTGCCTATCAGCTCTGTCCAGTCTCCTCAATGCTTCAAACCTGGGCTAAAGTCAACAGTATGGCACTGAGTTACCAAGCTATTCTGTGTGAAGGCTGCTTTTTAGATCAACTGTAGTAAAATCCTTTGGTTCTTCCCAAAAGGGAATCTGTGGAGGATGTGTGCTAATATTGGAAGGGAGGGATCCATTTTAAACAAAGAAGGAGACCAGAAACTCTAATAATGGATTCTTTGAAAAAGAACTCTCTTATTCCCCAAATCTATGGAACAGAAAATTAAGCTTTTACATACAAATGGCAGCGGGAACCTACTTGGGGTAGCATTTCTGTTAAACCAGAAAATATATGTGATCAATCTCTGTAAACTAAAAGGAGCTACAAAAGGGAACTAATACTGAGGTGGCCCTGGATTTAAGCCATTATTTCATAAACTGTACACAAACTGTATGTGTGTGTGTATGTATATATGTATATGTGTGTGTGTGAATATGTGTGTGTATGTGTGTGTATGTGTGTGTGTATATATATATATTTTTTTTTCCTGAATATAAATGTGGCAGCTGTACATTACCGAGTATTTGGAAAATGGAAAGATAAAAACAAAAGTGAAATATTCAATCTTAAAGTTTCCACTTAGACACAACCACTGTTAACAGTTTGGTGTGTTACATACCAGACTTTATGGATATATACATCTGTGCCTTGCTTATAAATAAAATTGGGACCCAAATGCTTTCTTTTTTTACTTGTCATTACTTGCATATTTGTATGCAAGATTTACAAGATTTTAGACTGTAATCCTAAAACATTATTTTATAGTCTATTGGAAATTCTATTACTTTTAATAAATCCCCTGAAGTTAAAAAATTGGGTCTTGAAATTACCACTATTCCGAATAAAGTTGTGGATTAATGCCTTTGGTTTTACTTGCATTTGTTTGGTTACTGGTAAGATTCATCATGTTGCATGTTTTGGGCTGTTTGCATTTCTTTTGTGTATTGCCTTCAAGTCTCCTGTCCATTTTTCTCCTGAGGTACTAAGCTTTTTGAAACAGCTCTCTATGTATTAACTATATTAAGCCATCCTCTGCCATAGCTATTTAAAATACCATTAATTTGTCTTATTTCATTTATGGTACTTTCTTACATACAGGAGGCTTTAAATTTTTATGGAGTTAAACGTTTTCCCTCATGGTTTCTGGTTTCGGTGTCAAGTTTTGAAAGATCTCCTGCATGCTACAACCACACATACATATTCACCAGTAGTTTTTTCTAGTTCTCTCAAGGTGTAATGAGCTTGGGGCTTAGAGGCTGGAAGCCATTCCTAATCCGCATGTTAACCCAGTGCTATATTCTGCCCCCACTGATCTGAGGGTTAATTTGATCTATGCTTTAATTTCATCATAAAATATGATTAATATTAGTATCTACCTGGTAGGACAGCTAAACGTAATAAATGGGGTAATCCATGTAAAGTACATGGCATAGTGCCTAGCATATAATAAATACTAAATAAACCCTAGAGATCATTTAACTCCCTACTACAAATAATATAATCTTGTAGAATACAATAAAACAAACCTAAATTTAAATTTTTCCAAATTTGCCTGAACACTGTATTTTGAAAAATACCTATTGTGTCCCACTAATTTGAAATGCCGCCACTATGCACTAAGTGACTATATGTGTTTGGATACATTTCTAGACTTTTCATTGACATCCACTGATCTGCCTGGCTAGTAATACAACACTGCTACAATATTAAAATCAGTATGGCTGAATACTGTTTTAATTACTATCAGTGCAACCATCCCACCAGAATAATTCTTTTTTTTTTTCAGAAAATGCCCTTGACTAATCAGGTTGCCAAAACTCCTGGCTAAAGTTGCAAGAGGGAATTAGCAAAAGTATATGAAAATGTCATTCTTTTAAAGAGCACTCCAAGTGTTCCCTGCAAATACTTGTAGAGAAAGTCCAAGATGAACTTTTCGGTCTAAATCCTATCTTAACCCTAATCACTGTCCAGTAGAGTATAAGTGTTCAGCACCAAATGTCAGAAAGAAAGAAAGAAAGAAAGAAAGAAAGAAAGAAAGAAAGGGAGGGAGGAAGGAAGGAAGGAAGAAAAGAAGAAAAGAAAAGCAGGTGTTTAAACCTTCTTTGTGAAGACCACATTGATAAATACTTTGAGCCTCCCTAAATCATTCCCTAAACCTAGCCCCCCAGACCCGTGAGACCCTGATTCATCACAGGATGATGGTCAGTCCACCCATGCAAAGCCTGCTTCATCCATTAATTACCACAGGAGGAAGGAACCATACCCCTCTAGAAGCTGAGAATGGTAGTCAAATGCCAACAACTATTCCCCATAGCGCCTCTGCCCTGCAGTGGATGGCTTGGTGGCCAGGGGTTTCCTACCTGTCTCACCCAGTCAGTCATCATTCCTGTCCAGTAGGAAGCTAAGTGAGTGGGAAGACCGAGATACCAAAAGTGCTACTGTTATACCACTCTTTCCAACAGAGTAGAAAGCCCCTCATAGAAATAGAAGGAAAAAAGGAGTTCCTTAACAACTTGTTTCAAATCAATAGATACCACTTTAATGACAGAAAGTTGCCATACCTTCACAGTGGCCTGATTTCTGGCCCATCCCCTATTTAATGATTCTGTGTGCAAAGTATATGTTTTGATAGATCGCTGGAAAGCCTTGTCATTAACTATTAAAATACCGTGTTCATGTTCCTACCTTACTGGGTTTTTATTTCACAGTAAATACCTTAAGGAAATTACTCTAAATTTACATTTTGTAACAGGTTCCTTGGGTGCTTTTACTTTCTCCAGGGACTGGGAGGCTTGAAGGAAAATAAAACTAAAAAGGGATCTCTTAATACAAATGTGTAAATTATACTGAAGATAGAATAAGCAATGAGGAAAACTGCTATTTTTCAAATTAATTCTGGCCATCAAGTAGATTGGGAGTGTGAATGTGACAAAAACCATATGAAAATGTGTCTATGACATTTTAAGGCTCAGGAGAGCTGACGACAGGGATGGTAAGTTTAATCAGCAGTACAGAAGTCAAGAGGGGAGACTTCAAAAAGTCCTGATAAAGGGAAGGATGAAATCACAGCTGAGATTCTGAAATGGAGGGAAGCTGAAGGGATTCATTAGGCTATTCAGGAAGAAATTTCAGTTTTCCTTCTGTGAAGAATTCACAAAACAAAGAAAAAAGGCAGGAAGAAGAAAGAAGACATATCTAAAGAGATCAACAGGAATCTGCAATGACCTCCAATTTCATGAGCATTAGTGCACACGACAGAAGGACAAATAGTAAAAAGAAGAATGTTTGTAAAATACAGACTCAGGAAAGCTAAAGCGCATAAAAGGCTAAGACTTGGAAAAATATATGTGGCAGGAAATACCTTCTCCTTCCCATCTGCCTCCTCTTCCTCCTCCACTTTCTTCTTACTTTTAAAGTACCATCCAGTTCAAGAAGGGCCAGAAAAGCAAATGTCCTGTGCTCCTCATAGAGGGCATGATTCATGAGTGTTTGTGGGTGGAGTGCTGTTTTACTTCCCATTCTCTTCTGGAGTGGGAGACAACTGTCAATTAAAGATGGTTAGGGTCACCATTGGCATGAAGCTAGCTGGCAGAGGAGACAGTAAAAGGCACTTTCTAATTCTGAATGCATGAAAGACTCTCAGCCATGTTCATTTTTGGGTGACCGTACATCCTGGTTTCCCTGATACAGTCCCATTTATGCCTGCCTTTCTAGCATACTTATTAATAGACCTCCCTTCTCTTTTAAAAATATCTTTATTGGAATGATAAATTATATGGTCATCTTGCACATATATCAGAATGCCAAGGGTATTTCACATTTAATTGTTTTCAATAACTTTTGAGAATCTGTGGAGAACAGAAGTGGTGCTGTGAAGTTGAGATGAGCAGGTGTTCTCATTTTCAAAAGTGGGAAGAAGGGATATGTTATTATATCTAGACTAAAGAATAGACCAGACTTGATAATCTGAGGGACAGATTATTGTACAGATTTCTGTGATGACTTTGAGAGAGAGAAAGCAGCCACTGAGAGGGAACATGAATTTATAAAGACTAAATTAGATGAACTCCGCCTTAATTCCTTCTTTATTCAAGCAACTGTAGTGCATGTCATGGGATTTCTGTAGACAGATCAAATGTGGATTTTAACAGGACCTCAGACAAAGTTCTTCTTGATATTCTTAGAGGCGAGGATAGAAATATGAATTGCCATACAGTTTGTTGAATTTTAATTGGTCGAATGACTATTCCAAATAGTGTTGACTAATGGTCACTAATGACCAACATTAACTCTGCCCTTGGCACTGTCCTTTTCAATATTTTTCTCACCAAATTGGATTAAGACCTGCTGATCAAAGTTACATCTGATGCATGGCAATAGCAGAGACTGAGATGGCAGAGTCAGAATCCAAAATTATCTCATCAGACTGGGAAAATGAGCCAACACTTAATATTAAATTTCATGGGGAGAAACAATTTCACAGGGAGAAATTTTCCAAAGGCAAGTTGCACAAAAACAAGAAAGGACATGGGATTATATAGCAGCACATGTGAAAAAGAAATAAAGGTTTTGTTGGCTAAAAATCATATTGTGGTGAGTTGGCCACAAAAACATTAATATCAAAATCAAGAGGGTAACACAGCAATTCTACATTGAGCCTAGCGTGTCACACCCAAAATAATATGTTTCAATCTGGGTACCTCAAGCTTAAGCAACATAGTGACAAACTGGGAACCATGCAGAGAACAATCAGGAGAGTGAATTGTAACAGTCATTTTTTTAATTAAAAATTTTTAATTAATTTGTTTAAGGTTTATTTATCTTCGCGAAGGAGAAAGAGAGAGACAGAGACAGAGCGCAAGCAGGGAAGGGACAGAAAGAGAGGGAGACACAGAATCCGAAGCAGGTGCGAGGCTCTGAGCTGTCAGCACAGAGCCTGATGCAGGGCTCGAATGCACAAACCACGAGATCATGACCTGAGCTGAAGTCAGCTTAACCGACTGAGCCACCCAGGCACCCCTATTGCTATTATACAAGCAATATAACACAGATTTGCAATCCTTTATCTACATTCTGAAACCCAAAAAGCTAGAAAACCAAAAAATGTTTAATTTGTCACCAAATCCTGACCTGAAATAAAAAGGGAAGGCTAGTTATAGTTTTTATCTATTCCAACTTCACGTGAATATTCATATATTTATTTGAAGAAATATTAATGTACTTGTTATGGTATTCTGCCCTATGTCCCACTGGGAATATTCCATTATCTTTCCATGTATCTCCATATTGCCTTTAAAATAAAACTCCAATAATAGGAATGTAGAAATATTTTCAAAACATTCAAAATCTATTCAAAGACTTAGGTTAAAGAACTGTGAACTAATAATAATGATAATGATAAATAACAATTATCATAATTATTGATATAATAGTTATTATATTAATGCAATATATAATAGCATATATTACATAATATACCATTAAAATAATAACAATAATAACAATAGCAATAGCTAATATGTGAACAGTGCTACGTCTACAGCATCCAGACCAGCAAAGATATCACCATAGCAGAGGTCAGGGCCCAAGTGCAACATGTGGCCATGAAAAGCAATAAAAAGACAGTTAGACTTCTGCCTCTCTCTTCACCTGCGGCTGGAAACAGAATTCATGCCATCTGTAGACTGTGCACCCTCAACATCCTTGGACAACATAGGGAAAAGACCTCGAATGGGAGGTAATGGACTTCTAGGACATGCAGGGATGTTTTGCAAGGTGGATCCCTCTGAGTAGGCTTCACTGGGTGGGGGAAGGGGAGACTTACAAAGAAAGGATCAGAAGAGGACATAGGACTCTCCTCCTCCTACTGTCTTCATAGAAACGTATGTGGGGCTTGAGTGAACTGCTAGATACAGTGTGGGGGGCTTTTCTTTGCCTTTTAAAGGGCAAGCTTATATGCTTGTCAAATTTGTCAGGGTAGATGCTGAGTTTTAATAACTGCTAACTTATCAGTTATTATTTTGAGTGCTTTAATTCCTTTGAATGTGCTGTTCTGGATTCTAACATTCAGAAGTATGTCTTGAACATAAAAGTTTAAAGAGACATTAGTGGGGAGAGTAGACTATATGACCTCTAAGATACTTTCCAACTCAGAGCGTCTTTGGTTTTACTAGATGCTCTGGAGAAGTATTCTGTATTATTAATATTTCCTCTAATCTTAGTTGGCATTCTATTAGCGTTCTTCACTGATACTGCACAGCGAATAGAGGACTTAAATGTATCAATATAGACCTTTGTCCTCAATTCTATTAACTGATTCAATGTAGTATAAACTGCACTCAGGTTGAACATTATTTCTACCTAACGCAAACACTATAATTCAATCTTTTCTGACTCTCATTCCATCTTTCAACCTGCCAGCCTCTTCCCATCTATTTCCTTCCCCTACTTGTGCTTCAGACTCAACAAAATCCATATTCCAGCTCTACTGTACTGCTTACCAGAGATTTGATAATCCCCAAATAGCAACTAGGTAGATTTATAGTTGTCTGTGTCATAACAACTGAGGGATATAAAAGGCAGTGTGTTTTTCCCTAGTCATAATCCTTAAATGCAGGTGATAACATCTTCTGTGATCTATTTGGGATTCTTTCTCCCTTAAATAGGAGGGTATATTGTCTTCCGGCAGTGGGTGTTCACACCCTCTAATCTGTATCTACAGAAATGCTCACTCTAAGCATCTCAGTGCTGCTAGCTTCACATTAGCTATGTTCAGTCAGACTCTGGAGTGGGTCAAACTTAGATTTCTAGGAAATCTACTAGGTGCTATGCACTGTGTTAGATAATGGGAAAATAATTAGATGTAGTTCCTGGCCCCCAAGAGCTCACAATATAAAATACAAAATAACTATAATTTAATGTAATAAGTATAATAAAGAAGGAAGGTACGATTGACCAGCCCAAGAGGGTCATGTGATCCCCAGACAGGAGGAAACATCATTTGAGCAAGTTACCATGGCAACGAGAACAGCTGCTGACTATTTAGCC
This sequence comes from Lynx rufus, assembly GCF_022079265.1. Taxonomy (NCBI): domain Eukaryota; kingdom Metazoa; phylum Chordata; class Mammalia; order Carnivora; family Felidae; genus Lynx; species Lynx rufus. The sequence goes on from NW_025814856.1 coordinate 144,079,729, forward strand.
AAATTACATAGGTGAAAGTCATCTAAGCAATTGTCATTAGGTTTCTACATACCTGAGCACAAAACTTGGGTCATGAAAAATAATTGAAAAAAAAAAATAATCGGAGTTCTGGTCACACTTCCAGGCAGAGATCTAAAGTAGACTGATGTACCATAAGTGAAAAGATTAATGTGGGTGAATCCTTTCATCTTCAGGGTGGTGGTACCAGGACAGGAAAGAAACTTCCAGGCCAAGCACCTCAGGCTCAAACAGCCTTTCTTCCTTCCTTCTTTCCTTCCTTCCTTCCTTCCTTCCTTCCTTCCTTCCTTCCTTCCTTCCTTCCTTTCTTTCCTCCTTCCTTCCTTCCTTCCTTCCTTCCTTCCTTCCTTCTTTCCTTCCTTCTTTCCTTTCTTTTTTTATGTCATCATTTTTTACACATGCCATGACAGAAATGTGGGAAATAGAAGGCACTGGAAGAATAAGTCATAGACTTTTAGGAATGATTAAAATTAAACTGGTTAGTTGATTGACTGATTTTTTTTTCCTTGATAAAGAGATCAGTGGATGTCATTGGTTTGAAGCAGCAACATTGATGAAACCCAAACACGAGCAACACTAAGATTTGGTATATAACTTTGTGATTTGTTCATTTCTTTTTGAAAACTGCTTTTGGGGATAAGATTTATGTAGATCTTTAAAAAAAAGATGTTGAATTCTACTCTTTACATATATTTGAAATGTTTATTTATTTATTTTCAGAGAGAGAGAGAGAGAGAGAGAGAGAGGGAGAGAGAAAGCACGCAAGTGAGCAGTGAAGGGGCAGAGAGAGAATCCCAAGCAGGCTTCCAGCGTGAAGCCGACTCAGGGTTGATCCCACAACCACAAAATCATGACCCAAGCCCAAAACAAGGGTCAGACACTTAGCCACCTGAGCCATCCAGGCACCCCTATATATTTTTTTTTTTTAATTCAAGATATATCTGTTCTAGATTAGTGTCCTGAATTCAAGGAAGAAAAATCAAATAATATGGTGGAGGAATCTGATTTTGAAATCTCTTTGCAACTGTTGAGTAGCTGAATTGAAGCTTTTCCACCCTAAATTGCCATGGAGTGTTACATTTGTGTGAAGCTGGGAATCTTCTGAAAGTTTCTCCAGGCAAGCCAAAGAAAAATAACAATGTAACAAAAGGGAAATATCTTTAGCTGAGCTGCATGAAGCACTTTTAAAGAGGTAGTTCCCCTCTTTCTGATAAACTAAGAGCACTCCTCAGAAGTATTCTATATAAACAAACAAAAAAACAAAAACAAAATACAAAAAACCCCAACAACTTCTATCGTGTAAATGATCTTCCAGTAAGAGGCACTCCACTACCTGGAAAATGTCATTCGTCTTCCCTGTGCTTGCTGCTGCCTTCTTTCTGACTGATACCCTGGGTCACCCCTCTGGTTGCAAAGTGTCTCGATTTCAGGAAGAGAGTGAGTTTTTAATTTTTTTTTCAACGTTTATTTATTTTTGCGACAGAGAGAGACAGAGCATGAACGGGGGAGGGGCAGAGAGAGAGGGAGACACAGAATCGGAAACAGGCTCCAGGCTCTGAGCCATCAGCCCAGAGCCTGACGCGGGGCTCGAACTCACGGACCGCGAGATCGTGACCTGGCTGAAGTCGGACGCTTAACCGACTGCGCCACCCAGGCGCCCCGAGAGTGAGTTGTTATAAATTGACTCATGGTGAGGGTTGGAGAGGCCTCCAATCCAACACTAGGTTTCCTCCGCTGTTGTAAATTTAGATGATACAAATATTATTGTAACAATTTGAAAACTTTTTAAATTCAGAGATGTCTTTGAAACTCTGTAAACCATTCTTATTAAAGCTTCCCAGATGAGCACCTTTCTCTAAAATCCTGTTTTCTAGGGAGCCTGGGTGGTTCAGTGAGTTGAGTGTCTGACTTCTGAGATTATTCACGGTTCGTGGGTTTGAGCCCCGATCGGGCTCTGTGCTGACAGCTCAGAGCCTGGAGCCTGCTTCAGATTCTGTGTCTCCCTCTCTCTCTCTCTGCACCCCCCTCCATGCGCTCTGTCTCTCTCTCTCTCTCTCTCTCTCTCTCTCTCTCTCTCTCTCTCTCTCTCTCAAAAATAAATAGAACTTTAAAAAGGAAAGATTTGAGGCGCCTGGGTGGCTCAATCAGTTAAGCATCCAACTTCAGCTCAGGTCATGACCTCCCTGTTCCTGAGTTTGAGTCCTCATCAGGATTGCTGGTGTCAGCTCTGAGCCCACTACAGGTCCTCTGTCCCCGCCTCTCTCTGCTCCTCCCCTGCTTTCTCTCTCTCTCTCTGTCTCTCTAGAAAATAAACATTAAACAAATAACAATAAAATCCTGTTTTTCTCTCAAATTCCTGAGGCTTCTGTCCACAAAGTTCTCCATTACACTGTTTCTTCCTATTTTCCTACGATTCTGTTCATTCAGTCTCCCTTGTTAGTTCAATAAAAATTGAGTGCCAGGGTCCATGCTAGGTACTAGAATCAAAAAGATGGCTCCTCCCCTCGAGAGGCTTATAGTCCAAGGGAGAATACTCTGCTAGTCCATTTTTTTAAATTAGTTCAAAACTTAATTTTCACACCTCTGAAAGTTTCACAGAAAATCTCTCCCAAACTGATATTCTACCTACTATTATTTTTGAATGCATGGACAAACAATTTACAATTAAAACCTAGAATTTCCTCCAATATAGAATTTTAAATGAGGATACATTAAAATAAAATTAATCACAGAGTTTTAGAGCAGGAAGGGCTCTGTAGAGATCTTTTAGTGTAATGTTCTCATCTTCCTAATGAAACACCCGTGCCTAGAGAGCAAAATAGTTTCATTTGCTCAATAAATATAATTGGAGCATCAACCATATGCCAGGCACTGAGGTAGAAGCTAGAAATACAGTAATGAATGAGATCCACACTACTTGACTATGCAGTTTATAAATAATTACACACATAATTTAATTATCATTGCATTTGCCATAAATGAGAAGCAGGAGATGCTGAAAAAAAAACACAAAATGGGGTGATGAAACCCAATCTGTACCTCCCGAGGCTTCTTCCTTAAGAAGGTCTCATTAAAGGTGGGACTTAATGAGCAGGAGGCTCACCCAGGTTGCATAGCTAGTGAGATGCACCCTGGAACTGAAACTAAAGTCTTTTACAGCATGAGTGAACTATCCCTCTGCTATAAATTGGCAAGTCTTCTACTGAGTGGTTATCTATTGAACATTGACAATGAGATTGTCGGTTGAAGATTGTCTGTTTTGTTTATAAGCTTCCCTCGCTCCTGCCTGACCGTCTGCTCATCTTTCAACAACAGTGTTGACAACATATATATAAACCCCATTTCTTGGATCAAGAAGCACTTATTGCCACATTTTCAAGTTTCCAGATAAGTGGAACTTGCTTTTTAGTTATTTTGTACCTTTAATGCCATTTTTTATATATAGAAAAATGATCATTAAATCAAATTTAATTTGATTGAATTAATTTAATTAATTTGCAGGAGATGATAACAGAATTGAGGAAATGCAGTATATACACACACATTAAATATTGGTATGTGTATTTTTCCAATAATTTCTTTCTGATAGTGAGGTCGTGCCCCTCTGTGCCATGCAACACAATCCATTTAACATTGCAAAGGAAGGAAGGAGCATTTCAGATTTATAACTCCTATAAATAACCTATTTATCACTAATACACCCATTTTATCATTGTCTATCTGCCCTGGCATACTGCTGACTAACATTATTAGTAGTGTGCTTTGCTTAGGAGGATGCGAAGATAGCCCACTTTGTGCTGTTCACCCAGATATATTTGTTACCTCCAACTTTTGGGTGAAATTCAGTATCATTTGTGATAATGAGCAATGCCCTCAGTGCTTGTCAAAAGAGGCCAGTCATCTGACACCTGAAATGTGTGTTCCTTTTTATGCTATCAATTTGCTTTTATTAATTCCTACACACACACACACACACACACACACACACACACAGATTTGTATGAGTTACACTACCATCTTTTCCCTTTTTTCCCTGTATGGTTGCTTAAGATAAGAAAAAAATATATATTTATTTTTAGAATTTAGAATTTAGAATGAATAAGTACTTTAGAAATATTTGAAGGAACAGTGAGCATATAGAGAAAATAAATGAGTTAGGCAACCAATTCACTGACTCTTTAATCCCTATATTTTTTATGCCTTATCTTCAGCTGATTCCTCTGCAAAACAGCAAACCCCAACAAGTTGCCCTCCCCTTATTATTTTAGGACTCCCCACCAGGTGTCTCATTATTTAACAGAAGTTGCTCTCCACCGCTCTGTGGCAACTCGAAGTGGTGGACAGATCTCAGGGGGTTGTGGACATAGAGGACAGACTACTCTCTGAAGGGGGCCAGAGCTGGTGATGATGCCAAGGCTGCTGCGGTGAAGTTGCTCTCCACCGCTCTGTGGCAGCAGCCTTGGCATCATCACCAGCTCTGGCCCCCTTCAGAGAGTAGTCTGTCCTCTATGTCCACAACCCCCTGAGATCTGTCCACCACTTCCAGTCATCTGCCCATTGCAAGAGCTGAATCTACAAAGGTGCTCTTCCAATGACCCCGAAGCTGCAGGTGCTACTCCCTGACAATGACACATGAGCATAGACTGCAAAGTATCCAGAACATATGGTGTATACATTTTATCCCAGCACCTATTCCTTATCAAGGAAAAGAAAAACTAGGCTGACACTCAAAGCTGTGCAGGTCTGAGAAGTTTCCTCCAAATGGAACCGACCAATCACCTATGACAGAGTAGGGATCTTGCCTCATTCTGAGGATATAAATTCCCAGGTGTCACACTGACTTGTATTTTCTTTCAGTTGCTAGATACATATTTTTAGAGGCAGATGTAGGAATATCCTTCTCAAATGGTAAGTTAGCTTGAATGATCACCCCTTCCCCAAATCCATATTTCTACTCGTAAATGATTATGTATCCAGATAGATATTCCACAAAGACACAATTTTTTTTTTCACTCTGGAGATAATTTTTTCCTTTCTCCATTATTTACCATGTTCATTGTTTTTAGTAAATTCTCATGGATAATTTTACCCCTGCTTTATTAATGTGTTTTACTTTGATTTTATGAGCTATCCCAAACCCAATATCTAGAAATAAATTAGTAAATACTCCAGTTATAAAGAGCATCATTCAAAGCCAGGAAGCTTCAAGACTAAGCTGGATACACCCTTACTAATTCCCAAAACACTTTTGAATTATACCGTCTTTCTTAGCACTGATCGCCTTACCCTATAAGTACCTGTGCATATGTCCATTTCCCCTCCTATCCTATGTGATTTCTCAGATCCTGGATAGACATTATCTATTGCTGTATCCCAACCTTACCATATGCCTGATTCATAATAGGCATTCACTAAATACCTGTCGAAGGACCAACTGAATGACTGAATGAACGAATGAATGAGTGAATGACTAACAACAATAGTCTCCCTTTATTGAAAACATAATATGCATCAGGCACTGTGTTAGATGATTTTTATCAATGATTGGATTTAATTCTCATAATACTACAAAATAGGCGTTATTGTCCCCAATTTGAGAAAACTTCTGCTTAGAGAGGGTAAGTAACTCGGCAAAAGTTACAGATCTCATAAATGGCAGATTTAACTTGAACTCTAGGCTATCTGAAAGCCTGTATTCTTATTCACTAGGAGGGGGTTCAGCCAAGTGTAATCTGCACTCCTTTTCCTGCTGGTTTTAGCACATGAAGTTTTGTTGCAACACAGCCTCACCCATCCCTTTACATTTTACTTCTGGCTGCTTTGGGGCTATGGGGCAAATGTCGAGTAGTCCCAATGGAAACTGTCTAGCCTGTAAGACTAAGTGATTTAATACCTGGTCCTTTAGAGAAGTGTGTGCTCCCTGCCCCTGTGAAAGACACAGTTTCCACATTCACCGAATCCACAATTTTCTCCCACTCTCCACTCAACCACAACTGGCCTATTGTGGGGCTTGCACAACTCCCAGCAAGGCCCTAATTTAAATTCAACCAGGCTTAGGTTAACGTTTGTCCTGTCTGTTCTGCTACCGCCTTATCTCATATCCCTCCATGTTTGGTGCAATGGCTAACTGAAACCTCCGATATTTCAAGAGGACAGCAGTAGAGAGCTGAAACTCTTGTTAAACAATTAATTAGACTTTCAAAGGGCAGCGATAAGGTAATCACATTCTTCAGTTCTCAGTGTGAAGTGTGAAGACATTTCAGAACTTAGTAAGCCTTTCTCTTCTCTTCTTTCCTCCTGGGTGTCTCTTTCTCCCTTATATCTTGTCTTCCCTCCCCCCATATCTCCACTTACCTGTTCATATACACATCTTATTGACTGTCAAGTATTTGTTGTATTAACTAAATAAAAGTCAATGCTCCTCTCTTGATATTAAACCAAGCTTTAAATATATTACATTGGACATAAGTTGCACAGACAAAATAGATATATTTGCCCAGGCAAGGGTCTAGAGGTTACTTGCTTCTGTTGGAAAGACATGGTCTTCAGATGATGGGTAGCTCCTTCTCTCCCACTGCTCTTTTTATTTATGAATGATGAGTTAGTAGTAGATTAAAGGCCCCCTGGGAGAAAATACATTTGGACTGCATTCTCTTTTCTGTAAGATAATTATTAAAACATTTCCGAGATTTTTAGATAACCCAAAATAAGGTCAAAAGGCAGGAAACTGTGACCTCCATGAAATAAGGGAGGCATTGAATTTTTTCACTACTGTATTCTACATTACCTAGTGCAGTGCCTGGCATGTAAATATTTGTGGACGAAAGAAAGGCGAGCGGGAGGGAGGAAACGGCCCATTTTGTGTATTATCGCCCTTGGTTCCCAGTAACTTTTGCTACAACTTGTTTCTTTCTGACATGACCCTACCCAAGAGAATACTCCAGTTCACATTTTGATAGATGAAGTTTTAGGCAGAGTGGCAAAACTCTGCACATGCAGTGGACGTGTCCTCTAGCAACACACTGAAGTTATCAGAGGACGGCTTGGTTGTCCCCCGTATCTGTAGGCCTATCAGACTAACTGCACGGGGACACCATCAGAGGCAGCAAAACTAGTAAGTGGCCTGCCCAGATGTAGCACGTGAAGAGTCTGGCCTGGAGAGGCTTTGCTGCTTTCTAGCACATGGAAGCGGATCTGTGACAAGAGGAACAGATTCACAGTAAAACATGACCAATACTGCGGATTCTCAGGATTATCTGGCTAGGGAGTCTGGGAAAAGCCTGGGTGTTCTACTAGTTTGAGAATTGGGAGCCCACGCACCTTGTGCTCTGTGCATTTTGTGAGCCTTATTGTGTTAGTCACAGGTTGTTAAGTCGAAAAGCTTGGCACTTTCACATCACCCTCACTTGCCTTTCTACATGGGATCTCAGTGGAAAACAATGTACCAACATCCCAACGAATCTATTGTCAATTCCTTCAGCTCAAAGGTATGTGACAAACCAGCCAGAAATCATTGGTTTGTCTTGTCCCCATCAAGAATTACACCCCTATAATTCTAATAGCTCACCTCTACCTGTTTTTACCTATATGTAATATATAGATAAATATAATAGATATATTATCTATATATAATACTATCTATATATTATAGATAAATATAATAGATATATATAGTTAAGTATAAATAATATGTATTTACTATGAAATATAATACACATAGAGAAAACTGAACAAAACCTGATCATACACGTTAATGAATTACAAAATAGACATCTGTGTAACCACCACATGGGTTGGGAGATAGAACAGAACACTGTTGGCATTTTCAGATGACCACTGTGCACCCCATGGACCCTCATGGACCCTCCTATGCTCTCCCCAGTCGCAACTCTCTCCTCTTGTCTAAAGAGAAGATAATATGTTTTACTTTTAAGATAATATGTTCCTTTACTTACATTTTATCATTTCTACCTAAATGTGTATCCCTAAGCCTTTTTGTTTAATTTTTCCTGTTTTTAAACTTCATGTAAATAAAATCAAACTTTTTTTTTCCTATTTGAACTTTATCCAATGGAATCAGTTTATCTGTTTGGCTACTTTTGATTTGGCTACTTTGATTTTCACTGTTATGGTTATACGTACTTCATTTCTTTTCATTGCTTAATAGTATTCCATTTTATAGACACACTGTAATTTGTGTATCTATTCCAGTATTGATGAACATATGGGTTATTTCTAGTTTGGTTTTATGCACATCACTACTATCAACATTATTCTTTTAAATATGTCTGGTACAAAGAGATGTGTATTCCATTAAGTATGTAACCAAGAATAGAATTGGTACGTCAGTTGGTATGCCTGTCTTCAGACATAATAGGTAATGCCTGTCTGGTTTACAGGGTGGCTGAGCCAATCACACTCCTACCAGCAGTATATAAGAATCCTTATAGCTTCAGAACCTTGCCAATACTTGATATTCTCAGTTTTATTTATAGATAGATATAGATATATTCTTATAGATAGATATTGCTATCTTATTGTGGTTTTAATTTGTATTTCCTAGATTATTAATGGTATTTAAAATTATTGTGAAATATACATTCAAATTACATGCTTATTTTTTTCTATTGGCTTGTCTGCCTTTTTCTCAATGATCTGTCAAATTCTGTTCCTAATAGGTATTCCAGACTATATACAGGCACTTCTCTTGTTATATATATTGCAAGGCAACCCACACTCTGGCTTGCCTTTTCACTTTTCCTAAGTCCAGTAGGAGGAGACTTATGTTAAAGTCCTTGTGGCAGGTTCTCTGATAGATATATTCAGAGTACCACTGAACACAGAGCAGGAATTGTTAATTATACCTAAGAGAAATGGGAACTCAGAAAAGGTCATGTAAAGGTAAATTTTGAATATACATTCATTTTTTCCAGGAAATTAAGGGGTCTTCCAATGAACAGAATGAAATAACAAGGCTAAATATCAATCAAAACTTGACAGATCATACATTGGAAATAAATGAGATTGTGAAGGAAGAATGGGTAATAGAAGAGGATCAAACTTTGATAGCCATATTTAGAGCAGCTGTCCAAAAAATATATATAGAAAAATGAGATAAAATGTTGAAGAGTGGTTCCTGAAGCAGGAAACTCAGATCAAGAGAGTATCATTAATGATCTCAATGGCAGAACCATTGAGAACCAGAACAGATGTGACGTTTAATTTCATGTGTCAGTTTGGCTAACTTATGGGGTCCAGTTGTTTGGTCAAACACTGATATAGATGTTGCTGTGACATATTTTTTAGTTGTGATTAACATTTAAATCAGTAGACTTTGAATAAAGCAGATTATGTCTCATGATGTGAGTAGGTCTCATCCAATCAGTTGAAGGCTTTAAAGGAAACACTGAGACCCCCAGAAAACAAAGAAATTCTGCCTCCAGACTGGCTTTGGATGCCAGACCACAATATTAGCCCTTTCCAGCTTGCCGGGTCTGTTGTTCACTGGCCCGCTCGGCAGATTTTGGATTCACCAGCCCCTATAATTGTATGAGCCAATTCATTAAGGTATATATATCTCTCTACACATTATTGGTTTTGTTTCTCTGAAGAACACTTTTCACCTTCCTTAAATAGGAGACCAATACACCAGATGACCCAGAGTTTCTAAATATAGCCTGGCAACATATGGCTGAGTAGAGGTGGAAACAAAGTTTATTTGGAATTAACAAAATTGAGTAACTATGATGCTTCTATTAATTTCAGAATCATTGAGGATAATGAGAGAAATCATGTGGTTTATCATTGAAGTTACTGGGAAAAATAAGTATTCTAAAAGGAAATAAATGATGCCAATAAGACCTGGGTGAGAGTGCTATAGAAGGAGGGCATGGACCTTCCAAGAAGAGTAATTGTTGAATGATGGTAGTGGGAAAGGGTCTCAATGGAAACAAATACAGAGGCTCCTCTTTCTTACTAATAAAGCTGAGAGAGCAGTATTCTTGACAGAAGAAAGTTTTCAAGAAAGGTGGCTCAGTCAGTTAAGTATCCGACTCTTGATTTTGGCTTCAGTTGTGATCTTATACCTAGGGTTTTATTGATCACTGAATAGGTATAATTAAGGAAAGTTAAAAGATTTAGAATCATATTTTCACTTAAAATAAATATTCCCTGTGGTTTAAGGAAAAGCTTAAGGACAGAAATGTGGTTGTCTTGTGGTGGAGTAGAGCTGAGCAGGATGTCAATAAAAGTGGGTTTTGGAAGTTGTGTACAGAAAGGAAGAAAATAGAAGCTTGACAGATCCTATAGGGGGCCCTGGGTGGCTCAGTTGGTTAAGCATCCGACTCTTGATTTTGTCTCAGGTCATGATCTCATGGTTCATGGGTTGAGGCCTGTGTCAGGCTCTGCACTGATGGTGCAAAACCTGCTTGGGATTCTCTCTTCACTCTCTGACCCTCCCCCATTCTCTCTCTACAATAAATAGCTGACAACTAAATGCGGAATGTCATCCAAAAAAATCAATTTGCACTGCCTTGACAGGTTGTTCATTCCCCGTCCCCTTAAAAAGAGAGAGCAGTTAGGGGCAATGTTCCTCCAATAGAACATAAGCCCACTATGTATCCAGCAGAGGGCTGGCCTTTTATCCACGTCTCTCGTGGGATGTTGAAAGACTCTGGGAATGTATACCTCTCTTACTGACATTAGCAAGTAAGATTCCCCAATAAGCCCTGTTCCTTGCCCATGTGATTCTACAGACTCCACCTGTAGCACAACAGTGATCCAAGACAGGTAACAACCATCTTTAGCTTTGATACCCTAATCTGTAAAATAGGAATTGTGCCAACTACAATAATGAGTTATTGTGAAGACTGAGGAAGATAATGTGTTTAAGATGCTTACCACAGGGCTTATTTTATACAGCTAATAGAAGAAAATTTAGTTATGGCTGAAATAATTAAAACCAAGTAGACTCAATTTCCCAATTAAAAAATAATGCCATGGTTTTGGCCTCAACCAAAATCACCCTTTATATAACTGAATAGAAAGTGCCATGGGGGGACGGGAAGGTTGATCAGAGGTAGGGTGGCTGGAATGGATGTTAGCAAAAAGGGAGGGCCTGGCCAGAGGTATATCTACCTCTGCAAATTTATCCCACTAACAATTGCAGATTGCATTTTTACTGGTAAAAATAACCCAACAGCTACTTTCTTTATGTTTGCATACACACACACACACACACACACACACACACACACACACACAAACACACACAAACACATACACAATTTATGAATATACCAAATGTATGAGTAGATGTCTCTGAGTGATCATGGATAAACCTATTGCTGTACATCTGAACTCTGAAATAATGTATCTGTCTGTAACAGTTGTGGATTGATTAAATATTGGGGAGGTGGGGGTCTGTCTCCTTCTGTTTATGGTGACAGGGAGAGAGAACTGTGAGCTGGGAAAGTAACTGGTTATTATAAGGAAGCTGTCCAGAGGAAAATATAAAGGATACACCCTAATTGTATAAAGTAGTCAAGGCAGGGGCCAATTCTTGTGTTGGATAGATATGCTTCTGAATTTATTGCCACTGCTACTAGCGCTGGCCAGAAGGACCAAAACTTCAGATATGGGTAAGACAACAGTAGAGAAATGAGACTTCACGTGGTCACACAGTGATGCAGTCTGTGCACCTGTAGGGATGAGCCCAGGGCCCAGCAAGGAGGAAAGCAAGCATGTGAGCAGGAGAGTGAATGGGGCTTATCAGCTTCTACATCATGCTGCCCTTGTTCAAGAACAGAGCTGGCTAAGGAGGAAGAGGCACTAGCCCCTGAAATACTCTCTACAGGCAACTCAAAGAATTCCACTCAATGGGAATTTAATCCTTTAGACTGCTCAGATCTTTGGGGCTTTTTAAATGCAAATACAAACCAAGAATGACCGAAATCTTCTAAATTAACCGATATTTAGCTCTACGTGTAAAGGAGTGTATAAAGCCTTTTCTCAGTGGTAATTGTGGAGTAGGTAGTGTAGAGAGACCAGAGCTCTGGAATTCTGAGATGGCGGTGGAGGATGGGGAGGAGATGGGACTGGAGCACAACGTTGCCTAATCACAACATGGAGGAGTCAGGCTTCTCCTATGAAGGGGACCTTAACATAGGAGTGGGACAGCTAACACTCTCTGAACAGTGGTCAGATCTGACATTTGATGGGAATGTCTACTGTGTATCACTGAAGTCAGGAAAACACTCCAAGTACAGAATTTAATTTTCACACCACAACCTTTGAAGTTCTTCTATAATTGGGCCAAACTCTGGAATAATGGCAAATATACAGACTTGCTATAGAATCAAGAGGTAAAAAGAATGGTGAGGAAGTGTCCAATTGTTGCATCCCAAAGGCCTCTACATGTCATCCACCAAGGATAGTGACTGCAAAGGCCACTCTCTATGGCCTTGCTGTCAACATGAGGTGACATGTGTCAAAGGTGTTGAGAAGGGAGGTGTCTGTCTTCAGGGCACAGTATTACTTCTCCACTTGGAAGGTGTGTTCAATATGCCATCCTGGGAAGATTGAACTCTTCCAGCAGCACATAATGGAAAAATACTATGGCACTGAGCAGTAAACTGAGAATATTTCAGAATCTCAAAGACTACACTCAATATTGCTTCTCTGAACTGCAGAGTATAGAATTTTACACTGCTCTAACTGGAAACAAAACAAAACAAAACTGCAATTTTTCTCCATTCCCTACCATGGAAGAGTTCCTTACTAACTTTGAATTTAGTTAAGGTTCCTTTAACGGGGTTATTCCTTCAGGAGCTGATTCCCATCAAATGTCAAATCCTGAAAAACTAAAATAATCACCTTCTAAATATCATCTTGTAAAACAGATACAAGATCAGAAAATTAGTAGGTCATACTTTATGGATGAATTCCTTTTACAGCCTAATGCTTTGTTTATTCAACTATTCTCATTAATTTATTTTAGCACAGAGAATGGTGTTCCCCTCCCCCTACCTCAGCATCCAAACCCTCAACAAGGAAGAGCTGACGGGGAAAAGTAAATAACTTAATAATCACCTCAAACCTCATTAACATTAATTAGACATGCCACCTCCCTTAAAGAACACAACAGCCATTTACTGGAATAACAAATGACAAAACAGAAAAACAAGTTGTCAACACAAGTACAAAAAATATGCTAATTTATTGGAGGCTGGTGGATAATAGTGAGGGTTATAGTAACATTATTCCTTTGTGATCCATTTTTGACCAAATCTTTTCATTAGCAATGCTCATTTTCCGAATTTGAAAAAGTAATAAACATCCCTTTTGAGAAACCAAGGAGATAGAGAAAAATACAAGAAGACAATAATAATTAACAATAAAGCTACCAGCCATATTGTGCTCATTGTAATGCATCAACATTTCTCTTTCAGTGTTTGGGTATATAGAAGTACTACACATACCCCACATTCATGCTTTGCATTCTATACTTACAAGAATGCTCTCTGCTCATTAAATTATTGTAACCTTAATGCCTGCATTACATTCCAATTTATTGCCACCGGTGTATCCCTTTTTTCTAACATAAAAAGCTTTAAGAAGAATCTTTATGCCCAAATACTTTTTAATTTCAGGTTACTTGTTAAAGTAAAATTCCTGGAAGCAGTATTTCTGAACCAAAAGGTAAAAAGAGAATAGCTGACGAGTTATTTTCCAGAAAGTTTTCTTTATTTTAGAAACTATTTCATCTTTTGCCAGGCATCGAAAAGAGGGCTCTCATCTCTGTACCTGTTCGTCAACCCAAAATATTTCTTCTGGGTATATTTTCTAATTCCATAGGTGAAAAATGGTGTCTCAAGTTATAATATGTTTGATTACTTCTAAAGCTTAAAAGCTTTCATAAATAGTCCTGTAGCTTCTTTCATGAACCCCTTGAATATGTTCTTTGTTGATTGATATTTTGGGATTTTGAGACAGGTTGGCCATTGTAAAAATTCAATATATTAATTTTTTCTCTTATTTCAAGCAATATTTCTCCTAGGTATTTTTTTCTTAACTTTGTTCATAGTGTTTAAACTTCTTATTTAATTAAAACTGTTATTTTTCTCAGTTCCTTTAAGTTTATAAAACTTCCTTCCCTTCTACAGATTAGAAATGCACAACCTCTATTTTTTTTAATAGTTGATTTATGGTTTGTTATTGCACATAAGACCCTGATCTGATACCGCTGGAATTACACTGGTTTATGGCTTGAGGTGAGAGTGAAGCTTGAGCCTTTTTCAAATAGGAAAATACATTATTTCCACACAAATTTGTGATACTACTTTTTTTTTTCAGAAATTCAATTCTAGTATATTCCAGGATCTATTCCTGTATAAGCCAGTCTAATTTTACTTTTAATGTTGTCTACAGAGTGAAAAATTTATAATACTTGCTTTTTAATTGTTATTGTTAAAATTAAATGAAACTGAAACTTGTTAATGAAATTAGCTAACAAAATTTTCCACTGCTGACCAGATATTATAAAAAAAAACATTGAACCTATCATATTTAATGGTGCATAGATTTTCCCAAGCTGGATAACTGTGAAATAGAGTGTAACCAATGATTTGAGTGTAACTATGATTAAACTTTCCAATGTTGGAAGACACTTTTAATGGGAGCTATTATCTGTATTTATAGCAGTTTCGTTTTTTACTTCAGCTGTTTCTTACGCAGTTTTTTTCCTCCTTTTTTGCAGTTGATTTGCAAAGTATTCCATTAATTGTCTCATAACTGTCATAGTTACAGAAAATTCTTAGCATGCCTTAAAGTGATCAAGAAAGCTCTTGAGTGTTGAAATGTATTAAGTCTTATTTTAGATCTCTGTTTCTCATCCAGGTTCTGCTTATGCAAACCTGGTTAGATTTAATGACGCTATCATGCATTTGCTAGCAAATTATATTAGTCTGGGTCAATCAGATCCTTGAGATATGTCTGTCCCTCTAGATTCCTTACCTGAACTAGAGGTCCATACAATTCCTGTCTAGCTCCAAAGTCCAGCCAGAAGCATTTCAACTGACCAACAATGGTCTCTTGCCTTGACAATGTCATGTGTCTAGAGGTCTAAGCTTAAAACTGAGAAACAATCTGTGTGGCCCTATCTAATGCTGAACTCTAGCCTTTGCCTGCATCGCAAGTCTTGCCTCATGGATCTCCTCTGAAAAAATTATGATTTTTAAGGATCTCTTTCCATTCCTACTAGATTCTATTGCCTGAATGGGGTGACTTTTCCAGGAGCAGCAAGGGTGGGGTAGGGAGGAGAGGGGTTGAGATGACTTTATCCAAGAATAACAAGTTCTAGAAATAAGAAAAAAACAATACCCAGACTGATATCTTCTATAATTTGGGAGATACCTACTCTGTGCCAAGATTTGTGCTATATTATGTACTAGAGACACAAGGTTAAAAGATATAGCCTCTGTTCCCAAGCAGCTCCTAGCATGGTGAGCAGACTGACCAGGAAGCAGTGTAAGAGCTATGAGAGGGAAACACTGAATGATAGGAGCAGATGGAATGAATGCCTCGCTCAGACTGTAAACATCTGGAAGACTTCCTGGCGATTGTGAGCTATGAACTGAATGTTAAGGGAAGAGAATTGGAAACAGATGAACTAGCACATTACAAAGCTCAAAACTGTGAGGAAAATAGCCCATTAAGGGCCCTGCAAATATTCCAGCGAAGGTCTTAATTGGTCAGTGGCAAGATGGGAAAATGAAGGGCTTAACAGGGTCAAATGATTAAGGTTCTTATATGTCTTGCTAAGGAGTTTGGGTTCATTCTGGGCCAATGGGAAGTACTGAAGGATTTTAAGTAGTCAAAGAGTATGCTCAGATTTGCATTTTAGAACGATTTCTCTGGCTGCAACCTTGTCATTGAAGAAGGATGGGGGACACACAGGCAAAAAAAGAATAAAGGACTATTCTAGCAACTCAGAAAAGAAATGATCTTACTCTGAAAAAAGCTACTCAAGGACTAAAGGAGGCAAAATCTGATTGTAGATTATACGGTTAAGGAGACAGGGAGAAGGGAAAGAGTGAAGGCACGTCTAGGATTTCCCAGATTTCTGGCTTTGGCAGCCAGGTAAAATGGGATGGCATTCACAGTGTGAGGGAGATTTGATTGAAGATAGATATAATTAGTTTGAGTGACCTGCCAAATGTTCAAGCAGACATGCAGGGCTGGGACTGGAGTGAGGTGAATGAGGTGGGCTCTCAATTGGATGCAAATACTAAAGGGCAAAAAAAAAATTCGGTGACCAGGATAAATACTACTTTAATGAAAAATTTTTAAAAAATCAAAATTCCACGAACAAAATATTAAATAAAAGCAGGATCAGTAACAGTATCATGCCACCATGAGGAGAAAAAGGAAAACTGGGAACACCTATTTCAGCATCTGGTGCAGCAGAGACAGCAGAAGTTGGCTGAAGCCCCCATCCCTTAAAGATAACTGTGACTGAGAAAGGTCAGACAGTACCCAGGTAGGCAGGAGGCTTAAAGAAGGTGTGTGTGTGTGTGTGTGTGTGTGTGTGTGTGTGTGTGTGTGTGTGTGTTTAGCTTTTGAGGTATCATTGAGAAATTAAAACTGTAAGATACTTAAAGTGTACATCGTGTACACTGTGAAAAAATTCTTCCCGTCTAGTGAATTAAACCAAAGGAGGTGTTTTTATTTATTTTCTACTTTTCTTTTATGATAGAAGAAACTTGAGCACATTTATTTTCTGAGGTCAAAAAGAGCTGATAATGGAGGAAGGGCGTTGACAGCAAGAAGAGAAGCCAGGGGTGGGAGGCTGGGGGCTCACGGAAGCAGGTGGTGTCTGACTGGGACGGACTAACTGTAGCAGAGCTAGTGAGGAAAGGTCTGCAGAACTAAGGGGATTTCCACTTAAGAACTAAACATGAAGAAAAGTGCTTTTGTTGTCTGGATAATGCATCGGCACATCTCCCCTCTGCAGGTCATTTTTTTTTCTTTTGAAACGTTTATAACATTTACTCACACCTTTCTCTCCATCCCCAAATTTAGAGGAATTAGTAGGCAATACTTATCTCCCTGCAATCTCCCTCTCTTTTGAGCATCAATCAGTAGTTACTAATGGGAAGCTTTAACAAGGGAGGAACCAAGAAGCATTACAAACACTGTTTGATGAAAATAATAGAAACGGTGCTTAAGTGCCGCTCACAACACTTCAAAAGTGCTCTTACCCAACCTTAGGGTGGAAATTATACTCAAGGCTGCAATGGCTAGATCCCCGAGATCACCATGGTCTACACCTCAGAGCAATTTTTCCATAAAACAGTTCTTTTATTTTAGTAATAATATACCTACTAAAAAAGGTGACAAACAATGCAGGCAAATGCAGTAAATGTTTGTTATTCAGGGAAGCAAGTTATTCCTCTGTGCACAGCTATTGTTTGAGCTAAATTCCAGAGGTTTATACTAATGTAACAGAATGGAGAACTACCCCCAGAGAACTACTTCGCCAACATGCTAAGTATCCAGCCTGTCAAGTTAGAGTCTCCAAGGCTGGTCCTTTTTTGGTCATTTTTAATCAGGCAATACTCTGGTGAAACCCTCACAATTAATCTAAAGAGCTGTTTTTCTCCTACAGTTAACGGAAGGGGAATTTTTCAAGTATATGTAGTGGCTTGGTCTTTGTTACCATGTTTTTAGAAGAGTATGTTAGAACGATTGAAATGTAATAAAACTGTTCTGGAAAAAGTTTTTAAAAACTAAGCAAACACAAGAAACACTAAACAAACAAGCATAAATTTGCAGGGAAATTAACAAGGGAATGCTTATCCTTTATAATATAGTGTTTTATTAATATTTAACCTATTTAACTTATCAATATGTGACTTATAATTGTTTTTCAGTTGCATTTGTGTCACAAAACACTCCAGGCCTATCTGTGTATATACTAATAACTAAACATATACTAAGCTTTTCTATATGTGAGATTTATCTGGGAGAGAGTCATATTTTTCCTTACACCTGAATGACCTAGGCTTCTCTGCACATTAATACTCTATCCAGCTGATGCTACTGCAACATTAAACCTTTCCTGACAAAACTCTTTTTTTCAATGTAATAATTACTGACTACCATAAATCAATGACTAAAA
Source organism: Lynx rufus (assembly GCF_022079265.1). NCBI lineage: Eukaryota > Metazoa > Chordata > Mammalia > Carnivora > Felidae > Lynx > Lynx rufus. The sequence goes on from NW_025814856.1 coordinate 144,097,925, forward strand.
CAATGAAGCAATGAATTAATCGATAACTGTAGACAGTCTATGAGCCACATATCTTTGGAACACAAACGGAGCCTATTGTAGCTCCTGGAACATTAGCAGGTCAAGTAAATATTGAAATATTAATTACATGTGTACTGCACAAATACATGAAATGAAATACATGCATGAAATACATTTACATTTACTTCAAGAAATTCTCTCTAAATAGGGGCACCTGAGTGGCTCAGTTGCTTAAGGGTCTGACTTCGGCTCAAGTCATGATCTCACGGTTTGTGAGTTTGAGCCCTGCATCAGGCTCTGTGCTGACAGCTCAGAGTCTGGAGCCTGCTTCAGATTCTGTGTCTCCCTCTCTCTCTGCCCTTCTCCTGCTCATGTGCTCGCTCGCTCTCTTTCTCTCTCTCTGTCGTAAAAATAAATAAACATTAAATAAGTTTAAAAAACAAGAAATTCTCTCTGAATCATAATGTCATCTTCTGAGGAGAAAAGCATATTTTGGGCAACTACTCTTTAAAATCTTCATAGGCATTTTTTTTCTGTAAAGGTAATAAACTTTCTTTTGAACGTGATGGAAGAAACTTGTGGATGATTTCTGGATGTCTGATTTTTAATAAGGCAGGTCACTGTCCTCAGGGTTTAGCAATCACTAGAACCCGAGGGACTTTTATCTAATCTTAACCCTGCACCTGACCGCCAAGCAGAGCTAATCACTTAACTTCCAGTGAATTAATGGGTTCATCTGTAAAACGAGATTGCCATCAAAGGACTTGAGAGGAAAAGACTAATGATAGAATGACCGGAATGACAGGAGATTTAAAGATTCAACAATGCTATCAAAATTCATGGTGAAGCCATTTTTCCATACTTTCCCTCATGTAACTGTACTGCTTTTATGACGATTGAATTCAATAAAAATAAGCTTATGAGAGCTCTGTAGTTGCGATTTTGTATCTGCTGGGTTGATGCCAAATGTAAATCCCCTTGCTTTCAAAAACGTAAATTGTGAAGCACTTTGCAAATCCACGATGATTTCATTAGACGCCCAAGGAATCTGGACGCTGATAGACAACCTCCCCCCGCCATGATTTTGATAAAACTGCAAAATAAAGAGCAATTCATCCATTTCTTGTTATCACCTTCTTCCTCTTCTATTTCCTCTTTCATTTTTCTGTTACATTTTGAATTTGACTTTTATGGTTCAGCATCTTTGTATTTTTCCATCCCTAAAGCAATTGGAAGGTTTTTGCAGGCCCCAGGGTGCCATTTTCAGTGTCCGCTGAGCTTCTCCCTTCTGTGTACATCAAACAATCATTTGCAGGCTCCAGATAAAGAGCCAGCGTGCCCCAGAAATGCTGTAAGCCCACTGGGGGCTTGCCTGCCCGAGTTAGCTGTACCCTCCTAACTGACATGCATGTTTCTCAGGGCAATATAAATACTGGCTCAAAGTAGTGTGATGGAAAGTATACCTAAAAGACATTAGGTCTAGGTCTATTGAAAAACTGATTTTTTTTTCCCCAGGCACTGTAACATCTGTTCAAAGTAAGTAAGCATCACTCACAACGGGGTGGAGGATGTTAACTGAACTGATGTTGGGTCCACAGTGAGACAGAAGAACATCAGAATCAAGATACACATTTGTTAAGATAGTTACTAGGGTAATTTTGATTATCCAATTTAACTTTACATACATGGCGATTACAGTATGTAGGAGGCTGGTGTATAGAGCATGGAACAAGTGGAAATTCATAATTTCTAGATCCCTAATAACATAAAAAGCTGTTTCATGTATCAGTATCTGAAATAAACCATGTTGGATCTAAAGGAAATCAAGAATTCAATTTAATGAAAATGAGGCTTAAGACTATAAAATTGAATATAGCATGCCTCTACATTCTAGCAATTAATGATTGATTTTTAAGAAAACTTCTTTCTGCAAGAATGCCAAGTAATCGTTTTATATCTCACTTGTAAATAATTCTTACCACTTTCTCATTCATTTGCTCACTTGAATCTCTTAACAACCTTATAATAAAAAAAGTTACTATGATCTATATTTTAGAGTTTAAAAAGTTGAGAGAAATAAATTACATAATTTGATAAGTGTGGTAAAGAGGCCTCTAGAACCCCAGTCCTGATTTAGTTCACCCTGCCCAAGGCCGTTCTCACATCAAGCTATAACAGTATTTGATAAAATAAAAATGTCTATTGCATTTATTTTTAAGTTATGTTCAGTCAAAAAAGAAACTACCTAAGCTCTCAGATGCCTGAAAAACATTCCAATAAAATTTAATTTTTTGGCCAGTCATAAAACAACGGAGGACATAATACCATCTTCTTCCCAAGAGACTTTAAGTGTTTATCTTCCTAAGTAAAAACTGCATCCTAACCGAAGAATAGTACACTTGTTTCTACGTTACATTTTCCACACTATTTCTTTACTGGATCCCTTCTTTCCTTCCTTCCTTCTTTTCCTTCTCCCTCTCTTTTTCCCTCCTTCCCTTCCTTTTTTTTTAGTAACCATGTATGTATCACTAGTAATTACCAAGCACTTGCAGTGCACTGGGCAGTGTGGAAGGCTCTCCATTGCAAACATTTTAAAGTACAATAAGAGAAACAGGAAGCAATGAAATGAGTCAGCTATTTTGGGGATCAGCTTAGTCACAGCTGATCCCAGCTGCAGGCCTAGAATGTTGGGTTGGGCCACCTTGTATTGCAACCACATGCAAACCACTTAGGAGCATGGTGACCTGTCAATTCCCACTGCTGGCCCATTTATAGCTTTTACCTTAGTTAATGCCAGTGACTATACATGTAAAAGGTACTTATTAATCCTTGTACCACATATGGAAAGTACCTCAGAGACTTCTAGTCTCATGGTTCTCAAATCTCCACAGGCATGGGTCATTCTTATAATGAATGGCTTCTTGAGCTCTACCATGGAAATCACTATGTTTAGGAAGGAAGTTAAAAAAAATCTGTTTTGGGGAGCCTGGGCGGCTCAGTCAGTTGAGTGTCTGACTTCGGCTCAGATCATGATCTCATAGTTCGTGAGTTCAAGCCCCGTGTCAGGCTCTGTGCTGACAGCTCAGAGCCTGGAGCCTTCTTCAGATTCCATGTCTCCCTCTCTCTCTGCCCTCCACTGCTCATGCTCTGTTTCTCTCTCTCTCAACAATAAACATTTTTAAAAAATCTTCTTTTTTTAGTAAACTCTCCCAGTGATTGATGAGTAGCCTGTTTAAAATGGCATTGGAAATCTTAAGACTATAACCTTGCTTTTTGTATTATTTCAAGATCTAAAATCAAGCCCAAATAGTCAAGTTTTATGAAAAATTGTTTACTCATAGAAATGCCACCAGAGTAGAGAATTGCTATTCTAGTCCCCCTAACCAAAACCCCTTCCCAGGAGACTGGAAGGCGACAGAAGTAAACAAGAGTATACCAGGGTAGAGACATCTAGAACTCTCTAAGGCAACCTAAGAAGATAAATCTGTCAGAGAATAGTGATCATAGCACATACAGGGCTGACTGTATGCCCTGGTTTCTTTTGGCTAGTCCCATTCCTTCCCCTGCTAGTGGTTATGGTCATGCAATCCTAAAGCTACTAATTGTGACAGTGGCTTCCTGATGTTGCAGATCTGATGGGCCGGTTCTGGGATGGTGTTCTTGGAGTCACTTCTGAAGGCCTAACCTGGAGCTTCCTTTCCCAAGCCCTTCCAAAAATACTGTAAGCACTAATTTATCATGTTAGATTCCTTTCTGCTAAACATGGAGTATTTTCTATTGTCTGTCAAAGACTGCTAAGTGATAAACACCTGAAGGATGAAAAGGAGCCATGTGATAAATCTGGAAAAAAGAATTCTAGGCAGGAGAAAACAGGAGGTGAAGAGGGTAGTGAGGCTGGAAAAGGGCTTAACATGGTCAAAGAATAAAACAGTGGCTGCTGGGGGAGCAGAGTGAACTGGTGGAACAGAAAGTACGATGTGGGGTGGGAGACAGATCAGATCAGGGCTATGTCAGTGAGATCAAGTTCAGATTTTTTCCTAAGCATACTGGAAAGTCAATGAAGAGTTTCAATCAGGCATGATTGAATAATGAGAGTATTATTCTGAATTCCTTGTCAAAAAGAAAGCAGGAAGACCAGTTACAGAGCTGTTGGAGGAGAAAGAGGACAAAAAGAGGACAAAGAGGAAGAGGAGGAGGAGTGAAGTAAAGGAGAAATTAAAGGTGAGTGCACAGCTTTTAGCTGAATCAAAGAATAGTTATGGTACAGTTCATTGAAATGGGGACTCCTGGGATAGAATAAGTTTGTGTTCAAGGTATCAAGATTTTTTTTCACAGCTGAATTTGAAATGCTAACTGGACATCCAAGGGGCTATGTCAAGGAAAAGTTGTAAATAAGAGTCTATAAAAGAACAGTTTTCCATCTAGAAACCCTCATCTGAACCAGGTCAAATTGTTTTAGCACAAGAGTCAAGGAAAAAACCCTCTGAGCACAGTGCATCCAAGCACTTATTTGTTATGTTGGCTATTATCAAAGACCATTGGCAGTTCTACTCTATTAACCCCACAACCATGGCCCCTGTGCTTTCCCCAGGATTCATGAACACTTCCCTAGGACCCAGTAAAGTCTAGACCTCTCCTGCCTAGCTATCACCAATAAATAACTAAATCAGACAGTCTGGTCATCCACAAACCTTCTGCTCTGTATTTACTCCATACTCCCAACCCAGACCAGTAACCCTGAGGTGATCAGCTCCAGTCTTCTCAACTTGCTATTATAACCACCTAGAGAAGCCAGCTTGCGCTTCTTTATAAACACATTTACAATATCACTAGACACCATGTACCCCTATGGCAACCTCCTTGCCGCTGTATAAACTTGCCAGGTCCATCCCCTTTGCAACTTTTGTCACCATAACCATCAACATTGTTGCGGCAGTGGTTGTTTTTATGATTACTACATATCGGAAACTGGCTATATCAGTCATTCTCTGAACATATACTTTATCTCCACCTAAATATATTTGTGTGCCTGAAATCTTTACAGAGAGAATACACATAGCTATATGTGTTGCCACACCTATCACTATATTTATATGTACATAGATATTTGTGCACATGCCTAAACAAATATATATACACATATACATATAAATGTTATACTAAAATTTTGTCATGAACGTATTAGTTGAATTCATAGCCATTGAAACATGTGAAACTCTTAAGATTTCACTAATGGAAAATATTGGAGAGCCTCAAAATATTTAAACATTCAGACTTTAAGATGAAATTGTTTATTTTAAGAAAGAAAATAAATGTCTTGGCATATTTATTTAGGAATGGCAGTAACTGAGGGGTTTTTTCCTTTAGGAATTTTCACTAGATTAACTTCAAACTATTTATTATTGTACAGATTGTCCAGCTTGTTAAAATCTAATGTAAATAAAGAAAAGCCAAGTAATCATTAAATATATCACTAGAAAATGAATTTAGATAAAAGTTCTGTTATTTTAAGATAGGAGAAAACACATAATTGCAAGGGTTGATATTAATTTTAAGTTTGCTAATATTTAGTACAAAGAAGACTCATGCAAGTAACATTTGGATGGTGTTTCTTTTTGTTTTGATATTCATGTGGATCTGACAGAAATCGCCTATTGCATTAGGAAAATCTATAAAGTAGGTGTATCAAGGTTCTTCATAGAAACAGAACCAATAGGATGTTTGTACACATGCGCACACACACGGGATGTGTGTATAAATACACATATATATGTATTTCAATATACATATTGAAAGTGATTTATTATAAGGAATTGGCTCATGCGTTATGGAGGGTGACAAGTCCCAAGATTGGCAGAGTGAGTCAGCAAGCTAGAGACCCAAGAAAGCCAATGGGGTAGTTCCAGTCCAAGTTTAAAAACCAGAGAAGCAGGAGAACTGATGGTCTAGCTCCAGTTCAAAGGCTGGCAGGCTCATGACACAGAAAGAGTCAATATTTCAGTTCAAGTCTGGAGGCAGAAAAAAGCCAATGTCCCAATTTGAAGGTAGTCAGGCAGGAGAAATCCTCTCTTACTTGGGGGAAGGTCAGCATTTTTGTTCAATTCAACCCTTCAACTGATTGGATGAGGCCCATCCACATTAGTGGGGGTAATCTACTTTACTCAGTCTACTGATTTAAATGTTCATCTCATCCAAAAACACCTTCACAGCAACACCCAGAATAATGGTGGACCAGTTATGGGCACATCGTGGCCCAGTTAACACATAAAACTGATCATCACAGTAGGCCAATATTTTTTTCAGAATCTATCCTTACTCAAACTCCATGCTAAAGAAAAAAGTGAACATGAATAGTAACTGCCTTAGAGAGCATAAACTACTCTAAGTCTGGTTTTCCAAAAAGTATCATATGCATTCTCCTCATACTCTTATTTCCAATGGCCCCCACTATTCAATATGTTCAATCCATTCCCAATATCTTCCATGTCTACTGCAAAAGTAAATAAAATGCTCAAGACCTTGGTCCTTGTTATATCATGCCTCCCTGACAGACCTATTATCAATCTCTTCATAACAATCAATTTCTATGCAATTAGTAGATAAATCTTCACAACCATACCTTCATAACCCTCCCCAACCAGGAACCTAGAGTAGGTGGCTCACCAGGGCAGCAAAGGCAGATTAATTTTCATCCCTACGAAGAGACTATAGTCATGCTGTATTAGACATTTTTTTAAAAAAATAAGAGTTAAAGTCCTTACACTCACTCTCAGAATTTTAAGTATGAGTCAAAATTGTAAGCAAACTGGAAGCGATAGGAGTGTTCTAATGGTACATAGGGGGTACATTCAAAGCACCAAAGGTAGTTCAACAATGGCAGTACCCACTTAGTGCTGACTTTGTGCCAGACAATGTGCTCAGCACTTTACATATATCAAGTCATTCAATTTTCACAGTAGCCCTATCAGGTAGGTTCTCTCATGATGTCCATTGTATGCATGAAAAAATCTAAGGGACAGAAAAACTGAATAATTTCCTCAAAGTAACTCACTAAATGGTGTAACCAGGCTTTGAACCCAAACAGTCTGGCCTCAGAGCCTATGCTTTTGACCATGAAATTCTACTGTGAAATGTACTATAGAAAGGTTTGCCCAGAAGTGTTTGGGGTCCCGAGTAAAGAGTGTCCTAGAAAGTAACTTTGAAGATAAGATAACTCTCTTTTTAAAGTATTTGTTTGCCTCCACTCGTATTTCCCCAATACCAATATTCAAATCTAATGACAACAGGCCGCTATCCATATGCCCACAGCTGAAAACTAGATCTCCCAGGCCGACACACAATAGCTCTTCTCTTTTCTAATACTCTTCCTACCCCCTCCATTGGCTTTTCTTTTCCATTTCCTTTATGGATAATTCCAGCCAACACTGATTTTCTCTCTTCTGACCACTCTTTCAGGTTATTAACTGAGCATATATTTTCACAATTGATTACGCTTCAACTCTGTTCTCTAATTTTTTCATGTGCCTAAATCCTACCACCTGAAACAGATCACTTTGTCATAATTATATTTGCATTATCTAAATAGCTAGACACATAGTAGGTCTTTAAAAATAATCTGACACCATTGAATTGGATTAAGAAACATTTAAATTTAGACATGCAAATTTAATAAACATATTTTTGTTTCCTTCCTAAAAGGCTAGCCTGATTTCTTTTTCAAAACAGATTTTTTTTCCTCTTTCTTATATATAGTCAGTCTTAGACTCCTGACTGTTCAGTCTAATTGGCCTAATTTAAAAATCAAGTTGGCAGCAACATTTTCCATAACTATCTGGAGTTATGAAGCAGTTAGCCAGAGAAGTGTATCTGACAGCTAAGTTACTTCTCTATAGAAATGCACTGAAATTTAGAAAGAGATCAGTTAGGATTGTAATACATACTATTTTTCTATAATTCCCTTTGCTCCCTGTGGCATCTGCTTATGCTATTCTCCCAGAGTCCCAAAGGTGCATGCTGCTAGAAAGTATGATTTCACAATGCATCAAGCCCAACATTCCAATAATCCTTTCCTAGGTGCCCCTGTTTCCTTGGTTCTCACCTCTACCCTCCGTCACACACCCTTTGTTGTTCAAAACTTCTACTACAACTTCCATTCCATTTGTGCCTGTCCCCAGACACTTCAAGAGCCAAGAATCTTCATTCTCCCTCTCATGCATAGACAGAGTATTTGAGAATATTTGTAGGCAGAGGATAAAGTATTAGTGAAGAGGGAGAGACCAAAGAGATGGGAGCAATTGAGAGACAAAAGCATGGAAGAGAAGAGGCAGGGACATAAACGTGAGTGGAAGGGTTATTCTCCAAACAAGGCCAGTGAGCTCTTCCTCCATTGGTGAAGAGAAATAAACATGTCAAGGGGAGCAGGAAGAAGATAAGAGTTTCTTACTTTTTTTTTTTTTTTGAGGTGGAGAAAAGTAACTGTGGGATAGATGACCCTAGAGAGGCTAAACATTTTCCTTAAAGAAGTAGGGAGTAAGATCATCGGCTTGGGAGTGCAGCAGGTTATGAAAAAGGCCACCTCTGTGAGAAATGTCTTTGGGTATTGATAAAAATGTAACGACTGTGGTGAGAGATTGAATGAAAATGCATGATGGCACAAAGAGATAATGGTGTAGTCCCTGGAACCTTGTGGCTGTCATGTAATTCTGAATGGGGAACAGGTACAAAGCCTGGACAACAGAGCTGATCCTGGGGGGCACATGATTTTAGAGACTGGAAGTGGAAAGCATTCATGTGATTAACTAAGAGGTCCAGGCTTGGTGGGATGGGGGAGAAGCAGGAGCCTCCTGGGCTGCACAGAACTGCGAGTGAGCCATCCAGGGACATGAGCGATAGGAGTGACAGAGCTCAGGGGACACAGCCATCCATTGTCCTCCTTTATGCAATGAACAAATTTGCCTAAAAAGAGATAATTAATAAAAATGAAGTAGGTCAAAAGCCATGCATTCCCTACATAAAATTTTGAGGAGTTATCCTTTTCAATGTAGCCTTTATTTCCACTTGAAAGGATTGTGACATCTAATGTTTGAAAATACACATTACCCCGCACTACATATTACCAATTTACATATTTATTAAAAAACTTACAAAGCAATTACTTAATAAAAATAATAATAGATCTTAAGTTACCAGTTCCTTTAGTAAATATCTGGATAATTTCATGGAAATCTCTATTTACTTAGAAATCAGGGGCACCTGGGTGGCTCAGTCAGTTAAGTGTCCAACTTCAGCTCAGGTCATGATCTCGTGGTTCGGGGTTTCAAGCCCCGCTTCAGGCTCTGTGCTGACAGCTCAGAGTTTGGAGCCTGCTTTGGATTCTGTCTCCCTCACTGCCTCTCCCCGACTCACACTCTCTCAAAAATAAATAACCATTAAAAAATTAAAAAAAAAAAAGAAATCATGTTGAGAAAATAAATTTAAGATATCTATTTTCTTATTTCTAGAAGTAACTCTTTTATAAGAACATAATTCACTAGATCCCTTAATTTGAATAGTGATGCCTTTCAGAATTGCAGTGGGTTATTTGTACTTTCTCATTTTTCCACAAGGAAGGCTAAGCTTGTTCCATATTAGGAAGTATAAAAAAAATGCATTCTTCTGAGACCAGTTGTGTTTATACTTGAATATTTCAGGATCAGTTTCTGAAATAGGAAAAAAAAATTGTTTTTTCTTCATTTTTTTTGAATTTTTATTTAAATTCCACTTACTTAACATACAGTGTAATATTAATTTCATATGTACAATATTCAACACATCCACACAACACCTGGTGCTCATCACAACAAGTGTATTCTTAATCCTCATTACCTATTTCACCTGTTCTCCCACCCACCTCCCTCTGGTAACTATCAGTTTCTTCTCTATACTTAAGAATATTTTCTGGTGTGGTTTTCTCTGTTTTTCCCTTTGCTCATTTGGTTTGTTTCTTAAATTCCACATATGAGTGAAATCATATGGTATTTGTCTTTCTCTGACTGACTTTTTTTGTTTAACATTATACTCTAGTTTCATCCACATCATTGCAAATGGCAAGATTTAATTCTTTTTTATGGCTTGGTAATATTCCATTGTATAGATATAACACATCTTCTTTATCCATTCATCATTCAGTGGACACTTGGGCTGTTTGCATAGTTTTGTTATTGTAGATAATGCTGCTATAAGCATTGGGGGCATGTATCCCTTTAAATTAGTATTTTTGTATTCTTCAGGTAAATACTTATTAGTGCAATGGCTGGATTATAGGGTAGTTCTATTTTTAAGTTTTTGAGGAAACCCCATACTGTTTTCCAAAATAGCGGCACCAGTTTGCATTCCCAAGAACAGTGCTAGAGGGTCCCCTTTTCTCCACATCCTTGCCGACACCTGTTGTTTCCTGTGTTGTTAATTTTAGCCATTCTGACAGGTGCAAGGTGATAGCTCATTGTAGTTTTGATTTGTATTTCCCTGGTGATCAGTAACGTTGAGCATCTTTTCTTTAAAAAAAATTTTTTTAATATTAATTTATTTTGGAGAAAGAGAGACAGAGTGTGAGTAGGGGAGGGGCAGAGAGAGAGGGATACACAGAATCCAAAGCAGGCTCTGAGGTGTCAGCACAGAACTCGATGTGGGGCTCAAACCGACAAACCACAAGAGCATGACCTGAGCCAAAGTCAGACACTTAACCGACTGAGTGACCCGGGCACCCCATGTTGAACATCTTCTCATATGTCTGTTGGCCATTGTATGTCTTCTTTGGAAAAATGTCTATTCATGTCTTCTACTCATTTTTTAATCAGATTATTCATGTTTGGGGGGCATTAAGTTTTAAAAGTTCTCTATATATTTTGGATATTAACCTTTTATCATATATTTCATTAGCAAATATCTTCTCATATTCTGTAGGTTGCCTTTTCGTTGTGCTGATGATTTCCTTTGCTGTTCAGAAGCTTTTTATTTTGATGAAGTTCCAATAGTTTATTTTTCCTTTTGTCTCCTTTGCCTCAGGAAACATATCTAGAAAGTAGTTTCTATGACTGATGTCAAAGAGGTTGCTGCCTATGTTTTCCTGTAGGATTTTTTTTGTGGTTTCTGGCCTCAAATTTAGGTCTTTAATCCATTTTTAATTTATTTTTGTGTATGGTGTAAGAAAGTGGTCTAGTTTCATTCTTTTGAATGTTGCTATCCAGTTTTACCAAGACCACTTGTTGAAGAGATTGTCTTTTTCCCATTGGATATTCTTTCCTATTTTGTCAAAGATTAACTGATCATATAGCTGTGCATTCACTTCTGTGTTTTCTGTTCTGCTCTATTGATCTGTGTGTCTACTCTTGTGCTAGTACCATACTGTTTTGATCATCGCAGCTTTGTAATATAACTTGAAGCCTGGAATTGTGCTGCCTCCATCTTTGCTTTTCTTTTTCAAGGTTGCGTTGGCTATTTGGGGTCTTTTGCAGTTCCATACACATTTTAGTATTATTTGTTCTAGCTCTGTGAAAAATACTTTTGGTATTTGGGTAGCCTAGACATTTTGACAATATTTATTCTTCCAATGGACTGTCTTTCCATGAGCATGGACTGTCTTTCCATTTCTTCGTGTCATCTTCAATTTCTTTCATCAGTGTATTATAGTCTTCAGAGTATAAAGCTTTCATCTCCTTGGTTAGGTTTATTCCTCTTGTTACTTTTGGTGTAATTGGAAATGGGATTTATTCCTTAATTTGTCTTTCTGCTGCTTCATTTTTGGTGTATAGAAATGCGACAGATTTCTGTGCATTGATTTTGTACCCTGAAACCTTACTGAATTCATGTATCAGTTCTAGCAATTTTGTTTTGGTGGAATCTTTTGAGTTTTCTATATAGAGTATCATGTCATCTGCAAACAGTGAAAGTTTACTTCTTCCGTGTCAATCAGGATGACTTTTATTTCTTTCCATTGTCTGATTGCTGTGGCCCCAGTACCATGTGAAATAACAGCAGTGAGAGTGGACATCAACTGGGGGAAATATTTGATTCACAGAGGTTTTGGCTTTTGATTTAGAAATTCCAAAGCCTGGAGTGGGTCAGGTAAAAGAATGTGCAGTGATGAGATGTGCCCCTTTGCTTGTGAATTCCTTTGCTGGTTTGAGGTGGAGGCCAGGACTCATCTGGGTAGTGTCTCCTCTGCTCCTTTGCAAGAGCATCATGTTCCAGTGAGAGTCAGAAGTAGATGCAACAAGATGCAAACTTTAGATCTTCCATTTCCAGTCTCCAGAATCATTTGCCTCTGGGATCAGCTCCATTGTCCATGCTTTGTGCATGCTTCCTGTCCAGAATTACATGACAGCTATAGGGTTCCAGTGACTACAACATTATATCTTTGTGCCATCATCCACTTTCATTTGGGCTCTCACCACAGTTATTAACTTTTTATAGATGCCCAAAGACATTTCTCACAGAGGTGGCCTTAAGCCTTTTTCATAACCTGCTGCATTTAACCACACAGATGATTTTACTCCCTACCTCTTTTAAAGAAAATGTTTAGTCTCTCCGGATAATCTTTCCTGCAGTTACTTTTCTGTGCCTCAAAAGAAAATTAATATATAGTAGATAATATCCATTGTGAGAGAATGAAAATACCTGGCTTTTGGAGTCAAACAGACATGAGTCCAATTCCTAGATTAGCCACTAAAGAGGTAGGAGGTTTTAGGAAAGTTATTTAATCTCTGTGAAACTTGGAATTTTTACCTATAAGGTGGGTAATATGTATTTTACAAAGTTATTGTAAAGAATAAATCAATAAATAATATATTTAAGCATTTTGCATAATTCTTGGCACACAATTCAATAAACTGTCACAGTATGCATTGCTCATTTTTAACTTACTGGATCCTTTCAATATATAAGCATATTTTAACAGTCTTAATGCAAAGTAAACATAGATTTCATTTTCTATACTTTATGAATTGGTCAAAGTTGAAATCTTTACTCAATGAAGCGTTCATGCATATGAATAGTTTTAAACCTGTAGAAATTCTGCTGCAATCAAATACAGGTGACTTGAGTGGAGTAGTTCAGGTATTGTACTAAAAGGAGTCATAAAGTAGGTTGTAAATGATTTCATCAAGGCTTCAGTCCATTCCCATGAAAGTACACTATTGTAGTCTGTGACAGTCAACATGTGTGAAAGATGACAATACCTTGGAACCACTGAGATACCTTACAGAGGTGTATTATTGAAAAGCCCGGTGATAGCTGAAGTTTACCCAGGCTGCAATACACTACAGATTTTAGCTGGGCAATCTTTCTCTGGAAAAATGCCACACAATTCACCAGGCCTCCAGGGAGCTGGGAAATTACAAATAGATAGAGACTTGAGGAGTGGGTGGATTTTTTTTTTCTTCAAAGCAGCAGCTGTTAGGATAAAAGGAAATCTTGAATCTTTAAAAAAGAAGTCAAGAAATACAAGGTGTTTACTGATTTCTACAGCAAGTTCTATTTTTTTCTCTTCCTTTACTTCTTCTCTCTAAATTCCAATATTATATTTTTAAAGCAACATTCATAATTTCTACTTCTTCCTAATTTATAGTGCCCCTAGAAAATCAGTGTTTTTGTCTATTCCTCATGAACATACCCTTTCTTACACTGTCCTCCCTCCTTCTCTCTCCCTCCCTTTTTTCCTTTCTTTCTTCTTTTCCTTCCTTCCTTCCATCTATTTAACTCATCTGATCCTCAAATATTATCACTGAAATAAGCAAGTGGTTATTAGTGCCGACATCATTCTCCTGATAGCTTCCCTCCCTGACAGGGCACTTTATGTCAATACAAAGAAAGTTTAGTTTTTTTTAATGTTTATTTATTTTGACAGAGAGAGAGAGCAGGGAAGGGGTAGAGAGAGAGAGGGAGAGAGAGAATTCCAAGAAGGCCCATCACTGTTAGCATGAGCCCAACATGGGGCTCAAACTCACAAACCATGATATCAAGACTGGAGCCGAAATCGAGTCTGATGCTTAAATGACTGAGCCACTCAGAAAGTTTAAGTATTAATCATAACTCTTGTTGCGTGATTATTTAGGAAATGGCACAGAATAACTAAATGGCTTCTAAGATTCACCACCCTTGTTAAAACTCCAAGATTTCATAATTCTAATTATAAGGATTAATATAAACATTTTAATGGTTATAAAACAAATCAGGAAAAACATATTATAGATATATAATAAAAACGGAATTTAACATAATATAGTAATGCTGCCTCAACCAAAGATATGTCCTTATAATTCTTGCCTCATTTTTACAAATGAGGGAAAAGAACACTTTCACTGGAAGGGGATGGACTTTTCATTGGCATCTCTAAGAAGAGTCTGAGGAGACTCAAAGCTTACGTACAGATGGCTTTTTGGTAAACTGCTTTGTGTTTGTTTTGCTGCCTTCCTTCACTTTCCCCTCTAGCAAACACAGGGATTAAAGATCAGTGTGTTGGTCATTCCACTGTCATCAAAACATAAAATGTTTTCTGCTCTCTTGAGCTGCCATCTCATCAGCACTAACAGCTTGACCTTGCACCTCAATGGTATATAGGATATACCTGCCTTTAAAATGTGTGAACCGAATTTTATCTGCAGTGATTTTTCTCTTTATCCTTTGATCTGTCACTATTTCTTCACAATGTCAAAAGCCTCAGAGCTTGGTTTGAATGGTGATCAAACTCAAAGGCACACAATTTGGGGTCTGATCCTGAATCTACACAATCAAAAATCTTTTAAATTCAGACTTAAACCCTGCACTCTGCCTTATAATAGTGAAGTGCAGCCGTCACTAAAGCACTGCTTTGTCCTTTAAGCTTTTAAAAAATGAACATAATGAGGCTATAAAGAAATGAGACGGATTTCTTGTACCAAGTGTACTGTATTATACATGCATTTAATGAAACATGTCCTTTTGTGACACTTTGAGAGTTTAAACACTTTCTTGGTGCTGTTCTCATTGCCCAGAACACTATTTTGGAATTCCTCCTTGGAAGTGACTTTGAACACAGTTTTCCTGGATCCATCAGAAAATCAACATCACCAGTTTATTGTCACAGGACATTCAATTGGCCTAAAGTGTTTTCTTTTTTTCATTCTCTTTTTCTGTCTCCCTCTACTTAGCCTTGTCCTCTTGTGCACTCCTCTGCCTGTTGATTCACTTTCATTCAATGAACATTCATGTAAGATGAGTTCCATCTGTGAGCGGGGTGTCCTTACACCTGTGTTAAATTGCCCTGTCACGTGCTTCCTCTTTCTACCTCTACCCTACTCTCCAATTTCTGAAGAGAAAATACTAGCAATAGAGCCTCTTTTCTAGGTCCAATCCTCACCTAATTTTATGTATCTTATTGTTGTTTTGATTTTTTTTTCCTGTTTGCTTTTCTGAGAAACGGGCTAGGCCCAAACCTCTACAATCTTAGACGTGAAAGAATGAATTGTACCAATGGACACCTAGGGAGAACCAAATCAGGAGATGGCCAATCGACACATGTGTCTGACAATATCCCACCCCTGACAGGGTATCATGAATCAGAAGGCACCAGATCATCAAATCTTCATTTAAACTATATTTCTTTAACTTTGCTCCTGAGCGCCATGTTTATTTATTTCATTTTCAACTGGACTTCTCCCTGAATGGCCCATGGCCCATTGGGAATTCAACTCAACGTATCTAAAACAAAAGTCTTTATCTCTAGAAAGCTATTGTTCCTTCTATATTTATTTTTAACACTTCCATGTCCTAACAAAACAAAAAAAAACAACAAAAAACAAGTTACTCTAGAACCTATTTTGTTTCTCTTTTGTCTAGCTAAACATTACCAACTGCCAGAGAATCTCTCCTACATAGTTCTTGAACGTGCCCCACACTCTGTCTCCAGTGCCACTCTCTCATCATCAGTCACTGGATGTTTGTCAAAGTGTTTTAGATCTCCCTACTTCTAGTCTTATCTCTGTCTAACCAACCCTCCAGGGGCTACAAGAATGATCCTTCTAAAAGACAAACTATCTGTGCCACTCTATACTCTAAAAAGTCTTTGTTTGTTGCTTCTCATGGCCTTCAAGATAATACTCACACTCTTCTTGCCATTACTTATATTTAGCTAATCCAACCCTTTCTCACTAAATCAACCAAGCTTAACCAAGAATGAATCCATGACAATATCTTCTCTTTTCTTGACCTCAGTCTGTTTTCAATGGTCTTCTTATGTATTACAATAAATTCTGATACATTTCTATCACAGTATTATCATTCCATAGTTGTTCTTTTGTGGAGACTTTACAATCATTAAGGACATGGCTATCATCCAAGTACTTTTGGTACAGGACTTGTGGTAGACAGAACAGTTGTATCCTCCCAAAGATGTCCATGTCCTAATTCCCAGAAACTATGAATGTATTATATCACATGGCAAAGAGCAATTAAAGTAGCAGATGGAATTAAGGAAGCTAATCAACTGAGAGACTATCTTGGATTATCCAGGTGGGCTCAGTGTAATCACAGGGTACTTAAAATACAGAAGGAGGGCAGATATGGAGGTCAGAGTGATTCAGTATGAAAGGGATTCCATCGTTGCTGGCTTTGAATATGGAGGGAGAGGGCCTTGAGCCAAGGAATGTACATGGCTTCCAAGACTGATAAAAGACAAGATAACAGAATTTTTCTTAGAGCCTCCAGAAAGTAACGTGGCTCTATTGATACCTTGATTTTAATCCATTGAGACTCATTTTGGATTTCAGGCCTCAGGAACTGTAAATAATAAATTTGTGTGGTTTTAATCACTAAATTTGTGGTTACTTGTTACAGCATCCATAAACAACACATACGTCACTCATCTACCCCATTGGTTCAGATAATAATATGTATTACTAATGCTAATTAATAATTAATAAATGCAAGTAAAAATGCATATATAAAAATATATGCAACAACTGCACATTTTTGCATGAATAACATTTTCTTTAAGTTTGTTCATTTTGTAAATTTCAGATTCTCATAAGGCATAGACATCAGAGATAAGATAGATAGATATAAGATTCAAGAGTAGAGGGGTGCCTGGATGGCTCAGTTAGTTAAGTGTCCGACTTCAGCTCAGGTCATGATCTTGCGGTTTGTGAGTTCAAGCCCCGCATCAGACTCTGTGCTGACAGTTCAGAGCCTGGAGCCTGTTTTTGGATTCTGTGTCTCCCCCTCTCTCTCTCTGCCCCTCTTCTGCTTGCACTCTCTCCATCTCTCTCTCTCTCAAAAGTAAATAAACATTAAAATTTTTTTTAAAAAGATTCAAGAGTAGAAATGTTTAAAATACATTTCTCAATGATTTTTTTTTAAGTTTTAAGTAGTTAGCCATACCACATGGGCAAGAAATAAAGAAGACAAACACAAAGAAAGAATAAATGGTGGCATGAAAATGGATCACAAGTTATATGTCTACTTAATCACTTCAATTCCTAAGAAGTAAATCCATGACAGACTTGAAGCCTACCCAAGACCAGATTGAACCAAAATTACCTTTACTGGATAGTTCTAGAAGAAACAGCTACAGTTAATCTAGGCTATTTCCTGGTATCAAAATCACCAAATTAAGCCCAGTCCAATCCTTCTGAATTAATTAAGATAGGCCAGACTGAAATAAAATAAACCTCAAAATTCCTTTGTCTTAAAGAACAAGAACAATTTTTCCTCATGTAATAGTTTAGGGCCAGAGTTTAGAGTAATGGGGAAGCTCTCACAGTCATCCAGGGACCCAGAATGATGATTCTTTGCCTGCTTCATTATGTGGCTCCGAGGTCATCTGGTGTTCAGTAGGTAAGTCAGCCGGAAGGAGAAAAAGCATGAAGAAAAGCATGAGAGAAGTTTGTATGCTGGGCTTCTGTGGCATGTACTCACTTC
Organism: Lynx rufus; assembly: GCF_022079265.1. Lineage (NCBI taxonomy): Eukaryota > Metazoa > Chordata > Mammalia > Carnivora > Felidae > Lynx > Lynx rufus. The sequence goes on from NW_025814856.1 coordinate 144,115,856, forward strand.
CACTGAAGGTAAACTGAGGCATTGGCACACTTACATACAAGGGAGGCTGGGAAACAGAGTGTAGCCTGTGCCCATGAAGAAGAAAAAATTAGCTGACAGCTAGTGGTCCCTGATACAGCTTCACTGCATGAAAGAACAGATCAAGGACAGAGACTGATGGGGGAGATGATGGTCTAAAGAAACTGAAATGATGGAGGACTTTCTAAAATTAGTTCCAGGAAGAATGAGGTAACTAATTCTTGACTAATGAATTAGTGACTAATCATGACTGGCAGCTCTCTGAAGATCCCTGGAGCATGTAGGGGCTGGACTTCCTCCAATTTCCAGCAAATGGCTCTAATCCACATGTATGAAGAGTCAGGTCTCCTTTTTTGTTTTTAAATTTATTTTGAGAGACACACAGAGCCAACATGAGAGGGGGAGGGGCAAAGAGAGGGAGAGAGAGAATCTCAAGGGGGCTCTGTGCTGTCAGTGCAGAGCCAGACTCCGGGCTCGATCTCACAAACCGTGAGATCATGACCTAAGCTGAAACCAAGAGTCAGGCATTTAACTGACTGAGCCACCCAGGGGCCCCTTAGGTGTCCATTTCACAAGAATACTTCCCCTGGATATAAAATCTGAAACTGGGATGATGACACGTGGATACGTAAAGTTAGGTCAGGCTGCCCCTCTTACAGTGCTCTCCTTGGAGAGCACTTGCCCTCTTATCAGAAAAGGTTCCCTTGTTTCCACAGAAAGACATAGAAATTGAAAGACTGTAAGAGCTCTCCTTTCCCTGCTCCCATTTCTAGAGCTGGGGATGTGTTACATGAAAGGTCTAACAGAACAGAACACTGCTGGTGGCAGTCAAGAATACGATGTGAAGGGGTACAGGAATTATCTTCACAATTATGCCTCCTTCATGAAGCCGCCTACATTTCTCCTCTCCACTTACTTTTTTTTTTTTTTAATTCTGTCAATTAGCAATTTTCTTTTGCTGTTAATTGTTGGCTTCAATTGAAAAGTTACTCTAGATCTGGCTGGTGGCCAGCAGCATAGGCTAGGGGTGGGAAATGGGAGCCCCTCAAACTAATCTGGATTAAAGAATGAGTGGGACACCTGGCTGGCTCAGTTGGTTAAGCATCTGACTTCGGCTCAGGTCACGATCTCACAGCCCTGCGTGAGGCTCTGTGCTGACAGCTCAGAGCCTGAAGCCTACTTTGGATTCTGTGTCTTCCTCTGTCTCTGCTCCTCCCCCACTCTCCCTCTCAAAAATAGATAAACATTTTAAGAATGAGTAAGGCACGCATAAGAGAGCCCCATGGATACTAGAAATCAGAAGGCCATGGAATCAGAACACAGGCCCAGGAATTTGTAGTTATTAATGCTCAGAGGCAAACCGAAAGAGCTTCACTTTAGACAAGTGGATAACAACAGATCAAGGGAATCAGCATTTGTATCAACAGCCACACTGTGTGCAGCCTCGGATTTACAGGGACGGGCAAGTGAAAGTGCAGTTGCCCTGAAAACAGTGATCTGCAGGGGCACTTGGAACATGTCTGAACGAGGAATGAGAACATGAATGTCAGCAGGATTTTACATCTGGGAGTTTACAAGAATTTTACAATTAACCAAATTGCCTTTCTCCTAACACCTACCTACGTTTAGCCACCCTTGACAGTAGGAAAAAATGTGAGAACGCTGAAGAAATCAGAGTCAGGATGAAAAATACAAGTGATTAGAAATGGTGATGAGAGGGGAAAAAAAAACCAAGAACTGTTAATTTTACTAAAAGAAGGGCCTCTAGACACGATGCTACCTCTGGCCTCTAAGCATTCACATTTACATGAAGGGAATACATGTTTACACAGGTATCTATGTGAGGTGATTAAGGAAATATGTTCTATATCCCTCCTTCACAAGAGACCTACCTTCCGGGGTTAGAGGATGGGAACCAAGTCAGCCACTAGGATGAGTTCTCTTTAATGAGACATATCGCACTAGCTTATTCACTAAACTGTATCTCTTTTCTTCCTGGGCTGGCAGCTACATTTCCCAGTATCCCTTGCAGCTATGTGCAGCCATGACTGAGTTCTAGTCAGTGAAATGTGGGAAGTGCTGCATGACCCTTCCAGGCCCACCTCTGAAAGACATCCTGCTGGATCTCCCATGTGCTCTTCCCTTACCGTCTTCCCTTATTGACTAGCCAGGTGCAAAGATCCCGCAGAGCACTGAGAGGCCCTAGGAGATGGCGAAGTCACTGTGAGAAAGGAATCCGAGTCCCCAAATGGCTGACTCCATGGGGCAGATGGTCCTTCCTTAGCCTCACTAACCTGCACTGGACTGCAATGTTTTTGAAGAAATCAGCCTTTATCATGTGAATCCACTGAGCAATGCTGTCAATGCTTATTACAACAATTGGCCATCCTGACAACTACAGGTATCTTAGGGATGCCTCATGATGATCCTCTTACGTTGCCTCCTTTACGGGTGTGTATGTGTATAACTTAGAGACATATTTGCTCAAAGCACATCTTAAAATAATGTGCCTGAAAAGGAGAAGCTGGAAATATGCACATATGCAGAATAAGCTTCTATTTTAGAAAAAAAAATGATTTGGGATTCTGATTGTTTTAATACAAGTCTCCGATAATAGTCTTCAAAACTGATTTTCAGCAGCACTTTAAAAAGAAATGAAAAATCATTGGCAGCTTATAATGGGGCTTGGGGAAGAGAAGAAATGAAATAAAAAGATATCCAAAGTTACTTAAATTGATGCACATTCTTACATGTAGCTAGAAACGGATAGTACCTCATGTCAGCCTTTATAGTCTGTGGGTTCTCTCAGATGAGGTAACATGCTGTGAAAAAGAATTGCAAAGGAAATGACAAGAGCAGATGTTTGCTCAAGACAACTGGAGATTTTGTGAAAGCATCAAAGCACACAGTCTACAAGTTATCAACAGCCAGGCGGATTGTAGCTAGTCACAAACCTCTAGATTTGCATCTTGAACAAAGTTGGTCCCTTCAAGAGTAATCTCATTATACTCGATCATGAAAGAAAGTTATCTGCTCTCTGTGCCACCTTTAACTTAGATCGCGAATTATCACAGGCATAAATACATATGACGCATGCATATTTCAGTCTAAGGCAACTTTCTTTACAAAGCACATGCAACAGTCAGGCCCCTGATTGTGAGGCTCAGGACCCCACAGATAACAGCAGGAAGCCCTGTTAGTCCCTTCTGAGGCTTACCCCACCCCTGCTAAAGGTCCACAATCTCTATGTTGCTTAATGATATGGCTAGGAGTAGGGGGAATACAGAAGAATTCAATGTGGTTCATTCCTAGTTTAATGCACTGACTGCAGCAGAAGATCCACTGGCTGCTGGATAGACACAGGGGATGACCTGGAAGTCAGAATATAAGTTGAGGAGGCCAACTCATCCAACTACTATGCTGCGCATTTAAACATGCCTCTCTGTGCCTCAATTTCTTCACCTTTTAAATGGACATACTTTCTCACGGCATATTTATGAGAAGGAATACAATTAATGCATATTAAGCACTTTCAAAAGACCACCTGACACAAAGTAAACCCTTTGCCAGCCGCTATCATCATCATCATCGTCATCATTGGCAGATCAAGTTTAAAAAAAAAAAGTAGGAGATGAGCCCGCTCCTGATTTTGGTGGCTATCATGGATCCTTTGCTCTGTGGTTCCTTGAGGGTAGGTTTCCGTGGCTTACCTGCTAGACCGGACCGGTTACTTGGAGCCAACAGTTCTTTGATAGTCCAAAGCCTTTCACAGGCGTAGGGATCCAGACTCCAGAGGGCCTGTCGCATCTCTGTGTCTGTGTACACGAGCACTTCCTACTCTGCCAATATTCTGAGTTGCAGGGCTTTCCCCCAGGCAGGGCGGTCCCCCAACCAGCTCTTTACATCATTTACTCTCCCTTCTGCCCCAGAACCAGGCTTGGGCTCCAGTCCTAATTGTTCTATTGTCGTAACCTTCCAGGGAACTCCGTTCAGGAATCCCATGCCCTTTCCTGCCTCTGGGCCTGAGTCCATTCTATTTCAGAATACAATGGAGGCGTTGGAAAGTATCTCTCCTACCTCCCAGAAAAAATTCTCAGGTTTTCATGAAAATCGATATATCCCACACCAGAGCTATACAACTATGAAATAAGTTTAAAACAAAACTGTAAGTGTAAGCCAGACAAACCTCCCATTCTGAAGAAAATACTGATGAAATCAGGACTGGCCACCCAAGAATCTGCTCCAAGAGGGTTAGACATAACTTGTTTCTGGCTTGCATGAGTAATGGGTCATCACTCATAAAATATATTGTTAAGCACTTGAAAATATAAATTTATATATTCTGCATGTATCATTTTCCTTTTTAACAAAATAATATTTCCTCCAAGTATATCACAGTATTTAATTATCTATGTTCAATTTACTATATAATATAAAATCTATAAAACATTATTTAAATATATGTACTATTAGTAAACATACACACATATTTTAATATATTTAATATTTTATTTAATAATATAACTACACAAATATACACATACTTGTATGTAATTATTGAATCACAAAAGTGAAATAATTTTAGCTAGCATCTAAATGTATTCAAGTAAAATATTGTAATATGAAATTCATTATGATACATACAAAGTATATTCCCATATTAATGAATATCAACACGTAAGTTCAATAAGACAGTATTTTTTTCTTAAAATTTATTTATTTATTTTGAGAGAGACAGAGACAGCACGAGTGGGGGAGGGGCAGAGAGAAAGGAAGAGTGAAAATCGCAAGCAGGCTCGCACTGCCAGCGCACAGCCCGACGCAGTCTGGAACTGGTGAAACCGTGAGATCACGCCCTGAGCCAAAACCAAGAGTCAGACACTAAACCAAACGGGCCACTCAGGTGCCCCTAAGATGACAGTATTTAAAATATTCTATAAACTTCTGGGGATTGGGGTATGAGGTATATAAGTAGATTGACAACATACTTTAAAAAAAACCAAACTTCTAATCACTGATATTCATAAATTAATATATGAGAGCTATAAAATACAGGAACAATATCTGATTCAGCATTTTATTGCCTCAGAATAATATAGGTTTTTAAATATGGTTTTTGAAACTAAAGCACTTTAAATAAAAAAATCTAGTTTTATTGAATTGGCACAGTGAGATTAAAAAAAAAAAAAGTCAGTGAGATAAACTGCCATCTAGGCAGATGTCTCTGATATGGGCCTTTCCAATTTCCTGCTAAAATAAGTATGAACACTAAAAAACATAAAAGTAAAAAAAAATGAAAAACAAATAATATCAGCTAACGAAAGTACTTACGTTAAGTCTAAGTCTAGGATCTGGAGAGAATTTTTAAATGGCTTAACGTGGCCTTAAAAGTATACCCAGTGGAATGCCTGTGAAATACATCTACTCACCTGAAATGCTGCCAAAATGACCGTTGGTCCTCCCTCTGCTGTTTGCCTTCCTAGACCCCATATATGCCCCCCACTACCTTGAAGACATGACAGATTTTTGACAACGTAAAAACTGAGTGTCTGGGCATTGAGGCCAGCTGTGAGGTAAGAAACGTGTGGTTTCTTATTAATATTCTTTTATATATATTTGAGTACAATTACATCTAAGGTTACACGAGTGCTTGCATTCTGTTATGATTTACTAATTCGGAAGGGGGTAGAGTTACCTCTAGCGCATTAGATTTTTTTTTTTTCTTTTTCAACGTTTTTATTTATTTTTGGGACAGAGAGAGGCAGAGCATGAACGGGGGAGGGGCAGAGAGAGAAGGAGTCACAGAGTGGGAAACAGGCTCCAGGCTCTGAGCCATCAGCCCAGAGCCCGACGCGGGGCTCGAACTCACGGACCGCGAGATCGTGACCTGGCTGAAGTCGGACGCTTAACCGACTGCGCCACCCAGGCGCCCCCCTCTAGCGCATTAGGAAATGCACAAACCCCTACAGACCCACAGGGAAGTGGGTCGTGCTCATGAACACCATCGCATTCTACAAAATGCCAGGAAGAAAATAACTGTTGAGAAGCTGTCTGCTGCACAGCCACTGCCTTTTGAGGCAGCAGAAGTAATCTCTGTCCACCACTATTGCCCTGCACACCCCCACGCCCGTGCCCCTCTTCACAGATCCAGGGCCCTGCCACAGAACTCCTCCTCTCTGTGCCTTTGCCTACAGCACCGCCCAGGATGCCATCTGTGCATAACCACTAATTTCCCTTTACTTCCTGAAGAAATATGGACCCCAGCTGGCTCGCTCATAGTGGGGAGCAGAAGAAAAGATCCCACTGCAGAGCAGTAATGTTGCAGAAAAGGAAAGCCTTCTAGATATGAGGAACCGGGCTCGGAGCTTTGTGTATTCCCCTGTCGTACTCTCTGGCTGTGAAAGGCCAGACAAAGGAGTAGAGAGAAAAGCAACACACCCGTCCTGGCTCTGGAGAGGTTGTCCCTGTTACACAAATGTACAAACAAGAAAATGAAAACACACAGTGCCTCTGGAAAACACTCCAAAACAAGGAAAAAAGAACTTGATTCTGAAAAGTCATAGGAAGAGAAGATCTTTGAAAACATTTCGACAGCGGTACTAGACGAACATCTTAGAAAAGTGATGTACTCAACAGGAAACAGAAAGAACAGCATTAGTGATGTAGGAGCTTAAAACACAGGAAGTTTTACACAGGCATCTGAGCCCTACAAGATAAGGCCCCTGGCTACCTGTCATTCTTCCCTGTACTCACCCTGCTCCAGCGACCCCGCTCTCCTTGCTGTATCTTAAATACGCTTACTTAAATATGCCACTCTCCACACTGTAAGGTTCTCTCCTGAGGTATCCTGAGGTCCTGAGGCTCATGTCCCACTTTGAGCACGGCTCTGTACACAGATGCCCTCTTCAGAAAGGCTCTTCCTGTTGAACAGCAGCTTCCTTCACTCTTTATTGCCCTTTATTGCCCATGCTTTAAAGTAGGCATAATCTTAACAGCACTTGAGCACAAGGGCAGTGTATCACGGTGATTAAAGGCCTGACTTCACATCCTGGATCTACCACCTCTCCTGGCTGTGTGAGTTTAAGCAAGTTACTTACTCTCTCTGCTTTATTTTTCTCATTCAGTACTAAATGTAGCTGATGTGATTAGCATCCCAATGCCTCAGCATGCACCATTCTTGCACCGTCAGATGGCTTCACGCTGCAGCACCTACACTCTTCAGCCGGAAAGTGTCCTCTGGCCTAGAGAAAGTAAGTGTTCAACCTTTGTGCAGGGTAGGCCAGAGGTGCCAAGGAGTTAAAACTCCACACTATAACGAGTGAAAGTCTGAAGATAAATATGTCCACTTAGTCACCCCTTGGGCAGAACATTGAAGCCATCTCTATACCAGAGGTTTGCCCATAGTCTACACACCCTGTCAAGGCTCTCTTTCCTTCTTTTCCTTCTCCATCTCGTCTGCCACTCCCTTACCAGTCCTCCCTGAGATCCCTTCCCACTTAAAGTGTCTGCACGCAAATGCTTCTCTCAGGGTTTGCCTCTGACAATCTATGAAACCTACATTATAGGGTAATGGGGTACATTAAATGAGTTGATATAAGCAAGTACTTAAAACAGTACCTGGAATAGACCAAGCATTCAGCAAGTATTAATTTCAGGAATTCATTGTTATATTTCAGGGTCTACAACAATGCCTGGTAAAAGATACATGCTTAATGAACACTTTGTGGAGTGAATAAAAAGAGGATAAAAGGACAATAGTATGAGAGAAAGAGATGAGAGAAATAAAAAACTGTAAGAAAAAAAAAATATGTGTCCCCACTATTATAATTCAAATTAGAGGGTAGTGAGGGCCTGAAAGGGCAGGAAAAGAAACCATGTTAAGAATATAGAAGCAGACTTGAGAGGCTATTTCTGAATAGAAAGAAAAGAGACAAAAGTGCTGGAAGTGACTAGAATGAATATGATGAATGGGGAGGGCAAAGAACAAAAATCAAAGCTAAAAATGTTTGGAGTTCCTAAGGAAGAAATCAAAAGTTCTCTTTAAGTATCGTGATAATTACCAATGGAAGAATAGGCTAAATATTGTTTTTAAAAGTGTGATGGGGAGGGAGCCTAAATATGCAAGAGGTCATTTCTACTTAAAAAAAAATGGTTATTTATTTACTTTGAGAGAGAGTGAGCATGCATGGGGCAGAAAGAGAGTGAGAGAGAGAATTCCAAGTGGGGCTCCATCTCATGAACCATGAGATCATGCCCTGAGCCGAAATCAAGAGTCACATGTTTAACGGACTGAGCCACCCAGCTGCCCCCATTTCTACTTTTTTCATCTACTTCATAGCTCTCCACAAAAAAGTAAGCACTCCCTGGTTTGGATGGAGCCCAGGACATTCTTTGGCACATTTTACTAATGGGAAAAGGTGGTTGGTTCCTACTCTTCAAAAGAGAGGAAGCCTACCAAATGCTCATTTCCCATTCCCATGTAGTGGGAGATTCCTGGAGCTTGGCCCTCTGTGGAAGCTGCTATCATCTGTGTGGCTGGCTGGGTATGTGGACTCTGGTAAGCAGATAACTTCACTAAGTCGCACAGTATAAGCTGTGTTTCCCAGTTTAGAAATCCCACATTTGGAGGATATTGAGTACTGGAGAAGTCCTAAATAAAGTGATGCATCACTTTGCATGTGATTGCCTTATTTTATCTGTGATTTCTCCCCACCCAAGATCTCAGAAACAAGAATTCAAGCCCTGAAATCCCACAGAACCTCTAACATCTTACACCTAAACAAACTGGCAATTATTTTTAGAATTACAGGGATAAGAAAGTAAATCTTTCAAGCTTTGAGGCAAAACAAAAGACCTTAACTCTCTAGTTAAGAAAAATCAGACTCTACTGCATTAAGTGTCAGAAGACAATGTAACAAGTCTAACCAATTCAGAAGCAAAAGTCCAAGACCCATGGGTTTATACCCAGCTAAGCAAAGGGAACAGAAATACAGTCTCAGATCCATAAGAGTTTAGAAAGACTACCTTTCTACTAAAAAAGTTCAATAGGAGAAACAAAATGGAACATACAGACCAAATGAGAGAAGAGTCAAAAGCAAAGACTTATTAGAAGCAGTAACGTAAGAGCAATGTTTGAGTCTTTTCTATTCAGTTCAAATCATGATCTAACACTCATGGAAATTATTGAGAAGCAATAGATCTACACATAGACCATATTTATGTCAAAGAAATGGTATTGGCAATGCACTGATTTAGAAGCAGGAAGAAGTTGCGATCAAAATGAAGGCTGGATAGCTTGACCAGAGGTTTGGAAATAAAAGATGAAGACTTAAATGGATAGAAAATACAAAATAAGAACACTTTTGAAGTTGGAAAATGCATGAGCAATGATTCAAGATATGGGATGAAGGAAAATGTGTGCAACAATAAATATACTAGTTGGATTGGAATTATAAAAATCACCCTAGCGATGTTAGAAAGTAAATGTGGAAAAGTGAATTGGGGGTACATCATGGGGAACCCTGGATGTCAGTCCAGGAAATTGATAAACCTTTTCGTCAGTAATGAAGAACTGAATGAAAACTTTTGAGCATAAAAAATGAAGTAGCTAAGGGGCATTAACCTGTGTTATCTATATAAAAGGGAGGCAAAATGGAAAGCTATCACAATAGTTTTAAAAGGAGAGAAGGGAAAATGGCAAGAAATAGTGTGGCGGAAAATGCAATAGTTGGTAACTGTTTACATGTGAGACTCAATATGGAGAAAGATACTATTCTGAAGTATCAAAAGTAGGGTAATGGTGGGGGCGCCTGGGTGGCTCAGTCAGTTAAGTGTCTGACTTTGGCTCAGGTCATGATCTCACAGTTCCTTAGCTCAAGTCCCACATTGGGCTCTCTACTGGCAGCACAGAGCCCTCTTAAATCCTCTGTCCCCCTCTCTCTCTGCCCCTCCCCTGCTTGCACTTTCTCTCTCTCAAACATAAATAAACATTAAAAAAAAATAAGGTAATGTTGAGGTTATTAATTAAATGATAAAATTAAGGAAACAGTATATTTTAGGCACGGAGCACAGAAAAACTGATGTTATCTACTAACTATGTACATTTGACGGTAATAGCTATGTAGTTAATTTAGTTACCAAATTCATCTTTTGATGATTACATATAATGTCTCTTGTCTTGAATATAATCACTTAATAAACACTATAATATTTTATTAATAAACACTATTAAAAGTTATAATTTAAATTATACATCTATGCTTATATTAAAAATATTCTTTTTAGAATACATTTATTTGCTTAAAGGGACCCCAAAGAACGGAGGTTTTAGATTATTTTTTAATATTAAACCAAATTTGCCAACTGGAAACACTTGTAAAGGTAAAAACGTTTTCATCATTCTTTAACCTGTGCTCTCCTAACATTCTGCTGGCAAGGCTTATTACTGATTAATTACATTGAGATCACATTTGATTAGGTCTGATGCCTTGGCCATTATGAGTAGGATATGAAAAAAACCATTAGACATCCTGAGAACTTACTGTAGAACTGAGTTAAGTGCAGACCCAAATTTGACCTAAATATTTACCCCTGAGCTTGAATGATCTCAGAAATATGAAGAATCGCTTTATGGGTTTCCTGATTTCTATTTCTACCTGCTACCTTGCAATATTTCTTTAATCCTTAATTTCTAAACTTTTAATAAGAAGAAATGAAAGGAATATTGCCTGGATATTCCCAATGGTAGTAAACAGAGGAGAAATAAATTCCATTCCAGAAATTTCTCATTTGAACTTAGGCATTCTCTGACATTTTATTATCAATATAGACTATTTCTAGGTATTCCAATATTCTACTTAAGATTTCTTTATTTCATACATAGTATTCTCATATTCCACAATTTCATACCAGTAATAGGTCATTGGAAGCACTCAAATTTAGATTATTTTATTTCACTAAGAATAGGCACCATCATTATTTAATCATGGTATTATGATAAATGCGTATATACTCATATAAAACATGAATACAAGTATTTTCCCAAACACAGTGAGAATACATTATTTTTTCATTTTTTCTAATAAATATTTGTAAAAATAAAATAACTCTAATCAATTAGGTATATCATTTGTATTGTTAAAAATGGAGTGTTTTCTTTTTAAATGAGGGATTCTTAGTGCAATACTGTAAAAGCTTTCTCCGCATAAGAGGTAATATACATTTCATATTTGGGACCTAACTTCATTTGACATTAGAAAAATTGCCATAAGGTATAAAGTCTAGGAAGCTACCATAAGGACTAACCCTCATACTAAAAGTACCAAAACCCTAATTAGTTAAGTGTGTCAGAAGTTATTCCTTTTATACAGTCATTAACCAAATTTAGTAGGTAGCCAGAATAAGTACCATCATGTTTTTTCACCATATTAGATGTTTAATATAATTTAAAATAAACTAATTTAAAGTGTAACTGAATAACTGTAGGTAGGTTATTAAGGATGATAAAAGACCAATTATAAAAAAATGTGTTGTAAAAATTAAAAGCTCCATTAAGAAATCTAAGAAATTATATAATTAAATCTTCTGTATCTATTCAGAGCAACAGCAACTATCTCTAAGTTACCAAAGAAAAATTCAATCTTTAATGAACAAATTCTACTTATTACTTGAATTTTACATCTTGTATGAGTTTCAGTTTAAAAGTTAGTAAAATCTACTCATATCCCAATTCAAAGGAAGATATATTAATGAAGTCATCCTCTCTAAGCTATCTATAATGGCCTAAATCATGAAGGAAGAAAACATTTTTCTTTTGTTTTATCAAAAATATCACTATAGTATGTAGAGAGCTTTTTTATAAAATACAATTTTAAAATTTTTCCATCTTACTTTGTGCAGTTCATTTGAATTAGTATTTCTGCTTAGTTGGAAGCTTGATCAAATGTATCATAGCTTAGCTACACATGCAAAGTAGTGATATGAGTAAAGTACCTTTATTGCTTTATCATTGTTAATTGTTTTAAATGAGGAATTATTGTCTTTTTACATAGCAGCTTTCTACTTTCCATTGAATCATTGTCTTCCATATCAAAGGGTCAAGAGATGAAAAATAGGAATTTTCTTAAGAGTAATTAAGCAGTGAAGAATAAGCCAGTTTATTTTAAAGGCATATGCCAGATAAATCAGTAATGTTTAAATTACCTTAGTGATTGTCTTTTTTCTTCTTCTTCACCCATAAAGGGCAATGTCCTTTCTAATAAAGTGAAATGAAAACATCAGAATTATTAAAAAACATTTTTACACTGATTTGGCTGAGTGGAAGTGTAACAAAAGAAAGATTAACAAAGCACATATTTTTCTTGCTTTTACTTTGTTAAATTATTTCCTTCACTTTATTATATATAATACACATGAAATTGACATCATAATATAATATATTTTAATGTCAGGCTATACGTTTTGCGATGAGCTATGTTTTCTTTTTTTCTTCCTAGCTAAAAAAAAATGACTTGTTAGGAAAAAGGTTTTATTTTTTTTTATTTTATTTTTAAGTAATCTCTAAACTCAACACAGAGCTCAAATTTATAACCCCGACATCAAGAATCAAGTGCCCCAGGAAAAAGATTAAAAAAAAAAAGAGTCATGGGGAGCCCAGGTTGTTCAGTGGGTTAAGCGTCCGACTTCAGTTCAGGTTGTGATCACACTGTTCATGGGTTCAAGCCTCATGTTGGGCTCTGTGCTGACAGTTCAGAGCCTGGAGCCTGCTTCAGATTCTGCATCTCCCTCTCTCTCTGCTCCTCTCCCATTCCCACTCTGTCTCTCTGTTTCTCTCTCTCAAAAATAAATAAACATTAAAAAAAGTCCTACAACTAGATCTCACTTATGAATATTAATGTATAAAATTCTCACTAAAATACTAAATATTAAAAATACTAAATATTAAGTAATCATTAGATCTAGCATTATAATAAAAGAACAATATACCATACATATCTAAAGAGTTTTTATTACACAAAAAGACACAAAGGAAAAAATTACTTTAATAAGTTCATTAGTAAAGTATAAGTGAAAATATACACTGTTTTGTAAGTCAGTGACACAAAGGTCATTTGACAAAATTCATATGGATAATGTTTTCAGAAATAGTTTAAATTAGAAATTGTTTTTGGCCTAGTTAACAGTAACTATCAGAGATCAAAAACAAGCTTTATATCCCCCTAAAATGTAATATTAGAGTCATTCTCATTATGTCAGGGTCAAAACAAAGATGCCCAGTATTACAATCAGTGTTGCATGCCATTCTGGATGTCCTAACCAATGCAACAAGACAAATAAAAGAACTAAAATAATATAAATAAGGAAGAGACTAAATTATCCCCATTTTCTAACGTGAATTTTGACTTGAAAAGATAATTGAATCATCTGAAATTCCATTAGAAGCACTTAGATAGTAAATAAAAGTGCCACTTACAAAATCCTTATGTAAAAAAAATTAATAACTTTCTAATACACTTATAATAATCACCTTAAAATACTATGGGGAAGAGATCCCTTTAATAATAACATCAGCAAATATAAAATGCTCATAAATAAACTTATTGAGAATTTTCCAGAACTATATCAAAAACTGGTAATATATTATTGAGAGCCCCACATAAGTTGAATAAAAAGAATTTGCATTACTACCTAGTACAGATCCAGTATTCTCCCCAAGCCGATTTGTAAATTCAGCCTATTTCTTTTTTTAAAAAAATGTTTATTTATTTATCTTGAGAGAGAGAGAGGGAGGGACAGAGAGAGAAAGAGAAAAAGAATCCCAAGCAGGCTCTGCTCCTCCAGCAGAGTCTGATGCAGAACTCAAACTCATGAACTGCGAGATCATGACCTGAGCCAAAACCAAGTCAGATGCTTAATCAACTGAACCACCCAGGCGCCCCGATTCAACCTATTTCTAAAGAAAATCTTAATTCAGTTTTTTGTAGCAACTTTATGCAATGTACCTAATTATATAAGAAAAAGCCAAGAAAATTTTGAAACTCATCCTAATGACAACTCATTCTACCAGATATTAACATACATAAATTCAACTATAATATTTAAAACAGCAGTTGTACTAGCACAAAAAAAAATGGATAGTCAGATCAGTGGGACAGAAAATTTATAAACAGATCCAGAAAATGTAATAATATAGAATTTGATTAAAATGGCCTTTTCAAATCACTGAAAAACTTGATGGCTTTTTCTATAAACAATGTTGGCTATACATAAATTAAAAAGTTAGATGTCTACTTCATATCTTACAATATAAAATGAGGATGAATTCAACACTTTATTATAAAAGAATGAATCATGAAAAAGCTACAAGAAAAAATATATTTTTTGATAATTCTGAAAATAGATAGATTTAGTCTAGTTTAAAACTAATTTCCTAGTTGAAAGATCTCAGTGTGAACAAGACATGATGGAGACTATAAACCCATCAGATATGAGTAAAACAAAAGGACTTATTGAGATCTGCACCCCTAGAGGCAGCGGTGGGAGTCTCCAGCCTCAGCAAAGAGAAAGATTTTTGATAGTCTTCAAGCAGTGATTGCTGTATACGAGCTGGAGAATGTAGGAAAAACAGGAATGGAATACAAGTAGGTGCAAGGTTGTTGTACATCTAGGAGAAAGGCCGGGTTCATCTCACTAGATGAGACGAGAAATAGCATTCCAGAATTGTGATGGCAGAGATCAGAATACACGCATGTGTGTACGCATGCATGCATGTGTACATGTATGTTTCTGTTGGTCCCAGAAAGAAGAGCAGAGAGCTATTTCCCTGCCTCCTGGAATTAACTCAGAGTAGTCATGCCTCCTATAAGCGATCAAACATTCACAGGCTGGCCCCTACATGTACAAGTGATGGACAATCCTCTGAAACTGTTCCACTAAAATCTAATTCTAATCCAAAATAACACTGATCTTAATTCAAACTAGAGTACTACAATAAATTCGCATCATTTGACTTACAATTTGAGGTACTCAGATTACAAATAATTTAGTTGAGAGTTTGGAGTACAAAAAGAAAAGCCTCATTGAAAGATAATATTTTTGGAGAACCCAGGCCTCTCCCAGAAGATTTTCCTTAGGACTGTCAAAACACATTTCTAGGCATAACACAAAGACAGAAAGTAGAGAAAAAAATCTTGATGGAGGTTACCTTATAATTTGTTTAAAGTGCTGTCGGGCAAGTTACACCATACATGAAAGAATGAACTACAGAAATAAAGTTGTAAAATATATGCCAGATGAAGGGTTAATGTACTCAGTACAAAAGATATTCTTACCGATCAATAGGAAACAGGGGAATACCCCCCAAAATAGGCAAAGTAATGAACAAGCAATTTGCAAAATAATAAATACAATTGGCTAATTAGTATATAAAAACCTTCAAGCTCATTAGGAATGAAAGATATGCAAACTAAAACAATAAAATAAATTTTATATCTGGTATTTTAAAAAAATTTTAATATTTATTTTTGAGAGAGAGAGAGAGAGAGAGAGAGGAGAGGAGGACACAGAATCAAAAGCAGCCTCCAGGCTCCAAGCTGTCAGCACAGAACCGGATGCAGGGCTCAAACTAACCGCAAGATCAGGACCTAAGCTGAAGTCGGATGCTTAAATGACTGAGCCACCCAGGCGCCCCAACGTCTGGTATTGATAAAGATAAAAAATAATAATACTTAGTTTTGATAATGTACAAAAAGATAGGTCAACTTACCCACCACTATTGTGTGTATAACAACGTAGGACAATTTGATAACATCTATCAAGAATCTTAAAAGCAGTGATTACATGTCTAAGAATTTTTCCTAAGAAAATAATTTATTAAGTAAACAGACTGTTGTCATCTTCTTCATATACAAAGGACACCATATTATTACCAAGATTCTAATGAATTATTTATTTTTCAGAATGAAACCTGTTCAGTATTGTAAAGCCCCACCCTCACAACATACTCAAATCAAGAAATAGCAAAGATTCTTTTTTAGATGGCACCCACAATTCAAAAACTCTAGTCACAAGAACAAAGAAAGACATAGAATAAAAGACACAGATGGAGACAATGTGAGTCCCATTTGTGCACCTGCGGGGAAATGGATTCTCCGGAACACTAAAAAGCTTGAGGCAGAAACAGGGACACCTGGGCACTAACTGTCTTTCTTTCCCTGGATGGGAATGAAGCCTTGCTAATGCTAAATCTGATTCAAGAACCAGAAGATCCCAATATTTGTATACAATACCTTAAACAGAAGTGCACAGATTGTTAATGTTCAGTTCTTCCAGAAGGCTGATGTAAGCTCTGGGTACAAAAGACTTGTGGCTCAGCACAAATTGAGCATGTTCACACATGGAGCACCACTCTGCTTACTTTGGGCAATATGAACAGCAATTCTGTGATCTCTTTGGGAACCAGGGTCCAGGAAGGCCTCCACCAAAATGTGCCGTGGTAAATCAAAAACAACCTAATGTACAACATGTGTGCAATGTGGGCTCTTCTCATTAATTGGAAATATGTAACACCTTTACAGCCATGCACCTATTGGAATTCTAGCTTATCTTCAATTGCTTAAATGATGTGTAAACATAACCCCCAAAACAGGATTCAAAAATGTCCTAGACTTTGTAAACATAGCCCACTGAACCAAGCAAAAGCATTTCCATTTGCTGTGTTTGATATATTCAGTCCATCCTGTAATTTGGACAAGGTCATTCATTAATTATGTGTGTCAATGTTATGAGTCTATAATTGCAATCTGGATGTTTTTATGTCCCTCCCATTATATTTAGGGGATAAAGTGTCCTAAATAATTCTAACCTTTGCTACTCTTTATCTCTGAGGCTACATGATGTCAAAATATCTTAACAGAAACGAAAAAGTGCAAACCATCACTACTCTAAATAGCTTTTCTATAGGAAAACAAATATGTTCATATTTACAAATATCTAAAGATTCGTCTGATTGGGAAATGTTGTCATTACAGCAATGCTGTCAAGTTTCTTAGAGATTCATAATTATGTTCCAACTTAGTACCACTTCAATAAAATATAGTCTTTCTCATTTCCCTCTAAAGATAACCACTCATATGATATTAAATTTAACACTAAATATTCACTAGCATGTAATTTCTCCATTCCCTTCTTGACCAATTGCCAGACTTACAAAACAGTCATTCCCAATGCCCATTAATTTTTTCACTCATTTAGCAAACATTTATTGGATAGTACTTATGAAGCACTAAACCAAACCATGGGATATAAAGCCAAATAATTCATGATTCCTATCCTCAAGAAAACTAGAGTCTAGGAAGAGGCAAACAAGTAAATTTGCAATTCAACTGCTACAGAGTGAGTGTAACCTACTGATTAAGGGACATGGAAGAGGAACACTGAAATCAGACTAATGCAAATGAGGATGAGCCCAAGTCAGGAAAGGCTTTCTAGAGATGACCCTTGAACTGAATTTGGAAATGAGGAGGAAAAGGTAACACGTCAAAGACAGGAGAATTCTCTTTTAAATAATGGGGGGGGGGGACAACATATGAGTGATCACAAAGATGTGATATAACATGATTAATCTACAGAATCACAGTCCAGCATCCTCAGAGTGAGGGGCACTTGTGGAAAAAGAATAAAAGAACCTCTGAGGGGGAGGATGTGACGTGCAAGCCAAGGATTTGGGACAGGATGCTAAAAGCTGTTGGGAGCCATTTAGTGACTTTAAGCAAGAGAAAACTGTGATGAGATAAATGTTTTGAAAACAAGCCCTCTGGCTGCTCTATGGAGGATACACTGACAAGAGAGCCAACTTGAAATAGGGAAATGAGATGTTATTGCAATAATCCAGGCAAGAAATTTTAATAGCTTCAGTTAAGGTGGGAGAGATCTATGGGAGAGAACAAATTTAGAATATATTTCAGTACTGGTGAAACACTGCATGTAGGGAATGGGATCTAAACTGGTTCAAGATTTCTGATTTAGAGGACTAGGCGGATGCTGTAGATGGGAAATTTGAGCAAAGGAATAGGTTTGGAGTGAGAAGTTATAAACTTACTTTTGAACTTGATGGGTTCAAGATCTAAGTGGATCCATGCAGAATACAGCAGCTAGATAAGAGAACGGTCTAGGTCAGAGATACAGGACTTAACTATATAGAAGAGGTAACTGAAGCCATGGGAATGGTCAAGGTTAAGGTGGGGGTAGGGTGGGGATGTTATGTCGAAAGAACAGAGGTACTGGCATAGAATCCTGCGAAACCCTAAATTGAGGGGAGAGCAGTAGGCAGACCACAAAAAATTGCTAGAGGAACAGATGAGGAAAAGGAGGAAGAGGGAGAGAAGAGGAGATCCAAAGAAATTGATGAAGAGAAACACCAAAGAAAGTTAAGCATTTCAAATACTTCAAAGAGGTCATTCTGGATGAGCAAGGCAAATGTTCATAGCCTCTAGCAATGTGGAAATCAGATCTGAAGGAAACAGTGGTAGGAAATAAAAGGAAAGGAGAAGTAACCAGATTCTAGGCACTAAGGAGGGAAATAGAGAGTGTGGACACCGTGTATACCAATTTTCCAAAGAGTCTGTCAAGGGAAGGTAAGAAGGATTAGGACATGCTCCATATCAACCACTAATTTTAAAATGACTCATTATTATCATATCTGATTCTTGTACAATGCATATTTTGGCAACTTCCTTTTCAAACAGAAATGAAGTCTTTTAGTGGTGCCTGGGTGGCTCAGTCAGTTATGTGTCCCATTTCAGCTCAGGTCATGATCTTACGGGTTCCTGAGTTCAAGCCCCACATCAGGCTCTCTGCTGTCAGCACAGAGCCTGCTTCAGATCCTCTGTCTCCTTCTCTCCACCCCCTCCCCCGACTTGCACCCTTGAGCTCGTGCTCTCTCTCTCTCTCAAAAATAAACAAAAAAAAAAAAAAAGAAAAAAGAAAAAAGAAAAAGAAATGATGTCTTTTGGAAACAGTTTTATTGAAACAGAAGATATATTATCCCCCACTCCCCTTTCTATTCTGATGCCACAAGTTGTAATAAAATATTGGCAATAGCAGCAGCAGTTGGGAATTGTACTGAATCCCCTTGAAGTTTACTTCCAAAGTTACTCAAAATCGTGTTGCACATACATGCCATTCATGAAAACACAATGTGTCCTACTAGAGTGTAAATATGTAATATTCACCCCATTGTATCTTACATTTCTTTTAAGATCATGGTGTCCTGCTTAGTCACCTAATATTTAACACTGGTGTTTTAGAGTAATTCTTCCCAAGAGATTTAAACTATCACTCTTGGGGCACCTGTGTGGCTCAGTTAGTCAAGCATCTGACTTCAGATCGGGTCATGATCTCACTACTCGTGGGTTTGAGCCCCACGTTGGGCTCTGTGCTGACAGCTCAGGGCCTGGAGCCTGCTCCAGAATCTGTGTCTCCCTCTCTTTCTGCCCGCCCCTCAAAAATAAATAAACATTAAAAAAAATTTTTAAACTATTTCTCTCAATTTTTGTAGTGAAATCACCTCTCACCATTGCCTTTTCAGACTGTTAATTCTCCCACAACTGCTTTATATAATCACTTTATATAATTACTTGTAGTTTTTATGGATGTTTGTTTCTAACTCTAGTTTAAAACGACCTATACATTTTTAATAATTATGGTGACTTACATTTATACAGCATTGTTCACCCTGAGAGATCCCAAAGCACCTTTCCAAACTATACACTGCTTACATAAATAAATGCCAGGCAACGTTAAGGATGATGAAAACAACCAGTCACACAATTAACATGCTGTTTACCTAACTCCTGAACAATAAAGATGCTTCCCAAGACCTGAGCTGATATCAATCATAGGAGATGCTTCACTGAACACCATGCCACAGGCTGATATCATCATCTCTGACTATTAACATAGGCCATTTTTTATTCACTAGGATATAACTCCTATCAAGTCAAATTGAATTAGTTTTGCCAAAAAGATCAATGGCCGTTTACAAATGTTTGAATAAAATGCAGGTACTTTATGCATACTTAAAAAAAAAAAGTCTTTCTTTCTTAAACTAAGCTTTTACTGCTAAACAGGGAACTCCATGCTTAATATCTGACACTAATGGTGGCTCCCAGGTCACTAAGTCCAGACTCAAATAAGCACTCCTTCCATGACCTTGAACAAATCATTTATACTGCCTATCTTAGTCTGATAGGTTTGGAAGGAAAACTCTATTATCTCTGACTCAAACTCAGCGATTCTTGATTTGAAAGATCGGAAAAGGTGCTGAAAGATTCCTGTTGCCACAGGTGAGTTTTGCAGAGTAGATTTGTCCTGATGCCTCCTGTTACGGCAGGTAGGTACACTGACCAGCTATCACACTTGGTCACTTAAAATTTCAAGCAGCGATGCTGTTGTAGTGAAAATACCAAACTTTGTAATTGGCCACCAATAAAGCAACAGTTAGATAAAACTGAATTTTTTTCAAGAAAATTCTAAGGACAATACTAAGGCTAAACATTTACCACTCTAACATCTCCCTGTAGTGAAGTGTGCTTTAACTTTTACTACGAAAATGAGAAGTTGAAAGTGGGGGAAGTTATGAGTTAGTTTAGTGAGAAAACTAATAAGGGCAGTTGATTAATCCTTTATGTAGAAAATGATAGCAAATATAAACTTTATACTTGCCTATATGGTAAAATTTATTTGTACAGATTAAATAGAGAAATAATAATAATTATTATTGATGAAAGGTATATACTAGACAATGTGCTAGATGTATATTTTTTATCTCATGATCCTCATAACTATCAGGTAGTTGTAGTGGTTACATTTTTTAGCAATATATTCCAATACTTTTCCAAATTGCTACATTTTCAAATATGGAAATTTGTGGGCAGGCTTCTGGTTTCTAAAACCACATCATGTTTAATTCAATTGTTTCCTGTGTGTATCTTCACAGTATAACCTAAATTTCAATTTGCACTCAAGCTTGATTTTCTTTGAGTTATTTTGCAAAGATGACAGCATTTACTGAAACAGTTTCAGGAATCACTTCCTTTAGTTTCTGCATATGGAACTTATGGCAGAATCAGTCATATCTTGGATCTGAACCAGTATAGAATTTGATATTCTACTCTTTAATACATGCCAACCTTCTCTATCTGCTACGGAACATGACTTTATTAGATCTCCTCTCATTTCTCTTCTTTTCCATCATCACCACCAGTTGACTTTCTTTTCAAGCTTATTTTTAAATAAAGAGATAGAGATTTTTATAGTTTCAAAAGAAAATCTGCAGAGTTGATTATGCTCAGTCATTAGCTAAGGAATTCACTTCTCTGAAGTGCATGGTTTGCTACACATCATGGAACTTGGAAGTTGCTCTCAAATATAGGAACATACAAATGCTACACCCATGAATAACAAGGGTGAATTTTATTGTAATCTACAGTTACAGAGGAGAAAGCTGAAGCTCAGAAAAGCAAAGTTATGTACCCTGCCACACGTCTAGTAAATGAGAGAGCCTTTCAACCGAGGTCTGAAAAACTCCAAGCCTGTTTTCTTTCTTCTACAACACAGCATCTCCCAGCCAGTCTAGCAGAGTGAATGGTCTGAATTGTTGGAACTACTTTAATAAAAACTAATTTTACTATAATCTTGATTAGAACAAAAAATTTTAAAGTCTGACTCCTAGCCTTGATTTGGCAACTAACCAGTTGTGAGGTTTTATATAGTCATCTTAACCTTTCTGGTATTCAATTTCTTCACTATAGAAATGAACCACTTGTCAGGTTTTAATGAGCTCCAAGGTCCTATAGTCTATAAAAGCATTGCTAAATAGATTCGCTGCCAGGAAAAGCTGTGTGTGTAATTGCATACAAGTATATGCTGCAAGGTAATTAAGAATTGTTGTTGTGTTGTTTTTCATTTAATTCGGTCAAATGCCCCTCATGCAGTTGGATTGCAATATTAATGTGCTTACTAAGCACTTGTGTTGTAAGCATCTTAAGAATGAACTTCAGTTTATTCTACACCTAAATCACCCTGATTTTAATTTGATAGAGCTAAACTTAAGCTGCTTTACTATAGTATTTGAACAATGAATACTGAATATAAGTGGGCTCTGCAACAGCACTGGGTATATTCAGTTATAGTTCTCTTTCTCTTCACGTAACCAGCGAAGAATACTTCAAGTTCACGCAATTTCCTCACCCACCTCTTGATATCCATCTAAATTATCATATCTTCTAGACCTGTGTTTCTCAAACCCTGCTGCACATAACAACCACAGTATGTAGAGAACTCAAATATAGATGGTGCATTGAAGCACAGACAGGCTACCTAACTTGCCAAAGTTATATAGCTGGGAATAAAGCTAATTAGATCTGGCTCTAAGACCAGCTTTTTACTGCTACACTATACCGCCTCAACCAAGAAGCTTTTAGAAAATAGATTACTGGGCACCACCTGGTACCTGCAAAATCACAATTCCAGGAACATGTCTGTGTGTGTGTCAGTGTGTGTGTTCAATGTTCCCAAGTTGCTCTAATGGGGCTGCTTTCAATGCATGGAAATCACTAAACTAGACTACCAAAAAAAAAAAAAAAGGAAAGGGAAGGAAAGGAAAGGAAAGAAAAGGAAGGAAGGAAGGAAGGAAGGAAGGAAGGAAGGAAGGAAGAAAGAAAAAGAAAAAAGAAAAAACTCTGATTGCAAATGGAAGAACTCAATGTCCAAGCATTTGGTCTTCTGATGAGAGACCTATCATACAATAGCTTTGTGTAATTCAGAGATGAACTTAATATACAATTTGTGTATTTGTACAATTTGTAAGCATCAATTACTTTTCTGTGAACCCTGAGAAAAAGCCAGGATTTTTCTTATGACTGTAGTTTCATATGTGGGAGAACTGAAATGTCCTCAGGAAGTAAGACGAGTCCAACACAAGCTGACAGCATAATGTCATGAAAAGAACAAAGGCTTTGCAGTCACAGCAAACAGAAGCTAAAATCCTAGCTTTGCCACTTGTGAAAGCATATGAAACAGGCAAATTATTTAAATCTCCCTGTACCTTAGTTTCCTTATTTATCAACAGAGGATATAATAATAGGAACCACTTCCACAAGACTATAGGAAGCAGTATGGCATGAGAGCTAGGAGTGGATTTAAATCTCAGCTCTGCCACCTACTTCTCTGAGATGAAGTTCCTCCCTCATCTTTGAAAAGAGGATTCCAAGACTGTCCACAATAGATAGAGGTAAGGAGTAAACGAGATAGTGCATGCATTATTACCAGTAGTATTAGGATTGCTGTGGTGATTAGATCAAACCTTTGTAATGAAACTAACCCAAGAAAAAAAATTTTTAATATTACTTTCTCATTTTTTAACCTTATATCTGGCTAGAAAGCATCCACACTGGATGTGCTCAGAAACCCATATACCATCAGAGATTGAAAAGCCAAGGCAGACGAGAATTTTGAAGGCATGTTTCATAACTGTAAAATAATCCTAAAATATCCAGTGTCCCTACAGTTGGTATTTTTTAAATGCCCAGGTAGAAAACAATATAAGGTATTTCAAAAAATTAAAAATAAAACTATTATATGATCCAGCAATTCCATTTCTGGGTATACATCTGAAGGATATGAAATCACTATATCAGAGAGATACACTCCCATGTTCATTGCAGCATTATTTGTAATAGTCAAGACATGGAAACAACCCTAAGCATCCACTGATGGATAAATGCATGGAGAAAACGTGGTATGTATATAATATATAATATATAAGGGAACATTATTCAACTTTAAAAAAGAAGGGGATCCTGCCATTTATAACTCTGGATGAAACTTGATGTTAAGTGAAATAAGTCAGAGAAAGAAAGACAAATGTTGTATCATCTTACTTGTATGTGGCATCTGAAAAAAACAAAATTCAGAAACAGAGTAGATTGGTGCTTGCTGGAGGCAGAGGAGGGAATGGATGAAGGTGATCTAAAGGGTACAAATATCCAGTTATAAGATAAGTTTTATTTATTTATTTGTTTATTTATTTATTTATTTATTTATTTATTTATTTATTTATTTTTGAGAGAGAGAGAGAGAGAGAGAGAGAGAGAGAGCATGCATGTGAGCAAGGGACAGGAGGGGGATGGGGATAGGGAAGGGCAGAGAAAAAGGGAGACAGAGAATCCCAGGCAGGCTCTGAGCTGTCAGCCCAGAGCCTGATATGGGGCTCAAGCTCACAAACCATGAGATCAAGACCTGAGCATCCTGAGCAGAAATCAAGAGTCAGAAGCTTCATAGACTAAGCTGCCCTGTGCCCCAAGATGTTGTTTATGCATAGCCATGTGACCAAGTTAACAATAGTGTATTGAATATTTGAAAGTTGCTAAGAGAGTAGATCTTCAAAGTTCTACACACACACACACACACACACACACACACACACACAAAACTGGTGTTAACTAATCTTACAATGGTCTTCACCTTGAAATACATACATATATCAAATCTTCATGCTGTACACCTTAAATGTACACAATTATATCTCAATAAATCTGGAGAAACAAAAAAAGATCTAGGGTGAACATTTCAAGGATTAACCTCTGCTCATTACCATCGCCCCTACCAGAACCACACATGCCACTACTTAAAAGACCACCCTCTCAACTACCTCTCTCACTGTGTCCCACTGTGTCCCACTGACAACTTGTTATTACCAAACATGCCAAGTATTTTGCTTCTCTGTGCCTACACTCCTGCTCTCTTTTTCTGCCTAGAATGTAACCCACAAACTCCATCTTCACCCAGTGAAATCTAACTTGCTCCTATAAAATCTGGCCAAATGCTATTTCTCCTTTCCCTAAATTTCCCAGTCAGAATGCATCATTCCCTCCACTGGGCTCCCACAGAACAATTATCTGTGTATACTTCTATTACTAATCCTAGTCACTAATTCATTCTGATATATCTTGATAATTGGCAATTTTTAGTGGTTGACTTTCCACTAGGTTTCAAGCTGCCTGGTGGGAGGGAATTTATCTTACATATCTTCATTTTTTTCTCACAGAGACTGAACTGCTCTCTTGCGTGCAGTGGATATTCAACACAAATTTGTTGAAACAATATGTATACACTGCAGATCACCATGGCCATGGATAGAGCCCAAAACAAAACCCAATTCAAACATGTGATGCGTGTCATGACACCCTTAACTCAGTTTGTGGCACACACTAAATGAAAATATGCTCTGAAAAATAAAGTGTAAAATCTTTAGTATCTGAAAAATAGACTAGTGCAAAACTGAGTCTAGGTCATATGTAGTAAAATGGCAGTTTAAAAAGCCATTCTCCCATATAAAGATTTTATAGTTTAATGTATTGTAATGCAGATCCAATAAAATGTCCACCATTTTAATTAAAATTTTTTTTAACATTTTCTTTTATTTTTTGAGAGATAGAGCATGAGCAGGGGAGAGGCAGAGAGAGAGGGAGACACAGAATCCAAAGCAGGCTCCAGGCTCTGAGCTGTCAGCAGAGAGCCCAACGCGGGGCTCGAACCCACGAACTGCGAGATCATGACCTGAGCCAAAGTCAGACACTTAACGGATTGAGCCACCCAGACACCCCTACCATTTTCATTTTTTAATATTTGAAGACATACAGGGTAATATCCCAGGACAGAGACTAATTTTTCAGTGCAGGTGCTGTGAAAATTATCCACTTTTCATATGATACTTTACCCTGACCCTTTTGACAAGTTTTTAAAATTATACATAACTAGATTTCAGTCACAAACAAAAAGGGGAAGGGGAAGGGGAAGGGGAAGGGGAAGGGGAAGGAAAGGGAAGGGAAGGGAAGAAACCTGGTGTGAAAATGAAGAGGAAATCCAACCATGGCTAAATATAACATCTTCTCTACCTTGATATTCCTTAAAGAAATTATATGATGAAATAATGTTTGAGCTGCTTCTCTAACAGTAGCATTTACTTACTTGCACAATACTTTTTTCTTTTTCTTACATACAATAATACTTATGCAGAGATACTTCCTCATACAATACTTCCTCATACAATAATACTTATGCAGAGATATTATTTAGACGAATGCCTCTCAGGGTCCCCTTTCAGGTGATCCACTAGGTAGAAACTATTTTCGTAGCATCATTAAAGCTGTATTTGCCTCTTCTACTATATTGATATTTGCACTGATGGTTAAAATAAAAGGGAAAAAAAGGCAATGGAGGGTAAAACTGCTGATATCTTAGTATGAAGAAGGCAGTGGAGCCAAGCTACACTAGTTGTGGGTATATTCCTCTTTGCTACACACTTGCAGTAAAAAAAACAAACAAACAAACAAAAACAAAACCAAAAAACCAAAAAACAGTTTTGCTGAGGAATAGCTTTGATGAAGCAGTAAAATTTATTGATTTTTAATGTCTTGACTGGAATAAAAAGCTTCATAATAACTTGCATGATGAAATGTAAAGTACACACAGAGCACTTCTGTCACAGACAGGATGATGTTTGACTCCAGGAAAGCGAGGTGACGGGGGCACCTATGTGATCATTCCAGTTGGGAGTGGAACTAGGCACCTTGTAAATGGCACAGCATTTTTACTTGGAAAACTACTGACAGATTAACCACAATTACAGGACTTGGGTATTTGGAAGTTTTTTCTCAAAAATGAACAAAGTAAACCTGTTAGAAATTTTGGCCGATGATAAATCTTGAGCTTTCAAGTAAAAATCAGTATCCCCCACAACTCTTATCAGACTTATTTCTGATCAGACTTTCTGATTATATTGATGGTGATATTAACAAATATAATGTTGGGGCACTGAGTGGATCATTTAAGTGTCAGACTCTTGATTTTGGCTCAGGTCATGATCTCATGGTTCGTGGGTTCGAACCCTGCGTCGGGTTCTGCACTATGCGGGGTTCTCTCTCTCCCTCTCTCTCTGCCCCTCCCCTGTTCATGCTCTCTCTATCAACATAAATAAATAAACTTTATTTAAAAAAACAAATATAATGTTTTGGTATTATGTAATAAAATGTTCCAACAGTTGAAACAGATGTGTAACTCAGTGAGCCAATGTTATCGAAAAATTTCAAAATCTTTCATAGTTAAAGGATTCATTCAAAGCACAACATAGACCAATAGATTTTAAGTTGAATGATATAGTCTCATATTCTAAATTGGAACTAACACTTATGAAATAATATTTGTCAAATTGTGGTATGGTATCAATGATAATCTAAAAAACTATTAACATACTTTTCTCTTTCGGGGCATTTGGGTGGCACAGTCAGTTGAGCACCTGACTTTGGTTCAGGTCATGACCTCACTGTTCATGAGTTTGAGCTCTGTGTCAGGCTTGGGGCTGTCCGTCCAGAACCTGCTTCGGATCCTCTATCCCCCTCTCTTTCTGCCCTTCTAGGGCTCATGTTCTCTCAAAAAATAAATAAACATTAAAAAAATAATAAAAAGCATACTCTTCCCTTTCACTATGTATCTGTGAGAGACCAGATTTTTTTTCAATATTCTTCACTTAGAATTTCAAATTGCAACAGATTGAATGCAATAGAAATGAGAATGCAAACTCTATTCTATTAGTCCACACATTAAAGAGATTTGTAAAAGTGTCAAAAATACTGTTCTTCTCATAAAACTTTTTCTTCTTGTAAAATAATCATTTTCATTGAAACATTATTTATATCAAAATGTAGTTGGTTTATTATGATTTTCAGTGAATTAATATACAAATATTTTAAGTTTTATCATTTTCAAGTTCTAGTGTGGATAATCAATACATATAATACATAAAAACAAAGGCTTTTGGGGGTTCTTAATAATTTTATGTGTAAAAGTGCTAGGACCAAAATGTTTGCAAACTTCTGATTTAGAAAATATATGTTAGGAATCTACATAACTTGATAGAAAAGAGACAAATTCTCTGGCAATGCTATTTCTCTTTCTGTTGAGTAGGAATCTTGCTATACAGATTCAAGGATCTATATGCCATTTATTCAACAACTATTTCTCAGTTCCTGCTATGGGCCAGGTGCAATAGGGAAAAATAAAAACATAAGACATGGGTCCTGTCATCAGAACACTCAGTTTCCATCACTATCCATACAATGATATATCTTTCTATATATTCCCATTTCTCTTCCGCATTGAAAGATGTGTGTTTGACTTTGTGTCTGTGTGCCTGAGTGTATTTGGTGGCTGCCTCCTATACATCTTCACTTGGATGATCCTCAGAGAGCTCTAATATGTCCAAAATTGAAACCATTCACTAAATTGCATATGCTCAATTAATGGTGATTATTGCCCTTATGCTCTGCTTTTTCCCCTAACATTAACACTAGGTAAATGTAAAACATGAAGAGCTTTTTTTTTAAACTTTTGTGATGGCAAATCATAGCTGTGAAATTTCATTCCTTTTGATTTTATTCCATGGTACAACCTCTGTTTGTAAACCTATTCTCCCTAACACATGATTATTGAATTTCTTCCTGTACACCGAATTTTCATAAATTGTTGCTCTTATCTTCTACTTCTCTCCTTCCAAATATTAAATTAAATGTCATCCTCACAATAAAAAGCAATTCTGACTATATTCCATATATTCAGTATATACTCTACTTAAGACTTCATTGTAATTCATTAGCAAAACTAAGAAACAGATAGATTGTACACTTGTATCTTCTGAAAATTCTCTTATTGATTTGCACACATTCATCTCCCTAAAGAAAGCTAAGAGAGGACTGCTTCTTAAAATGGCAAAGAGGCCCTTATCATAAAATGCTATAATCAGAGTTCTAATGTGGTTATTTAAAATAGATGAGGTACATATATTTTTAAACTTACCATGGAAAACCTCAAAAGGAAAATCTAGGAGAATTGAGTCATATTTTAAATACTACACTCCCTGTGAATTAGACAAAAAATAATAAAAACTAACCTTTGAAGTATGTCCATAGCCACAGAAATACTTCCCTATTTTAACACAGCATTCACATTACAAAAATTATATCAATAAATCATAAGAGTTATTAAATGTTACCTAAGATTATACATTTTTCAGAATGGAAGGCTATAGATTTATCAATAACAAGGAAATTCACTCAGTGTTGCATGGAATAAACAATGAAATTTTCTGATTTAGATATTATTGCCTTACTGAGACATCGTAACTACTGCTCTAAAAGTTAAAAATTTTATAATTAGTAACAGAAAGTTAAATTAACATTTTTAACATCTAAAATTCTCAATAAAACACAAAATATACTGATGAGCAGTTATCTTTCACACAAGGTATACATAATCAAAATTGTGTTTCTATTTTCTAGTTTTGTACATATTTTGTAACAAAGAATATAAAGGAAACATAGAACACGTGTTTATTCATACTAGTTTGTTTTGCTTGTTAAGTTTTAATGCCTATATTTTTAACTCCTAATTGAAATATAAGCTTTTATAGAGCACCGTGCTAGTCGAATCATATCTTTGAACACCAATGTGTGTGTTCACTGTTCTCCACACAGTACACATTCAGCGTGATTAAATGTCAAATCACACTTCAGTTTACCTCGGAATGCTTGGTAACAAAAGATAGTCGTTATGTATTGATGTTACTTTTACAGAGACAGATGACTTGTGTATGATACGCTCTTACTGTCTTCATTATAACTCCCTCTGCAAGAATATTTTGTTGGGCAAACAAACCATTTACATTTGAATTTAAAAATGTTGAAAGGCATACATTTGCTAGCTACTAGCCCCATCTTCTGTGGTCTTAATCTCCTTCCAATTTTATACATTTACATGACCTGTTCAGCTAGTCCCTCTAAAAAGATCAGATCCTTTGGTTCAGATAAAGATTTACAATCAGGACCAAATAATTCATTTGATGATAACTTACTAGAAATATAATCCTCATAACACAGCAAGAAACTACAACGACTCTCTTTTGCTTACAGTAGCAGATCTAAATCATTCTACTTGGTTTTCACTAATATCCATATTCTCATGCCAACATATTAGCCAATCTTATTTCTCATTACTCACCAAAAAAAAAAAAATACTTACAATATCCTGTCCAGTTTTTTCATGCTTACATTTCTTATGATACTAATTACATGCCTATAAAGTTCTTCCAATTTTCCCCAATTATGGAAACACTACTTGTTCTTTTCTCCTCCCTTTAGTTTTGTTTCAGGTGAAAAAAAAAGAAAGAAATACAAATACAATTGAAGAATAGTGAACTTTTTCCAACCCCTCTCCTCTCCTCTCCTCTTTGCTTCCCAGAGATAACCACCATCCTAGGTATTTATCACTCCTATGTATGTTTTAATTCATTTTATACATGTGTCTGTCTATCTGTATAGAAATATATCCTATGTATTAATGTTTATATAATTATAGTTTTATTGTATCATATGTCACACTATACTGCAGCTAGTTTATATAGCTCATGTTTTCTAGATTTATCCAGGTTGGTATGTCATACCAAATGGTAAAAGATGGAATTATTTCAGACAAAGATAAAGAAAAGCAAGGATGCATGATTTTGCTACCGTTATTCAACATTGTACTAGAGGTCCTAGTCAGTATTACAAAGCAGAAAGAAAAACTGAACAGCATACATATATGAAAGGAAAAAGTAATACTGTCTTTATTTATAGACAATATGATTGTTTATGTAGAAAAGCCTATGGAAACTAAAAAAACATAGCTAAAATGTGAGTTAATAATGATTGCTTCATAGAAAGTGAGAATACAAAAAGTAATATTTCTACTAGCAACAAGAATTTAGACATGGAAATTTAAAAAACTAATTGCATTTACAAGAAAGACTATCAAGCATATGAAATTATTGGTGTAAATTTAACAAAATATGTGCAACATCTTTACAATGAAAACTACACCATAGAGAGAAATTTAAAAATATCTAAATAAATGGAAAGATATACCATGTGCATAGATGAAAAGATTCAGTGTTTTTAAGATGTCAGTTTTCTCCAAATTGAGCTACAGATTCAATTCTATCCCAATTAAAATCATAGAGGTCTTTTTTTACAAATTGACAAATTCTAAAATTGATATGTAGATGCAAAAGACAGACTAGTAATTTTTAAAAACAAAAAATTTACTACCTGACTTCAAAACCTAATCTAAAGCTACTGTAATCAAGACAGTGTGAAATTAGCATAAGCATAAACATATAAACATATGGAACAAGATAGCAAGTCCAGACATATACTCACACATATGTGTTCAAATGATTTTCAGCAAAAGGATATTCAATGGGAAATGGGAAGTCTGTTCAAAAAATGGTGGCAGAACAACAAACAGGATGAGTATATTTTAAGAAATGAACCCCAAACCTTACTTTATACCATATTCAAAAATTACCTTTCTATTGATCATAGACTCAAATGTAAGAGGTAAAACTATTAAACTTCCGGGAGAAACTTTTGTAATCCTGAGTTAGACACAAATTTCTTAGCTAGGACAAAAAAGGTAAGATGGATAAAATAAAAGGTTGATAAGCTGGCCTTCACCAAAATTAAAAATGTTTGTCAAATGACAGCATTATAAAAATGAAAAGAGAGGATTCTGGGAAGATGGCGGCGTAGGAGGACGCTGGGCTCACCGCGCGTCCTGCTGATCACTTAGATTCCACCTACACCTGCCTAAATAACCCAGAAAACCGCCAGAGGATTAGCAGAACAGAGTCACCGGACCCAAGTGCAGACGAGAGGCCCATGGAAGAGGGTAGGAAGGGCGGCGAGGCGGTGCGCGCTCCACGGACTGGCGGGAGGGAGCCGGGGCGGAGGGGCGGCTCGCCGGCCAAGCAGAGCCCCCGAGTCCGGCTTGCAAAAGCGGAGGGGCCTGACGGACTGTGTTCCGACAGCAAGCGCGACTTAGAGTCTGGGAGGTCATAAGTTAACAGCTCTGCTCGGAAAGCGGGAAGGCTGGAGGACAAAGGGAGGGTGAGCTGCGGAGCCCCCGGACGACAGAGCTCAGTTTGGCGGGGAACAAAGACGCTAGCCAGCGCCATCTCCCCCGCCCATCCCCCAGCCAAAATCCCAAAGGGAACCGGCTCCGGCCAGGGAAATTGCTTGTTCCGCGCGAACACCCAACTCTGTGCTTCTGCGGAGCCAAACCTCCGGCAGCGATCTGACTCCCTCCGGCTGCCACAGGGCCCCTCCTGAAGTGGATCACCTAAGGAGAAGCGAGCTAAGCTTGCCCCCCCTGCCGCCGTGCACCTTGCCTTCCCACCCCAGCTAATACGCCAGATCCCCAGCATCACAAGCCTGGCAGTGTGCAAGTAGCCCAGACGGGCCACGCCACCCCACAGTGAATCCCGCCCCTAGGAGAGGGGAAGAGAAGGCACACACCAGTCTGACTGTGGCCCCAGCGGTGGGCTGGAGGCAGACATCAGGAGTGACTGCGGCCCCGCCCACCAACTCCAGTTATACACCACAGCACAGGGGAAGTGCCCTGCAGGCCCTCACCACACCAGGGACTATCCAAAATGACCAAGCGGAAGAATTCCCCTCAGAAGAATCTCCAGGAAATAACAACAGCTAATGAGCTGATCAAAAAGGATTTAAATAATATAACAGAAAGTGAATTTAGAATAATAGTCATAAAATTAATCGCTGGGCTGGAAAACAGCATACAGGACAGCAGAGAATCTCTTGCTACAGACATCAGGGGACTAAGGAACAGTCACGAGGAGCTGAAAAATGCTTTAAAGGAAATGCAAAACAAAATGCAAACCACCACGGCTCGGATGGAAGAGGCAGAGGAGAGAATAGGTGAACTAGAAGATAAAGTTATGGAAAAAGAGGAAGCTGAGAAAAAGAGAGATAAAAAAATCCAGGAGTATGAGGGGAAAATTAGAGAACTAAGTGATACACTAAAAAGAAATAATATACGCATAATTGGTATCCCAGAGGAGGAAGAGAGAGGGAAAGGTGCTGAAGGGGTACTTGAAGAAATAATAGCTGAGAACTTCCCTGAACTGGGGAAGGAAAAAGGCATTGAAATCCAAGAGGCACAGAGAACTCCCTTCAGACGTAACTTGAATCGATCTTCTGCACGACATATCATAGTGAAACTGGCAAAATACAAGGATAAAGAGAAAATTCTGAAAGCAGCAAGGGGTAAACGTGCCCTCACATATAAAGGGAGACCTATAAGACTCGTGACTGATCTCTCTTTTGAAACTTGGCAGGCCAGAAAGAATTGGCACGAGATTTTCAGGGTGCTAGACAGCAAAAATATGCAGCCGAGAATCCTTTATCCAGCAAGTCTGTCATGTAGAATAGAAGGAGAGATAAAGGTCTTCCCAAACAAACAAAAACTGAAGGAATTTGTCACCACTAAACCAGCCCTACAAGAGATCCTAAGGGGGACCCTGTGAGACAAAGTACCAGAGACATCACTACAAGCATAAAACATACAGACATCACAATGACTCTAAACCCATATCTTTCTATAATAACACTGAATGTAAATGGATTAAATGCGCCAACCAAAAGACATAGGGTATCAGAATGGATAAAAAAACAAGACCCATCTATTTGCTGTCTACAAGAGACTCATTTTAGACCTGAGGACACCTTTAGATTCAGAGTGAGGGGATGGAGAACTATTTATCATGCTACTGGAAGCCAGAAGAAAGCTGGAGTAGCCATACTTATATCAGACAAACTAGACTTTAAATTAAAGGCTGTAACAAGAGATGAAGAAGGACATTATATAATAGTTACAGGGTCTATCCATCAGGAAGAGCTAACAATTATAAATGTCTATGCGCCGAATACCGGAGCCCCCAAATATATAAAACAATTACTCATAAACAGAAGCAACCTTATTGATAAGAATGTGGTAATTGCTGGGGACTTTAACACCCCACTTACAGAAATGGATAGATCATCTAGACACACGGTCAATAAAGAAACAAGGGCCCTGAATGAGACACTGGATCAGATGGACTTGACAGATCTATTTAGAACTCTGCATCCCAAAGCAACAGAATATACTTTCTTCTCGAGTGCACATGGAACATTCTCCAAGATAGATCATATACTGGGTCACAAAACAGCCCTTCATAAGTTTACAAGAATTGAAATTATACCATGCATACTTTCAGACCACAATGCTATGAAGCTTGAAATCAACCACAGGAAAAAGTCTGGAAAACCTCCAAAAGCGTGGAGGTTAAAGAACACCCTACTAACGAATGAGTGGGTCAACCAGGCAATTAGAGAAGAAATCAAAAAATATATGGAAACAAACGAAAATGAAAATACAACAATCCAAACGCTTTGGGACGCAGCGAAGGCAGTTCTGAGAGGAAAATACATTGCAATCCAGGCCTATCTCAAGAAACAAGAAAAATCCCAAATACAAAATCTAACAGCACACCTAAAGGAATTAGAAGCAGAACAGCAAAGGCAGCCTAAACCCAGCAGAAGAAGAGAAATAATAAAGATCAGAGCAGAAATAAACAATATAGAATCTAAAAAAACTGTAGAGCAGATCAACAAAACCAAGAGTTGTTTTTTTGAAAAAATAAACAAAATTGACAAACCTCTAGCCAGGCTTCTCAAAAAGAAAAGGGAGATGACCCAAATAGATGATATCATGAATGAAAATGGAATTATTACAACCAGTCCCTCAGAGATACAAACAATTATCAGGGAATACTATGAAAAATTATATGCCAACAAATTGGACAACCTGGAAGAAATGGACAAATTCCTGAACACCCACACTCTTCCAAAACTCAATCAGGAGGAAATAGAAAGCTTGAACAGACCCATAACCAGCGAAGAAATTGAATCGGTTATCAAAAATCTCCCAACAAATAAGAGTCCAGGACCAGATGGCTTCCCAGGGGAGTTCTACCAGACGTTTAAAGCAGAGATAATACCTATCCTTCTCAAGCTATTCCAAGAAATAGAAAGGGAAGGAAAACTTCCAGACTCATTCTATGAAGCCAGTATTACTTTGATTCCTAAACCAGACAGAGACCCAGTAAAAAAAGAGAACTACAGGCCAATATCCCTGATGAATATGGATGCCAAAATTCTCAATAAGATACTAGCAAATCGAATTCAACAGCATATAAAAAGAATTATTCACCATGATCAAGTGGGATTCATTCCTGGGATGCAGGGCTGGTTCAACATTCGCAAATCAATCAACGTGATACATCACATTAACAAAAAAAAAGAGAAGAACCATATGATCCTGTCAATCGATGCAGAAAAGGCCTTTGACAAAATCCAGCACCCTTTCTTAATAAAAACCCTTGAGAAAGTCGGGATAGAAGGAACATACTTAAAGATCATAAAAGCCATTTATGAAAAGCCCACAGCTAACATCATCCTCAACGGGGAAAAACTGAGAGCTTTTTCCCTGAGATCAGGAACACGACAGGGATGCCCACTCTCACCGTTGTTGTTTAACATAGTGCTGGAAGTGCTAGCATCAGCAATCAGACAACAAAAGGAAATCAAAGGCATCAAAATTGGCAAAGATGAAGTCAAGCTTTCGCTTTTTGCAGATGACATGATATTATACATGGAAAACCCAAGAGACTCCACCAAAAGTCTGCTAGAACTGATACATGAATTCAGCAAAGTTGCAGGATACAAAATCAATGTACAGAAATCAGTTGCATTCTTATACACTAACAATGAAGCAACAGAAAGACAAATAAAGAAACTGATCCCATTCACAATTGCACCAAGAAGCATAAAATACCTAGGAATAAATCTAACCAAAGATGTAAAGGATCTGTATGCTGAAAACTATAGAAAGCTTATGAAGGTAATTGAAGAAGATTTAAAGAAATGGAAAGACATTCCCTGCTCATGGATTGGAAAAATAAATATTGTCAAAATGTCAATACTACCCAAAGCTATCTACACATTCAATGCAATCCCAATCAAAATTGCACCAGCATTCTTCTCGAAACTAGAACAAGCAATCCTAAAATTCATATGGAACCACAAAAGGCCCCGAATAGCCAAAGGAATTTTGAAGAAGAAGACCAAAGCAGGAGGCATCACAATCCCAGACTTCAGCCTCTACTACAAAGCTGTCATCATCAAGACAGCATGGTATTGGCACAAAAACAGACACACAGACCAATGGAATAGAATAGAAACCCCAGAACTAGACCCACAAACGTATGGCCAACTCATCTTTGACAAAGCAGGAAAGAACATCCAATGGAAAAAAGACAGCCTCTTTAACAAATGGTGCTGGGAGAACTGGACAGCAACATGCAGAAGGTTGAAACTAGACCACTTTCTCACACCATTTACAAAAATAAACTCAAAATGGATAAAGGACCTAAATGTGAGACAGGAAACCATCAGAACCTTAGAGGAGAAAGCAGGAAAAGACCTCTCTGACCTCAGCCGTAGCAATCTCTTACTCGACACATCCCCAAAGGCAAGGGAATTAAAAGCAAAAGTGAATTACTGGGACCTTATGAAGATAAAAAGCTTCTGCACAGCAAAGGAAACAACCAACAAAACTAAAAGGCAACCAACGGAATGGGAAAAGATATTTGCAAATGACATATCGGACAAAGGGCTAGTATCTAAAATCTATAAAGAGCTCACCAAACTCCACACCCGAAAAACAAATAACCCAGTGAAGAAATGGGCAGAAAACATGAATAGACACTTCTCTAAAGAAGACATCCAGATGGCCAACAGGCACATGAAAAGATGTTCAGCGTCGCTCCTTATCAGGGAAATACAAATCAAAACCACACTCAGGTATCACCTCACGCCAGTCAGAGTGGCCAAAATGAACAAATCAGGAGACTATAGATGCTGGAGAGGATGTGGAGAAACGGGAACCCTCTTGCACTGTTGGTGGGAATGCAAATTGGTGCAGCCACTTGAAAACAGTGTGGAGGTTCCTCAGAAAATTAAAAATAGACCTACCCTATGACCCAGCAATAGCACTGCTAGGAATCTACCCAAGGGATACAGGAGTACTGATGCCTAGGGGCACTTGTACCCCAATGTTCATAGCAGCACTCTCAACAATAGCCAAATTATGGAAAGAGCCTAAATGTCCATCAACTGATGAATGGATAAAGAAATTGTGGTTTATATACACAATGGAATACTACGTGGCAATGAGAAAAAATGAAATATGGCCTTTTGTAGCAACGTGGATGGAACTGGAGAGTGTGATGCTAAGTGAAATAAGCCATACAGAGAAAGACAGATACCATATGGTTTCACTCTTATGTGGATCCTGAGAAACTTAACAGGAACCCATGGGGGAGGGGAAGGAAAAAAAAAAAAAAAAAAAGGACGTTAGAGTGGGAGAGAGCCAAAGCATAAGAGACTGTTAAAAACTGAGAACAAACTGAGGGTTGATGGGGGGTGGGAGGGAGGGGCGGGTGGGTGATGGGTATTGAGGAGGGCACCTTTTGGGATGAGCACTGGGTGTTGTATGGAAACCAATTTGTCAATAAACTTCATATAAAAAAAAATGAAAAGAAAAAATATTTGTGTGAAATATATATACATATTTATTTGTGTATATTTATATAAAATAAGACTCATTTCTAGAATAAAAAACTTTTACAATTCAATAATAAGAAATTAATTCAGGGGTGCCTGGGTTGCTCAGTTGGTTAAGCCCTGGACTCTTGACTTTGGCTCAGGTCATGACCTCACGGCTGGTTCATAGGTTTGAGACCTGCGTCGGTCTCTGTGCTGCCTTCTTGGGGTTCTCTCTCTCTCTCTCTCTCTGTCTCTCTTTCTCTCTCTCCTCTCTCTGCCCCTCTCTCTTTCTCTCTCTCTCAACATAAATAAACTTTAAAAAAATAAATCAAATCAGTTTTTAAAATGAGTAAGAGATTTGAAGAAACAATCAAAGAAGATACAGAAATGGCAAATTAGCATATGGAAAAATACATAAGACAATTAGTAATCAGAGAAATGAACACATGCAGGGTAGATTCACAGTGAGAAATCACTATACACCCACTAGTATGCCTAAAATTAAAATGACTGACATTATCAAGTGTTGGAGAAGAGTGCAGCAACTGGAACGGTCATACATTGCTGTTAGGAATGCAAAACGGAACAGTCACTTCAGAAAAACAGTTTGACAGTTTCTGATAAAGTTAAATATATTCTTCCCATACATTCCAGCAGTGCCACTCCAAACTATGTACCCAGGAGAAACAAAAACATATGTCCACACAAAAGTTGTACTTGTGTGTTTGTAGAAGCTTTATTCATAATGGAGGAAGCTGAAAATAATCCAGATTCCATCCACCAGTTAATTGAAACACAAATTGTGATATATTCATGAAAAAAAAAAAGGCAATGAACTATTGACAGACACAACGCAGGTAAATTGCAAAAGCTTTATGCTAAGTAGAAGAAGCCAGATACAAAAATTGCAAAATGTGTAATTCCATTTGTATTAATTTTTGAAAAGGCAAAAATATACTGACAGAAAGCAGATCAGTGGTTTCCAGGGAGGGATGAACTGAAAGAGGCAGGAAGGACCATCAAGAGTGATGAATATGTTCAATAACACGATTGTGGGGGTGGTTATCCAATTGTATTCATTCATAAAAAACACATCAAATTGTACACTTAAAACTAGTTGGCTTCATTGTATGTGCATTTTACAGCAATGAAGCTTATAAGGTAAAAATTACTGGGCCGGAAGGAACCTTAATTTCCATTTCTCAGCCTCAGTAAAGTCATGGATGTTAATATCCAAGACTCATAAATGACTGTAATGAACTTCCAAAAGATTTACCTTGACTTCACATTTATTTTATTCATTGTCTTCCAACTCTTGGAAACAACGTTTGTTGGTTTTTAATTTATTTTTTAATGTAATCTCCACCAATGTGGGGCTTGAACTCACAACTCCAAGATCAAGAGTCACCTGCTGTACCAACTGAGCCAGCCAGGGGTCCCAGAAATGACCTTTTATGGTTTTGGTGTTCCTTCAGTCAGTTTTCATTTTGTCTCACGTCACCTGCATAGCCACAGAGAACTAATCTGACTCCATGAGTCCCACTGTTCTATTGAAACTACAAATGTTCTTTGTTTTTTCTTTTAAATACACAGTTTTTTCACTAATAAGTTTCCCTCTGTTTCTACAATAGCAGTTATCATTACAGGTGGTTACCATAGTAATTACCATAACTACCACAGTCATTAGCCATGCACCTCTAGGCTAAGTAAGTCTCCCAGGGCTCAAGTCCTGGCTGTACCACTTTACTCGGTAGGTAAACTAGAGCCTATACTTCAGTTTCCTCATCTGCAGAAATAGGGATAAAAATTGTTCCTACTTCATCAGATTATTTTGAGGATTAAATGGGGTAATACACAAAAGATGCTTAAAAATATGCCTGGCACATCATAAGGACTCAATAAATGTTAGTATTTCTATTAGCCTATTTTTCCACTGAAAATTTCAGGAGAAATAAGAAAAATGCTATTGAATAAAATACAAAACTCAGATTTTAAATCCAGGAGTTATACTTTACTATAACTTTAAAAGTCAACAGAGTATGGAGCACCTGGGTGGCTCAGTTGGTTGAGCATCTGACTTCGGCTCAGGTCATGATCTTACGGTCTGTGAGTTCAAGCCCTGCGTCAGGCTCTGTGCTGACAGCTCAGAGCCTGGACCCTGCTTCAGATTCTGTCTCCCTTTCTCTCTGCCCCTCCCCTGCTCATGCTCTGTCTCTCTCTGTCTCAAAAATAAATTAAAAACATTTAAAAATTTTTTTAAAAAGTCAACAGAGTCATCCTCTACTTCTCAGTTTTGTAAGGCTTCTTTATTTTTTGTTATTGCTGTATTCTTAATTTCCTGGTTTATGTTACAATGGAGAGAGATAAATTAAACATTATGTTAGAAGGATATTTCTTATATCTATTACAACCTTCTATATCATGTATCTATGTTTGCATGGGTGTATGTATTTTAATTTATCTTAACCTAAATTTAGTTTGAGATTCTTTAAAGGACTTGCATTGAAGAGATTATTTGGATAGGAAAACTGGGAATACACAAGGTCTGCCTTGGCTTAACCTATCCTCCTCCTATAAAGGCCTCCAAGGAAACATGAATAAAGTATACAAAAGAAGTCACTTATTATTATTAGATTGGATTGGATTAGATTAGACTGCATTATTAGCTGTGACTTTGGCCACAAACTCCATGGTGGAACCTCACAAACTAGGGAAGACAATATGATATGGAGGAATCCTTGTCCATATGTTAGTTGAGAAAATGAACCAGCTACACAAGCAAGGTCTGGTTTGCCTTGAAGGAGGCCAACCTGCCCCTATCCTTCTCAGACCAGGATGGTGATCTTTTGTCAATAGCAAGAAAACACATCTACAGAACGAAAGCTAGATGGCTCTGGCCTGTTTAGAGAGATCATCCCAGCACCTCATTATCACTGCTCTTTCAGGGAACCCTCCACTGAGAGCCCTGTTTACTGCTTTTGGCCAGAGGATGACTCCACCCAGGAACACAGCATCAAAGTTCAAATCTGATCCATCCAAACCAACCTCTTTCTCCTTGGGCACATGGGACTCAATGATGACACAGAGTGCAGACAGTTTACTTTCCATATAAGCTCACAGCAGTTGTTGAAACTGCTGTGAAAATTAACATGTGACTAATCATTACCAGATAGAGTTTGCTATAGCATACTTGCCAACCACTGATATTATCATCTGGGAAATACTTGCAAGACAAAATATTTCCTCACTC
Source organism: Lynx rufus (assembly GCF_022079265.1). Taxonomy (NCBI): domain Eukaryota; kingdom Metazoa; phylum Chordata; class Mammalia; order Carnivora; family Felidae; genus Lynx; species Lynx rufus. The sequence goes on from NW_025814856.1 coordinate 144,156,725, forward strand.
TTCAGTAGTTGCATGTTCACAGTGTGAACTTTAAAGAAAACACGTTTAAAATCAGTACTTCCCAACTTCAGTGGAATGGAGTGCAAGCTCATGTAGAGCACATGCTTACACCCTGGGAGGCCTTCCTGAGTTTCTACTAAGTGTTTATACTACACGTGCCACTTTGAGAATTTGGGGGAAGTAGCATACTTTCTAGCAAAAAGGATCTGAGTCCATTGACAGAAGAATTCAGCATGGTAGTGACAAAAAGTCTCTTTTCTGCCTTAAGACTTTTATATTAGTTTTTTCCTAGGTTCTTGTCTTTTTCAGAATTCAGGTCTCAGTTTAAGTACCACCACTTTCGTGATGATGTCATCAAGTCACCGACTTCTCTATCTAATCAGCCGTGCCCTCCTCCTCCCAAGATAGTCTCTAGGTCAGCACCCTAATACTTCACATTTTGTAGTTATTTGTAAACAACTGCTTGCCCCACTGAACTGCATCCTCCTGAGGGCAGGGACTGCCTTTGTGTGCCACTGCTGGTGATGATCCTAATAAAGATAGTACAGAGTAGGCATTCATTAGCAATCTGTTGAATAAATAACCTGGTAAATGAATGAAGAATGAGCAATTTTAATAGGCTGCCTTGAGAACAATGACCTATTTCAGTTCCTTTGATATCTGGAGGATTAAACATAGAATTGAAAATTCTCAGTCTAGTCCCAATTCCTTAACTTCCTATCTGCAAGTTTTGAATATTTAACTTAACTTTTATACATTTATGTTATCAAATGGCATAAGAACACCCACTTACTTTTCCTCCCACATATGACTGTTAGGGCTAATGAGAGATGTGTGTGTGTGTGTGTGTGTGTGTGTGTGTGTGTGTGTGTGTGTATGTGTATATATATATATCCTGTTTGTATGTATACAAAAGTACTTTAAGATAAAAAGCATTAAGATGCCTAGGATTATTATTATTTTTCAACTCAAAGTAATTAGCCCTAAAAAAACTCAATATGGATAAACTTAAAATTTATCATCAAAAGAAAACTTCCACTGAGATACAAAATAAAACATCTGAGAAATTATTGTTATGGGCTTATCATCTTTACACATATACATTTGTTTGAATATAAATCTCAAATGCAAAAATTATTTTTCACCTCCAAAAACTAATAGAATTTTGGTGATTTAAAGTCCCTGATGACAGAAAATATGCTAAAGTTTTAAGCATTTAAATTGTTTTTCTCTAACCAGTACATAGCTCACTTTATTTGACCCCTACTACTCTACATTTCAAGTGATCTGAACCCATGCTGGAATTAATCAATTTTATGTCTCTGTGACATTCATTGTCTTTGCCAGGAAACCATGAAAAGTCTTTTTAGCCACAGTGATTAAGAAATCATATTCCTTGATTCACAAAAGGAAGTATTTGAAACCTTAGGAAATATCACTGGAGAACACCATGGCATTCAACATCTGATTCCTAATCCATATCAAATGACAGAGATGGAGAAGCTAATCAGGTATTATGATTTCAAAGAACTCTTGCATGTGCAGGGTTAATTTTTTATGTTAGGTTGAATTTCTAAGCGTGGTGCCTCGTACTATCAAATGAGGCCACAGATCACCTAAGCTGAACATATGGGCCATTAAGAATGAAGTATCTAAAATCTGCAGTAAATCGCTAAAATTTTCAAATAGTGCATTACACTCATCTACAAACACATCATGCCTAAGTTATGACACTTTAAAAATGTAGTAAAGAAGATGAATGTTGATCACAATACTCTGAACATTTCTGATTCTTAGCATTGTCAATTCTTAAGATTAACAAAAAATAATAAAATAGGTAGTGAAATGGCTCTGGAAGCATTTTTTGTAAATGCCAGACAAAGTTAACACAAGCTCAAATGTCATTTGATTTATCTGAGTCCTTGTTCAAAGATATGAAGCAATTAAAAAATTCTACTCTTCCTCAACCTCTATGGAGTTAGAAAGTTTATTTTGACAATGGCAAGGAAACATATCCTTTCTTTTTCCACCATGTCACTTTATTATTTTTGATTATTTTCTTTATTTCTATGTAAAGAGGAGTGTGTGTATGTATGTGCATGTGTGTGCGTGTGTGTGTGTGTGTGTGTGTGTGTGTGTGTGTGTGTGTAGTCCACTGTAAACTTAGAAACTTTTGGGATTAGAAATTTACTTTCTAGTTATATCTGTTGCAGAACTTAAAGCTATTCAGCTGAAACCATCCTTGAGTTTGCTAAAGGTGGTATTTAATTTTCATAAACATTTGTGCGTGGAGGTTACTAGAAAATTTATGGACTGGTTATTTTCTGCTTCAATACCAGTGAAGCACATTGCTATCATGCTCAAAAGCCAAAAGATGACTTCAAGTAATGCTTTAAAAAAATCCAACAGGAAATGGTGTTTGTTTACTCATACATTAGCATATAATTGTCCAAAGAAGTATTATTTAAATTACGCATCTGCTGCTCACTTTAAAGGCTCAGATGGTTCAAACTGATGAAGCACACAACCTGTAAAGGTATAAAAAGAAAATATTATGCAAACATTGCAATAAAAATCTCATTATTTTTTAACAATATCTGATAGTTTGTGCCCATATACAGCGTGTTTAAGAAGAAAGGAAAATCTTTCTCTCCCAAATCTACTAGTTAATTGCAGACTTTAATAGTGGGAAAATGCCATTCCCCTGCCTTATCCCAAATACTTTGTGTATAAAAAGTGTCAGTTCTCTTTTTGGTTTTGGTTGAAGTATATTGAGTAGGATCAAAAAGATATGCCGAACTAATTCTAATTTAACTACTACAGGGAAACGAATGTCCTGAAACGTAGTCTGACGCTTTTTTACAGAGGACCAGTGTCGTTTTAAAAGATAAACATGGGGATAGAAAAATCAGAGAGCACTTATTTCCAGAAATGTGTACAATGTGCAAAGCACTGAAAGTTTTCTCAAATGCCTCTTAGCATTCTAGAATACAATGATTCTCGAATTTGTGACAATTCTGACATGTTGTCATTAACAGCTAAATCAGGAAAAGAAATGTGCTTTCTTCCCCGGTAAAACAAAAGCATTACACACTAAAGAAAAAAAATTGCTAGGCCCTACATTGATGTTCTGTATATTTTGAAATTATCCTAGAGAAGTAGCTGGAAGAGTATAATTTCCTTCTCTCCACTTGCCAGGGTAGAGATGGATGGAGTTAGGCAACTGAGGAGTATTTTTTTCATGATCCTGATTAAAATTGAAACAGTCATGAGAATGCTGTTTCCTGGAAGGTGAAATATACTTCAGGAGTCACAGTTAATATCCATATTCTTTATTCAAATGCCCAACATCTGAACAGTGTATAAGTCCTATGTATCAATATTTTCACTGGGTAGTTTCTCAATTCAATTTTACTGATTTTATTTCTTTCACCATTTTTTAAATATTATATTTGTGCCCCTTCAGCCCCAATAATCACAGAAACAACCATAACAATAATAACATACACAATTACATTTGGGCCACAAAGAATGTTTGACTTTACTTCTAATGACATTTAAACAATTGAGTATGAACAAAAATCTTCAAGGAGTCAGCTGAAACTGTTTTCTATAATAATTTCTGAGATTAATTAAAAAATAATATTTTAGAACCATGATTTTGGCTGATGCCAATACAAAAATATGACCTCTAACCAAATTTAAAAAAAAAGTAAGTTCAACAAACAGTACTGGAACAACCAGACATCTACATGCAAAAAAATAAATCTAGACACAGACCTTATACCCTTCAGAAAAAAAAAACAACTCAAATTCAAAATAAAATTAAAACTATAAAACTCGTACACAGGAGAAAACCCAGATGATCCTGTATATGGTGATGACCTTTTAGATATAACACCAAAGGCATAATCCATAAAAGAAATATTTGATAAGATGGACTTCATTACAATTAAAACTTCCTGTCTGCAGAAGACAACACCAAGAGAATGAGAACACAAGTCAGACTAGGAGAAAATATTTACAAAAGATACATCTGATAAAGGACTATTATCCAAAATACATAAAGAATTCTTAAAAGTAAACAATAGGAAAATGAACAACACAAATAAACCTGGACAAGAGGCCTGAAAAGATACCTCAACAACGAAGATCTACAGATGGAAAATAATCTTATAAAAGATGCTTAACATTACAAGCCATTACAAATTAAGGCCACCGCATACCTATTAGAATATCTAGAATACAGAACACCGACAACAATCAATGCTGGCAAGGCATGTGAAGCAACAGGAACTCCCATTCATTGCTGGTAGATATCAAAGCTAGTACAGCCACTTTGGAAGATAGTTCGGCAGCTCCTTTCAAAACTAAATGTGATCTTACTATATGATCTGGCAATCCTGTTCTTTGGTATTGAACCAAATAATTAAAAAAAACCTAGATCCACACAAAAACCTGCGCATAAATGTTTATAGCAGCTTGGATCATAATTGCCAAAACTTGGAAGCAACCAAGATGTCCCTTAATAGATGAATAGATAAAAACACTGTAGTAGATCCAGACAATGGAATATTATTCATTGCTAAAAAGAAATGAGCAATCAAATGATGAAAAGACAAGCTTAAATGCATATTATTAAGTGAAATAAGCCAATCTGAAAAGCCTACATACTGTCTAATTTCAACTATATGACATTCTGGAAAAGGCAAAACTATGGAAATAGTAAAAAGATTGGTGGTTGCCATTGGTTGGGGGAAGAGAAGAATGAACAGGCAAAGCACAGAGGATTTTTAAGGCAGTGAAACCATTCTGTATGACATTATATTGGCAGATACGTGTTATTATACATTTGTCAAAACCCATAGAATACACATCAAGAATGAACTCTACATGTATTTTGATAACTATACATAATAGCCTAAAGGTGAATCACTATTCTTGAGTTGATAACTGGGAACAAAATGTAGCTTCTATCCACAGAGTTATATTTACATACCCAAACACATACAAACATTTTTGTCACAGAGATTTAACTAAGCAAACAATATGGGGTTGGGGGGGGGGCAATTACAAAAGTTCAGCTCCTTTCCAAAAGGAATGAAAATTTAAAAAATGAAAAAAAAGGAATCTTTTTTAACAACTTGTTACATATGCTATTTTTAGTTTCGATTTCAGTTGTGTATAAAACTATTCCAGGAGCAAAAGATATTTCCTTAATAGAGAAATTCACTCTGCTGGATATTTCCTGTTATCCTTCCAAAATACCCCTCATCCTGCTTTGGACCTGGGAGGCAAAAGTTTTATAGACTGTGTCAACTGGGCTCTTGATTTCTGTTTGTCTACAACAAAGATTTCTTGATTTCTGTTTTGTTTGTCTACAACAAGAGAGAAGAGCAAAAGATAGATAGGTAGGAAGAGAGGAGAGAGTATTTCTTCTGCTTCCTTCATTGTGTGGTCTGAGCAGTTGACTACATTCTTCAACTAAATGCCACAGATTTTACCTGGCAACTCTCACCTATAGGTATATCTGGTTTCTTCAGATTCTAGTAACCACTTCTTACCCTGTTCCTTTAGGTCTAGGGTGGTAAATCTCCCCACTGTTATGAGCCCGGGAGGATAGCACCTTTCCTTGTTGGTTTCCCTAAGCTCTGAAACATAACCTTTACTACACATTTCTCTGTTAGAAAAAAAAATGAACTCTGCAAACTTCAGATGATAATAATGTGTCAATGTAAGTTCATCGACTGTAACGAATATAGCACTCTGTTCCAGATATTGATAATGAGGGAAGCTGTGTATGGGTGAGCGCAAAAGGCAAAATGGGAACCCTTTGTACTTTCCACTCTGTTTTACCATGAACCTAACTTCTGGAAGTCTACTATTTCAAAAAATTATGAGAACATGACCAACATAAGATTATTGAATGTAATATTTTCTTTACCACTTTCTAGGAGATTATAGGTATTGTACTAAAATTTTAATTTTTCATATATTTTAAACCTCATTAATAGATATCAAATGTTATTATTTTATAAAATAATTCTTTGGGCTTTAAAAATTAAATACTGAATATATTCAAAGTAAATTTAAATAACTGAATCTAATGTTAATAGAGAGAAATAATGATAGGTATGTGCTTTACTTCCTCTTTATTAAAAATTGCAGTGAAATGAAGCCAAATGTGAAAGAGTACAGATTACATAATTTCATTTATAGGAGTATAAAGGCAGGTAACCTTTGTCTATGCTGTTAGAAGTCAGGAAAGTGACTAAAGGGAGCACAGGAGGGTTTTGAGGGACCAGTGGAGGATTCTGGGGTTTGGCTGGGTGTTCTGGATATTGGTCTGGGTGTTCTCAGTTTGCGAAAATTCATGGAGCTGTAGACTTTTTGCTATGCCTTTTCAAAAGTCAAAAAAAGAAGGCAGTAAACTTAGTTCTTCATTAAGTTTTGATAGAAGCAAAGAGGGGATAGAAATGAGGGTACAGAAATGTTTACATACGACTGCAGTTAGTATAAGGATAGAGATCTAAAAGGAAATTAAGAGAGCTCCAAGGACCCGGGAGGAATGGCCTTTTGGATGTATCACTCAACAGGCTAGAATTTCTTAGTGTTACTCATGAGCTAGGATAAATCATAGGGACACCTATGTAAGCTAGACATCCAGCAAGGAAAACAGAAGATCTGGGGAGTGTTAGAGCTTTCTTAAACAGGATGAAGAGTAAGGTAGGAATTAGTAAATATCTTTCTGGGAGACTTTTACCAGACCCTTACTACCTGCCAAAATGTGCATTTTCATTCCTGTTTGAATTACTATTAAAAGTGAATAGGGCTTCTGAGTTTTAACTAATTCTATAATGTGAAGTCCATCCTTCTGTGTTTTGTGGGCACAGACAACAGAATGGTTTGTTCACTGTACAACAGTTCTTTCTAGTGGAGGTGAGTGTGCCCAATGACCTCCAGCTAAATTTTTTGCACAGGTCATACGTGTCTCCTTTACAGCCTATGTCAAAGCGAGTTTCTGAAGAGTTTCTTAACATAGGAGGTATATTCCCGAACACATTCTCTGAACACAATTTCATGCAACAGCCTCCACCCCTTTACCTATTATGTCGTTTTGCTCTGCACAAAATGGACTAGTATCCTCTTTTTCCTATACCTCACCCTATGGTGCTAATAAGAAATGATGGACTCAGAAGGTAACTCCAAGAGAAGGGAGAAAAGGTAAACTAAAAAACCTAACAATCCTTAAAAATAGGTTAATTAAGCCCTGAAGAAATAAGAAGTTAATTAATTTCAGACAACGCAGTATTACTGACTATAAGAGAGTTACCAGATGCTTTGAAATCTAAAGTGTGGGGGAATGTGTATGAATGGGTGTGATCTGAGGGGTGTTAAAGTGTGTATGGTTGAAAATCAGCGAACATATTCAGAGGCTTTATTCTTGTCAGGTGGTGGAAGGAAAAAAATAATAGTTATGACTTGTTGATTATTCACAAGGTGCCAGGCATTGTGCCAAGCCCTTAAGGGTGAATTCTCTCATTAAATGGTCACAGTAACACTACAAGGTAGGTATGATTATTATTCCCATCCAAAGATGAGAATATAAGGGTTTATAAAATATAAATGACTTACCCAAGGATTTACCACCTAAGTGGGAGAGCTAGAATTTTAGCTCATCTCTATCTCAACTCAAAAGCTCATGCTCCTAGCCACTTGTCACTATATTGATTAGTGAATGATCACAAGAGCAAATAGAGAATTATTGTGATGAAAAGAGGATAAAAGGAGTGGGAAAGAAGTTTAAGATACAAAGGAAAATGAAGAAAGGAAAAGAAGAAGTGAAAAATGGAAGAGGGACAAAATACAAATAGCATAGTTCAGGTATATAATTGACACTCAATGAATGTTAAATGCATGTGTATGACATTTTCAAATAAATGTAATTAATATACACTCCATAAATATTTTTAAATAAAATTTGGTAATTGTTCCCTTAGCTACAGTCAAAGGTGTTTATATGGTCCAAAAGACAAGATATTTTATAGTTGTGGTTTTCAAACACATTCCAAAGACTGAGAAAACCCAAATCCCAAAAGTGTTAACAATTAGGCACCCAAATTAAAAAGAATTTTCTCATTCATATCCTTCACTTTCAAACTAACTTCTTGATTAAACTTTAATGTAATTATAAGAGTTAATAACCTTAAAGAGAAAAATAATCAAGTCTCCATTATAATTTTCGGGTAGATTCTTTCTGAAGCAAAATACCACTAGAAAATAATTACCCTTAATAACATGGGAGCTATTCCATTAAGTTCTTTCCTTCATTAAAAAAATACATAATTTTAAAGGAAACAGAAGAAATAATGAGAGAATGAGCCCCATTTGATCCACTCTATACTCATCAGATGCCCATATCAGTAGTAAAGCACTTTCCCATCTACTTTGAGAATGTTGTGAGCACAATCACATTTCTGTTCCTATATCAAAGAAGCTGACACTGCTGGGGAAACCTTGTTGATTGATGCCATGGTGAGAAGCATCATTTCCATCTGTCTTGTTCATTCCCATAATGATCCTTGTATATAGTGCTTTTTAATTCTGTCTCTTTCTGAAGATTCCTAAGTGCTCAGTCCCAATCCACCCACCTCATCATCCTCATAAGATGACCTAAGTACTAATCATTATATCTCTATTGATAAAATATCCTTCATATATAATACATTATATCTATCTCTTTATTAGGCACTTTCTATGTACTATTACCCTACCTTTAGATTTCACAGGAACCCTGAAAAATATTATCATCCCCATTTTATTGATGAGGAAACAAAGATTTAAAGAGATTTTGCTCCTTGACCAAGATCACAAAGTAATGAGAGGTGTGACACTGGATTCAAATTGAGTACAAAGCTTGTGCTTCTAATCACTATGTAAAATACAAACTGTCAGGTATAAACTTCCTGCTGCTCCAAATCCTTCCTGCTCCTTCATCTACTTTTTTTATTCTTCATTTAAGAATTATTGCTATATCCCTGTTTAGACCCAAGACCAGACCTTAATCCTCAATTGCTAAGCCCACAGCATCTCATCTCTTTCTTGGATTTACTTATCATTTATTTGTAATTTTTTTGCACATGATGAAGTTCAGGAACTATAAGAACAAAGAATGAGTAAAAGAAGTCCAGTGCAGTGGGTGAAGCTATGGAGGACCATAGGAAAAACAAAGGCAATGCTATTGATTTGTCTCAAGCTTTTATTAGATGCTGGCTCCATCGTGGCCCCCATTTAACTCTTTATACATTAAGGGAAGAAATGTGAGATTAATAAACCTTGATCTTTATGGCTATAAAAGGTTTGTCAAAACTTATTCAGTTAGAAAACACAGGCAGGTACATTTATACTGTTAAATTTTATGATGACTTAACTTGTAGGATTAATATTTTATAACCAGTCTAAAATTTCCTTAATCAGAAATTGAAAAATTACCTAATTTCAAATAAGTCTGTTTATTTTTACATGTTCAATTCTTTAAAAAATATACAGTATTATATCACCTCACGCCAGTCAGAGTGGCTAAAATGAACAAATCAGGAGACTATAGATGCTGGAGAGGATGTGGAGAAATGGGAACCCTCTTGCACTGTTGGTGGGAATGCAAATTGGTGCAGCCACTTGAAAACAGTGTGGAGGTCCCTCAGAAAATTAAAAATAGACCTACCCTATGACCCAGCAATAGCACTGGTAGGAATTTACCCAAGGAATACAGGAGTACTGATGCATAGGGGCACTTGTACCCCAAGGTTTATAGCAGCACTCTCAACAATAGCCAAATTATGGAAAGAGCCTAAATGTCCGTCAACTGATGAATGGATAAAGAAATTGTGGTTTATATACACAATGGAGTACTACATGGCAATGAGAAAGAACGAAATATGGCCCTTTGTAGCAACGTGGATGGAACTGGAGAGTGTGATGCTAAGTGAAATAAGCCATACAGAGAAAGACAGATACCATATGTTTTCACTCTTATGTGGATCCTGAGAAACTTAACAGAAGCCCATGGGGGAGGGGAAGGAAAAAAAAAAAAAAAAAGAGGTTAGAGTGGGAGAGAGCCAAAGCATAAGAGACTGTTAAAAAACTGAGAACAAACTGAGGGTTGATGGGGGGTGGGAGGGAGGGGAGGGTGGGTGATGGGTATTGAGGAGGGCACCTTTTGGGATGAGCACTGGGTGTTGTATGGAAACCAATTTGACAATAAATTTCATATATTGAAAAAAATATATACAGTATTTCCAGGAATACTTTACTACCTGCAAACTTTCACCTTCAAAAATAAATTATATAAAGTACTTCAAAATTATTAATACAGTAAAACCTTGGTTTGCAAGCATAATTCATTCTGGGGTACTACTCTTATTGCAAGACATCTCTCGTTTATCAACTTAAAATTTATTAGAAAGGTTTGCTCATCTTGTGGAATACTTGTAGACAAGTTACTCACAATCCATGCTTTTACAGTAGTTATTTTCTTAATTTTATTTCAAATGAGGTAATCATCAAAAAGGATATTTATATTTAAGATAAACACACTTGACTTTCATCATGTTTGACTTTGTTTTTCTCTATTTACTAAATAAATAATATTTAATCACAAGGACATTGTGTGGTAAAGCTTCTAGAGATGGGATTTCATGTCAGTTTTTCCACATAGTGACATGTTATATATCTCATTTTTTACTTACAGAAATAGATAAAAAGCCAGTATTATCAATAACATATATACTAAAATACTACATTAATTCCAGTAATGCAATTATTACAGTTACAAAGAAAGATCATTTGGGGAGGTTAATATATCTCTAAAAATCTCTTGGTTTTTAGTCAAAGCACAGTGCCTAGAACAGAGACAGCCTTCTGTCTAAATTCTATGTTCCTTTCCTCCCTCTTCCCCCTCTTTCCATTTCATTTGTGTTTTCATTTTCCCATTTCAGGTACTGTTCTCTCATAGGGACTACTCGAACTGTCTCCTAACCTAACCACCCCTGTCTTCAATCTCACTTCCTCAAGTCTGCAAATTGTTGCCAAGGTTATTTTTCTAAAACAGAAATTTTACCACTTCACTGTCCTCTTCAAAAAGCTTCAGGTTCCTATTGCCTGCTGTGTCACCTTCAAACACTAGAATGACAGAGATTTCTAAACAAGAGCAAGCTCATCTGGTCATTTCCAGGCTGCTCTCATGCCACACTCTTGAATTCTTACACTGTAGATGCTCAGCTTTTTTAGAATGCATGTTTTTCCTTACTTCTATTTTGTCTGTTTTGTTTCCACATATGAGTGAAATCATATGGTATTTGTCTTTCTATAACTGACTTATTTTTGCTTAGCATAATGCTCTCTAGCTCTATCTATATCATTACAAATGGCAAGATTTCATTCTTCTTTATGGATGAGTAATATTTTATATATATATATCTAACATCTTTACCCATTTATCAGTTGATGGACTGCCATGAATGCCTTCTCCCCATTTTGTCCACCTAAGAAATGTCACTTTCCATCTGTGTTTAAATTTAAACCAGATGTGTTGTACTCTTTGAGGCTCTCCTTATATATTTTCCTAATCTCAGCTTTACATTGGGTTCTTATATGCTCATGCCTTTATCATATCACTTACCAAATTGAATTTTTGTTGGTAACATGTTTGTTTCCCTCCTCTGTTACATTATGACATCTGAGAACATATAGAACCATGTTTCATTAGTCTTTGTATTCTTTTTTGTTGTTGTTGTTAACTTACCTATTTATCTTTGACAGAGACTAGTGCAAAGCAGGGTAAGGGCAGAGAGAGACACACACAGAATCTGAAGCAGGCTCTAGGCTCTGAGCTGTCAGCACAGAGCCCAATGTGGGGCTTGAACCCACAAATCGTGAGATCATGACCTGAGTTGAAGTCGGACACTTAATTGACAGAGCCACCGAGGCGCCTCTTAGTCTTTGCTTGTATTCTTGATGTCTAACACAGAACTCTTTTATTACAAACCTTATAAGATTACTAATAAAATGTAGTTGAATAAATAAATGATTCATAAAGATGAAAATGAGTATATGTGACAACAAAAAAAGACAACAATAAGAACACTGATAGACATCTGTGTTTTAAAAATATCTTTACCTTTAAGAGTATGTAGAGAATTTAGAGCTGGAAGAGATTTCAAAGATTAGAATATTTTAGGATAATCCTTCTATTTAAAAGGTGAAGCTAAGAGGTCAAGATAAGTTCACAACACAGAAGAAAAGTGAATGGCAGAGCTCAGATAAAAGCCTGGGAATATGACAGGAATATGATTCTATGTGACATATTGTTGGTGGATTCAATTAGAAACAGAACAAAAGTGTGATTTGGCTTTCTTGTTTTTTAATAAATCCTTGTAAATACAATTATTTCAAATATTTTCCTTAGAATGTATTTCTAGAAGTAATGATATGTGCTGAGCAAATACTCTCTGAAAAACAATTACACTAATACCACCCTCACCAAGCATATTTGGAAGAACCAATATAATTACCTTTTGATAATTACTATTATAATTTTCAAGTCTTTGTAAACTTGATAGGTAGAAAACAATATTTTAATGTTGATTATATGTTCTTTATTTGATTGCTAGTGAAGGTTAACATTTCTTCAAATGTTTACTAATGTTTACGAGTTTTGCCAACTGATTTCTTCAAGATGTCATCATTGGTGGCTCTTTTTATATTTGTGATATTATCCTTTGACACAATAACCCAAATATATGCCTTACTTTATATTCTGTTTTAAAACTGTGTTTATGATCATTTTTAACATCTGACAGTGTTAAAATGTTACTAAATCAAACATGTCTATTTTCCTGTTATAATTTCCTTCACTGTCCAACTCAAAAAGCTTCCCCATTCAAATCTAATGGACTGTCTTCTATTTTTTTCTTTTGCTTCTTTTTCACTGAAGTCTAAAATAAATCCTGGGGTGCCTGGGTGGCTCAGTCAGTTAAGCATCCAACTCTTGATTTCGGCTCAGGTCATGATCTCACAACCATGAGACTGAGCCCCAGATCAGGCTCTGTACTGGATGTGGAGCCTACTTAAGATTCTCTCCCTCCCTCTCCCTCTGTTCCTCACCTTCTTGCGCACAAACACGCACATGTGTGAGCTCTCTCTCTCAAAAGTAAATTATAAACATTTTAAAAAATAAAAAATAAAATAAGTTCCACGTGGATAATACTCTTATGTGGAGGAATCATCTCACTTGATCTTACTGTAAATTGATACTCAATGAATAAAATGTCCTTTCCCTTTTTCATCTTTATCACATCATAAATTCATATGTAAATATGTACATATATATGTGTAAACTGATTTATTTATTATCATTATATATTTCTGGTTATTTCTGTCTGGTTCCATATACCATAAGCCTATTCAGCACTCGGTCCATACTGGATTGATTATTATAGCTTATCATTAGGGTTAAATATGAAATGTTGGTAGAAATAAATTTCTCTTCAAAATCATTTCAGTTATTTTTATTAATTTATTCTCACAATTAAAATTTTAAATATTATTTCAAATTCCAGAAAATACTCCTTTGTCATTTTGGTTGAAATTATACTAAGCCTGAATACAGATTACTCAGAAAAGTTTAACATTATTCTTATAATTAGTTTTTCTGTCTACAAACAAGGAATGTCTTTCAATAAAGTTGTCTTCATATAGGTCTTTCATATTTTTTGGTTCAATTTATTGCAAAGTATTTTAAATATTTTTGCAAAGGAAGCAGAGTTTCATTTTCCACATATTAGTCAATGATTTCTTACTAGTATAAAGGAATGCTCTTCAGGTTTTTAATATTAATTTTTTATTTGATCATCTTCCTGAAGTAAGTACCTCTAATATATTTTTCAGTGTCTTGCCTTAAGATCGAATCATTTGAAAATAATCATACTACTACTTTTTCATTTTTAGTAGTCATCTTTGTTATTTTTGTTTCATGTTTTATCACTTTGGTAAAAATTTATAGAATATTAATTATAGTGGTAATAGGAATAATCCATTTCTTTAATAGTAATAACAACTATAAGTATATAATTGGTTGAAGTCTAAGAGTCTAACTTTATCATGTTAAACACTTATTCCATTACTAGTTAATGTTTTTGTGTTTCTAACAGAAATGAGGGATGTATTTTAATCAAATAGCTTTACAGAATCTTAGGAGATATTCATCATTGTCTTATTTAACCTATTAGTGTGTTTATAGTACACTTCCTAATATTGAGTCATACTTATTTCTTTTAGATAGTTTAAAGGTATTTTATGCAAACAAATTTGCTTCAGAATCAGACTACAGTGTTCAGAGACACTCAATATTGTAATAGAAATTTGCATTAAGTACCTGAAATCAATAAGGTTTCTAAAAAAGAAATAAGACGCTGGTAAATTCCACCTCTATCCTAGTCTCTGTAATCAGGCAAGTGTTCACATATTTTCCTTAGAATATTGAGCACTGAAATGGTTAGACCACCATCTCAGTGGTGAGTTCAGAGAAGCTGACCATTCTTCTTCATGTCAGGAAATTCAACCACAGTACAAAGACTAGCATTACAAAATTCCAGAGTCGATTCTTCTCTCAGATTCTCACAGATTCTATGTGATTCTTAACTGTGTCTCCTCTAGCCTAACAAAAAAACACACCCTTAAAGAAGCAATGAGATTCTGAGATCGCAGTGGCATCACCGCTATCAGGTTTTCACCTCTCTGCTCACTTTGCTCAACTTTTCCCCATAAGTCACTTATAGAAAGTTCCCAAATGTCCCTTTCAACCACGGGGAGTGTCCCATGACAACCACGTCTGCACTACTTGCTCCTTGCCACTGATAATTTGGAACCAATCTGACATCCAACCTAAGTTTGGCTAATGAGATTCAAGGTTCCAAGAAGTTATAACTGGGATTTAGAAATAAATATTTCAACCATGGAGAGTGCCCCAGGACAACCAAGTCTGTCCTACTTGCTCCTTGATAATTTGGAACCAATCTGACATCCAACCTAAGTATGGCTAATGAGATTCAAGGTTCCAAGAAGTTAGAATTGGGACTTAGAAATATGTACATGTTAATTTTAGCAGGTGCCCTGAAGAAATAGCTGCTACATTCTAGAAATGTAGATGGCCTTCAGCTACCTACCCTATGGACCTAAAAATGGGGAAGACCAACATAAACAGAATGAAACAAAGCAGACAGAGAGATGTTAGGATTTCTGGCCAGCTTTTAGCTCTTATAACCAGTCCTTTCCTTAGGCCCTGTTGTATTCAGCCATGGGGTTTCTTGACATACCTTCATAAACTCTTTCTTTTAATTTTTTTTAATGTTTATTCATTTTTTTTGATAGAGACAGAGCGTGAGTGGGGGAGGGGCAGAGAGAGAGGGAGACACAGAATCTGAAGCAGGCTCCAGGCTCTGAACTGACAGCACAGAGCCTGATGCAGAGCTAGGACTCACGGACTGTGAGATCATGACCTGAGCTGAAGTCAGACGCTTAACCGGCTGAGCCACCCAGGCGCCCCATAAATTCTTTCTTTTAGCTTAAGCAAGTTTAAGGGGCTTCTGTTACCTACAATCAAAGATTCCTGATTAGTATGCCGCTGTGCCTGCCCTGCCCCTGATGTGAGCTCAAATACAGAGAAAAGGAGTTAGGAGATACCACTGGAATTCTATCAAACACTTTTTCTTTACGATAAATAAGGTTCTCATGGCAACAGAAAAATCCCTGATTCTATACAAGATGTAAGTATCAATATTTTATTGCCTATAGACCAGACGGAAGGAATTGACATCGTTGCTTAAGTTCCTGAAAAATCTGAACTCCTCTCTTTATTTTGTGTTTTTCTTTTGATAAATCTTTGGATTTAAAAATTTATGGAAACAGTGTTTTGTTCAAATGGTAGCAATAAAAGTAATCCAAAAGGCAGATCTTTGTTTCCCTCTGGCTCCCTGAGTACAGAGGATAGGTTGAGAAAAGTTGTAACAACCACATGAGTAATTACAGATATGCTATGACTCAGAATGTACTTAAAATACACATGCAGAATATGGCTCACGTTTTCTGTTGATGAGAAAATATCAGTTTGAGTGATTAAATTCAGTTAAACCACCATTGTTGTTTAAGTCTTTGATGGAAATAGTACTTTGTAGTTTAATAGTTTTACTAAGGGTTTTCACCCTTAACTAGTTGTGTTTAGAATCATTCTGGCCTGAAATACTAATCATTCATCATTCGAAATTCCAAGATGATTGTTATGTTCTCAGTTAACAATAGACTGGAAGAAGCATGACCTTTTAAACCAAGTATCTTTAAACCATTGCTTAATTAGGCATACCACACACAAGGTTACAATCTCAGCAAGACTGAGTTTTAAACAGTTCCCTTTAATTTTATACCAATGGTCTGTGCAGCATCCAGCTATTCTGGGTCCTTCACCTCCTGCTATTCCAACTGGAAGAAGAGTCTCCCTTCATACCAATGACAGTGTTTTACAGTCTCAAATTAAAAGGAACCATGAAAAGCAACTTGCCTTAATATTTCATTAATGCCAGAAAGAACCAGTTTAACAACAATTTTTTTTTCTACTCAGAAATTACACTTTAGGGTAGACATTATCCAATATTGAAAGGGGCATTACTAAATAATTCCATCCAATGGGTCAGTTTTTTAAATAACTTGAGAGTACATTTTGTAGCTCAGTGATCCTGACAGAAAACCTGGAAGGCTACACTAGACAAAATTGACAGTTGCCTTACAGAGCTCATTCTTTGACAACTGGTAATAGCTATGCTAAGAATAGTTTTATTATGTAGTAATTTTTTGTTGTCATGTACAGTAAGCAGTTCTGGGTCTAGTCAAGTACATTCTCAACTCTTCAGAATATTCAAAACTGATCTCAAGGAACCTGGGGTTTGGCCAAGGTTCCCCTCCTACTTCCAGGCTTTGGGAAGTGAGTTGGCTATCTCACTAGGTGAGAACACTGACCATCACTAACACAAACCACTCAGTCAGCGTTATGTAATAGTTGTTAGCTAAGTTCCCAGCACACATTCTAGGTGTCTACTTTCAGTTTCTATGAAAGCCCTGTGAAGAAAAAGGATATTTCAGTCTGTGGATTTGATGTGCACTCCATGTAGCTATTGGTACATTTCAAAGTACCTCTAGGACAGGCAAGTAGCACTAGGGGAAGTGGAGAGTCCAAGATTATGGCTTCTCCTTCAACCCCGTGGTTCTTATTTTGACTGGCTGAAATGTTAGACTTCTGAGTAGCATTCTTTTGAAGACAGAGTTTGAAAAGCATATTATAAGGGAAAAGCTCTTCATTTATTCTTAATAGAATATGGTAATCCCCATATCATCTGAGCTTGAAAGAATTGCAAATCTAGATCAAAGATTATCTCCCTCCTCCTGAAAACTCTTTTAATAAAATACCCTTCAGTGTTAGAAGCATTACATTCTTGGCTTTGATTGTGGGTATAAGTACAAAACAGCCAAAGAGAAAGCTTCTGCTTTTGCAGTAAAATTTTGTTAAATAACATTGTTTATGAGGCTGTTAAAATCCCATATGATACATTTCATTTAGAAATAGTTTCCAAGAGAATTAATTCTCTCTTAAAAAATAGGTAGGCTTGTTTCCATCACATAATGACAGTTACGTATCCCACTGAATGTCTCTTTATATTTTGGCTGCTTTGGAAGCTCAGAACCTGATGTAGTCCTGTATTCTGGTTACCATACTTCTTTCTTCCTCCTTAAAGGGGATAGATAGATAGATAGATAGATAGATAGATAGTATACTTCTATTTGAACCACCTTGTATATATTTTTTATCATAAACAGGCTGGGAATTAATAATTAGTGAACACTAACAGATAAGCCAATAATGAAATTTAAAAATTGATGAACTCCCGAGGCACCTGGGTGGCTCAGTTGGTTGAGCATCTGACTTCGGCTCAGGTCATGATCTCACAGGCTGTGAGTTTGAGCCCTGCATCAGGCTCTGTGCTGACAGCTCGAGCCTGGAGCCTGTTTCAGATTCTGTGCCTCCCTCTCTCTCTGCCCCTGCCCCACTCACAGTCTGTCTCTGTCTCTCAAAAAAAAAAAATAAATGTTAAAAAAAACATTTTGAACTCCCTGAAAAGTACTAAAGCTCAGAAGGATTATATAATCCATGATAATCTGTGTATGCTCAAGTCTCTTACCTTGTATCATCAGTTATTGGAATACAGACAAGTTTCAAGCCATTAGCAAAACAAATCTCCAGGGAGCTCAAAGAGATTCTATTTTAAGTTCATACACTAAAATTCATGTATTTTATGTGATCCTCACATCTGGAGTATACTTACTCTTATATCAGACACAATTCTATTATGCTTCGGTGGGCTCCTGTTGCTTCAAGATGAAGAACAAATCTCACGAATGGCCTATAAGGGGCGCCTGGGTGGCTCAGTCGGTTAAGTGGCCGACTTCCGCTCAGGTCATGATCTCGCGGTCTGTGAGTTTGAGCCCCGCGTCGGGCTCTGTGCTGACAGCTCGGAGCCCGGAGCCTGTTTCAGGTTCTGTGTCTCCCTCTCTCTGACCCTCCCCCGTTCATGCTCTGTCTCTCTCTGTCTCAAAAATAAATAAATGTTAAAAAGAAAATTAAAAAAAAAAAAAGAATGGCCTATAAGACCTCTCATGCTCTATCTTACTCTTCTCTCTGACACTCATTTCCTTCAGATTCACCTGTCCCCAACTCCCTAGACTAGGGAGGGATGTTTCCCTATTACAAACTCTCAGTTCAGCACACCTCTACTTTTAGCCCTCATTACAGATTATATTACTATCCCTTTGTGTGCTTTTCTGATTCACATCTAAATTCCCCCAAGAAATTCTAAATCTCATATCTGCTTTGACTACTAGTAGTGTATCTTTAGCACCTATCAGAATGCTTAACACAGTCTACATGCTCAATGAATACATCTCGACTAAATTAATGAAATTTTATATGTACTTCTCTGTCCGTAGTAGGTTGAAAGAAGCAAATTATGGAAGAGATCAGCCCCCAAAACAATCACAAAAACAGCACTTTGGTAAGGTGAAAGGGGGGAAAAGACTAAAAAGTGGACAGAAGAACTCAGAAATCACTGAAGTCTAGAGGCAAATTGTCTTAATAATCATTAGGCTTTAAGATGTTTTTAATAGTCTTTAATAGCATCATTATATTACAGTATGGTATAATAATAGAAGTCATCAAGGAAGGGTTTGGCTTTTATCTATGATTAAGATAAGAGAGAAGCTGGTAATTTACCTTTGAAATACTTTAATCTGGTATTTCTTTAAAGATTTTCCCATCGTCTGGAGGTGAGCTTCAGTTATTGAGGAAAACATTCATTTGCGTTCCTCTTCACACCTCCTAACTACATGGATAAATGGAGTGTTCCCAACCTCATGTAAGGATAAATAACCTTGCATTACAATACCCCTCCTTTGCCCAGTTTTATAATTGCAAGAAAATTATTTTCAAATTCCCTTAATATTTATATTCATAACAAAAGGATGGTTATGTAATGTCTCACAAAAATTCTGCTGAAAACGAGGATAGTCTGTGTTGAATGTAAACCAAATTTTGCCTCATGTTGCCTGCACAAAGCAAAAGAAGAAGTTTCCACTTGAATTCTAAATTGAAGATGACCTTGTGCTTTTTTGAGAAAGGCTGGCAGCTGAGGTCACTGGAGTGTATTATGATGGACAGTGCAGCGCCATGCATGGCTCGGAGGCATGTCCATTGTGTGGATTACAGCCAAACAGAAAGAATTAGACAGCTCAGAGCATTCTAACATTTCATTTGAAAATAATGGTCAAAATCATGGGCAGCAACCATTACAACTTTCATGAAAGAGCAGCAGCATTCAATAATTCCATCACTTCAGACAGGCATTTGGCTATTCTTAGCCGAATACTATGGGTCCAGCATATTCTGTATCAGTTTCTGTGACACTTACAGAAAGCAGCATTTCTGCTTCAGCAGGAGGCAAATCCCATCTACCCTGCGTTGTATGTGGTTCTATCTTACACAATGCAGCTCATTGCTTTAAATTGACCAAATCATTGAAAGTGATACAAGGAAAGAGAAAATGCAGAAACTTAACATGGCACTTTTAGAATGTAAACGTATAGCCACTCCAAATCATCTACTTTCCTCAGGTCAACTTACTGTTTAAAAAGCTTAAAATCAGTTTCAAAACAAAATATCTACAATTCCTTCTCTAATAATGACACAAACAAAACATTTTAAAAGAAATCTAATCTGTTGTCAATGGTTCCAAATGAGTCTCCTAAGTTATTTCTGAAATAGTGATATTTAAGTAGAATATTTTGATTGATAGAGGCTTATTTTTAACTTCTGCTTCCTTCAGGAGCAGATTAATGTTTCTTTCAGGAGCACAGAAAATATGTTTGAGATTTAAAAGCAGGTGGAAAAACTCACACTTCTGATTAAAAGGGGAACTGCTTCTAATCCTGTGCTTTCCACTCTGTGTGTCTTCTATATTTAGTGGGGGGAGGGGACAGATTCTGTCACTTCTAAAGTATTTAATGACAAAAAAAAAGTTGTCACTTACCATTGAAATTGACAGCCCGAATGTAACCAAGTAGCTCTTTCCCGTCCACCGTACTCATTCGTGGGCAGAGACCAATGTATCCAGGGCAGAGATCTTTGTGCATGTTGTGCAGGGCATAAGCCATGGAATATACTGCATCAATTACAAATTGGACCTTTCCTTCCTGTTCATAAGATGAATCCCTCGCAATTCTCTCCAGCCCTGCAAAAATTAAAAAAAAAACCATCAATTGGTGTTAGATCCACTAAAATATGGCATTAGGGCTAAGATTTCCACATATGAGGCACACTTAATGAGACACAACTATTTGATTTTACTCCCAATTATTTTAATCCTATACTTACTGAGTCAGGCTTTTAAACTGGGTATTGAATTTTTTATTTGGAAAGAACAGAAACTATTCCATTAGCAACAAAAAGATATTAACTAAATAAAAACATATAGTTTCATTATCTTTATTTCCACCTTATTGAGTCCTATTGCATTGTACATTCTAATAATTACATAACATTCTGGTTGTGACTTGATCTTTTAAGTAAAATGTGCAGACTTTGTCCTTTTCATCTACTTCAATTCTAGGATCATCATTTAATTAGTGTCTCAAAGTAAGGTCTTTTTTCCCTCCTCCCATATCTGTTCTCGTTTTGAATGTGCTTCATTTACTTGGGCGCCCTTTTTGTATATATTAAATGACACTATTTCCTTAAGTAACCCACCTATCTTTAGAAGAATCATTCAACTTAACTTTTTTTCTTGAACTCAGTTCAAGAAGAAATGATTACTAGAATAAGGTTAGTTAACATATCTACTACCTAATAGACTAACCTTTTATTCCCTTGTTTTTTCCTTTCCTTTTCTTTCCTTCATAGGAACTTTCAAGTATACAATACAGTATTGCTAACCATAGTGACCATGCTGTACATTAAATCCTCATCAATTTCCTATTTTAATTTTCTGTTAAAAGGATGTAGAGCTCTCAAATTAATTGTCATTCAGAATAATTGTACCTGTGTTTGGGCATATTTAAGGCTGAGAATTGGCTTTGGGGATTGCCTTTAGCATGGTGTTTATCATTTAATATTTAATAAAAGCTTACAATTTAAAATGGAATGTAAATTTGATATTAAAATCAGATAATGTATAATTAGTTATAATCCAACATTCTCATTTTGAAGATGAGGAAACTGAGACTCATGGAGGAGGAGAAGTTCACTTTGAGCACAGAGGGCAGATATGGAAGCCTTCCCAGGTCTCAGACTTGGAGCCCAATATTCATTCATTCCCCTGAAAAGTATGGTGAATGGCACGAATGTGCCCAAGAAAAAATTACAGAAATGATATTGAGGTCAGAACCAAAAAGGATCTCCCAGCACTTCCATACCCTACCAAACTTTATACATCCACTAACGCTTGGAGAGACCTAAAGCAAACACTTGAAACTTTCCCATGGAGGTCACTTGGTAACCTTTAAAAAATAAGTAGTCTTTAAGTTCAACAAATATTTTTCTTAAGACTAATTAGTCAGCTGAATTAAAATGGCTGTTTTATATTTGGGTTTTTCTTTATCTTTTTATGGTTATTTATTTATTTTGAAATAGAGTGAGAGAGAAAGAGCATGAGCAGGGAGGGGCAGAGAAAGAGAGAGAGAGAGAGAGAGAGAGAGAGAGAATCCCAACCAGGTTCCATGCTGTCAGCATAGAGCCTGATGTGGGGCTCCACGTAGGGTTCGAACTTACAAACCATGAACCATGAGATCATGACCTGAGCTGAAATCAAGAGCTAGATGCTTAACCAACTGAGCCACCCAAGCGCCCCTCTATTTGGGTTTTTATAGTCTGATAAAACCACTAATTTTCTTGTAGATAAATGTGACAGTCAATTCCTTCAATCTATCCATCTAATCACTGAACATCTTTTCTTCTGGTCTTAATCACTTGTTACATGCTAATCCTTTAGATGCTGTTGGTTGGTTCCCTATTCTCTGCAGTCTGTCCTAATGCTGAATTCTGTTCCTCCTTTTTAGACAAGTCTGTTCAGATTTTTTTGATGACTCAATTTTACATTCCCCAAGATTGAGTCCCCTTTTTCTGTCCAACCTCATAATCCATTCATTTTCAACACCTTAACTATTACTATTTCTATGGTCTAGACATATATATTTGAATTCAAAAAGGTTGGTTTTAGAGTCCAAAACATTAGATCAACTTATAGTAATCAATTTAATTCATAATAGACTCTAGCAGTCTGATAAATTAGTTTTCTAGGACTTTCCTGTCAGCTAACTGCTAGCCCACATTTCCAATTGCCTATCATATTTCTATGTAGTCTGTTTCTATGTCAATCTCAATAGATCTAAAACCAGGCTATCATTATAGGGAATTACTTCATTTCCCTAAAACCTCCAATTGAGGGTTATATAAGTTTGGAAGCAGTGAGGAAAGATCAGTTCTCACAAAGAGCACGTACAAGGTGCCAAAAGGTATATTGATTCCTTCAACCTGCATTAGCTGTATGATCTAAACTAAGATCCGTGCAGGTGTGGGAGCACTATCTTCTCTCTGTCTCTGTGTGGCACTTTGTCTCCTGGGTACTAGGACAGCACTGCTATGTCCAGAATGTCATTAAGTGACCTATGAAAACAGCCCTTTCAGCTTCTGCTAAAAATTTCTCTCCTGTAGTTTTAACCACAAAGTAGACAATTCATAAATAAATATTGAAGAATGGTCACAGGAACCAAAAAAATGCAGTTATTTCTTTAATGATCTTATCTGGTGACCAGCCGCTCTGGTTAGTCCAGAATTGAGGTTGGTCTCAGGATACAGGACCAAACCCTAGATAGTCCTATGTAGACCAGCATGGTTGCTTTTGAAAAAAAGAGGCAAAATGACACAGAAACGTAATGATACAAGATGGAAAAAACTACTTTGAGGGTAGGTCCTTAGGTCTATAAGAAGATCCCAGTTTCATTTATTTTGCATCACTGATTTAATAACTGGAAATGAAGATATGCATCCAGAGCAGTTGTTCACTTTTTGATTATCTTCTTACGTGCAGATTCCTTAGGGTCACTCCAGATTTACCAAATCAGCATCTCCCAATGTGGGGACATGACTAATCTGTAGTTTGCAAATACAGACATCTAACTGCCTTAGTACAAGCTGCAATAACAATACCAAAGACCAGGTGGCTTATAAACAACAGAATTTACTTCTCATAATTCTTGAGGCTAGAAGTTCAGACTCAGGGTAACAGCCGGTGAAGGGTGTCTTCTGGGTTGCAGGCAGCCATTTTCCATTTTCTTATTATACCCTTACATGGAAGAGAACAGACTTCTGTTGACTTTTTTTTTTTTTTTGAGAGAGAGAGAAAGAGAAAGTGCATGTGCATGTGAGCAAGTAAGTGGGGGAGGGGCAGAGAGCGATGGGGAGAGAGAATCTTAAGCAGGCTCCATGCTCAACCTAACACAGGGCTCAATCTCATGACCCTGAGATCACGACCCTGAGCTGAAATCAAGATCATGGCTCAACAAACTGAGCCACCAGGCATCCCTCTGGTGACTTCTTTTAAGGGTACTAATCCCATTTATGAGGGCTCTATCTTCAAAACTTCATCTAATCTTAATTACCTCCCAAAGGCCCCACATTCTAATACCATCATATTAGGGGGTAGAATTTCAATATATAAATTTGGAAGGGACACATTAAGTCTGTAGCATTAAATTTCCAGGTTATGTTTTTTGTAATTCTGCTCTGTAAATCCCTCTGCTACACACACACACACACACACACACACACACACACACACACCACACACCACACTTCTGTGAACATTGTTTTTCTGATTTGTTTTCTTTTGTGTACTTTAAAGAAAAGAGAGAATTTCTTTATCTCTATTACCACTGGGTGGAGTATGAACAGCAGGCATAGAAATGGCAAAAATGCCCAAGCCAAATTGATTCAAAGAAAGAAATGGCTGTGAGAACATTAAAGAATTTGGAAAATTTTCACAATCCATGCAATACATGTAAGAGATAGTTGTATATGAATGTTTTATATTTTTAAATTTACTCTATTCCAAAGAGTTCTGGATTTAACATATTATGATTTTATTTAATGCTACTGCAACCTCACTACCAATTTATAAAGATATTTTTCAACATTCAATAATTGGGATAAAGTTATATACAATACTTTCCTGATAAATTTTAATGGAGATACCCTAATTTATTAGCATATTCTTGCTTGATTTTTCCTAAAACAATTTCAACTTCATACATAATGGATTTATAATTAATTCTCAAATACCATGCATATTATGAAAGGGACGTATTTAAGTTTTCACTTGTCAAACTATTTATCCTTAACTAGTTATAAATGAGTAGTATGGGTGGAGATTAAATATGTCCAACTTTGCACTACTTTTTTTTAATAAAAGTTCAGAAGGCTGTCTAGCGACCATTGTCAAGGGAGTCAATGAACATGTAAGACTCCATCAATCTATGTAAGTACATGGTGACAAACTAAAAGACTGAACATTATCACCATTTCTAAATTTTAAAAGAAATAATTTTATTTATTTCCGGGCCATTTAGACAATATATTTTTTTATTCCCTAACATTTCAACTTCATGACGACACTTAAAGATTTTACAAGAGCTACAGTGTGCTCCTTGCATCCTATATTTGCTTTTTTTATTCATCTTAAAGAGGAATTTAAGAGGCTGACAGTGACTCATCAACTTAATTGGCTGTAAAGTTTCATTATGCTATAGTTTCTAAAGTTAGCACTAATGTATTGCTATAAAGTGCTAAATATTGTCAAAGGCTATATGTCAGCCATCTATTTAAAACACTGTAAAGTTGTGATGTGCTTTAGTGTGTAGCTTAAAATTAACAGCATATAGCAAAGTTTTGGCATGGTGAGAGATGAAGTCAGCCTCATAAATTTTATAGCAAGATTGTTTTATGTTTTCATTAATGAAATCTAAAACATCTGACTGTATCTCATGATCCTGGACAACAGAGTAAGTCCTTACTGGTCTAAGCAGTACCACATGCACCTCAATTAAGGTCTTTTGAACATCACCGTGTATTTTCTTGGTTTTGAAAAGGCAAGTCTGCTCGCGTTTGCAAAGTGTGTATCTATGACAATGTGAGTTCCTAAGATGAGCTTGACATGAATTTTAAATTCTTTGACTGACAGATAGCTGTTGAGCTTGGTTTTCTAAAAATTTCTCATTTCTCAGGGTATGGTTTAGTTTTACAGATTGAAATTAGGGTTATTTTCATTTTCCTGAAAGTATGTTAATGTAATGATGAGCCAATAAACCAGTCGATTCAATGAAGAAAGAAAGAAAAAAAAAAAAAAGGAAGTCCTCTCAGTTGTTTTATTCCTGAGAACCCAAATATCCAATTGGTTCATCTTTTACTATAGTCCTAGCAGAAATAATCCCACATTCTAAACTTGCAGGTTAAAAAGTATTTATTTAGTTTCTCCCTTGACTTTTTCTTAAGTATGCAGGAACTATCTTAAAGAATTAAATTGTTTTCTTGCAGTCACTGTTGAGAGGATGCCGGGAGGAAAAAGAGAATCTGTGAGCTGCTAAGAACACATTTATGCACGTAGGACCAGATTTACAAGTCATTCTGAATTCCACAACAACCCCATATGCCTCGCTACCTGATGCACCAGAGAAAAGACTGTCATGTCCTACATCAAGCTTTCCTAATACCTCACATGTATGTACTAACTGCACAGTGGGTGATTGAAATCAGTGAACCACACCAGGGACAATCAGCGAGAACCAGAAAGAACGGCACAAGGAGTCGCTATCAAGTCAGCCAACATAAGACACGTTTTACTGAATTTAAACTGACTTGGTTTCAAGGATACAGTGGGGGAAGGATGGGCTAGAAACACAAGCATATTCAATTATACGGGAATATCTCCAAAGCAGTAGGATTCACAGATGTAGTGTGTGCAACCCCAGACTGCAGGAGATGAGAACATGGGCCCCATGGTGAGGCAGAAAGACAAACTGACCGAGAGAGGCAGCTGGCTACAGAGAAAGAAGACTGGCCAGTGGGGCAGACCTAGATTCAGGTTCCAGCTAAATGGCTCAAGGCAATTGGCCTTGGGCATATTCCTGAACTTCACGAAGCCTGGGCCTTCAGCTGGGAAAGTTGCCCTAGGGACCTCTGGGATGGGACACCCCATCTTTCCAGCTTCCTCTGCTTGTACCACCCTGCCTCTCCCAGCTCCACTGTAGGTCCTTGAATGTAACATAATTCTCCCACCGCTGGACTCACTTAGATGTTCACTCTGTAACTCTCTTCACTCCTTCCTGGATGCCTCTTTCTCAGCCTCCAAACTTCAGGTAAGCTGTCAAACCAAATTAGGCTGGAGCATTGATATTTAATTTTTAAAAATATAGCATTCCAGATCAAATCCTAGAGGATCTTTAATGCCATGCTTAAATACTGAATATTGTTCAGTTGGAAACAGAGAGCCATGACCAATATTTAAAATGTTTCTGGGAGTATGTGTGTAATAAATTGAAGCAAATGTAATTTGAAGGCAGATATACAAGCTGGGAGGCAGGGCAGATATAAGTTGAAACAGGAGGGGAAAAAATAATGAGAGAAAATATATTTCAGATGTCAAACTGACAGTATTTGGGCACCTGATTAAATATGGGAGTAAGGGTTGAAGGCAATCAACAACCCAGGGGTTTTGAGGCTAGCTAGTAGAACACTGGCAGCATTAACAGAATTTGGAAAATCAGGTTAACAAGGTTTGTTTGTGACAGTTCTCCTACTGTATCAAGACCTCAGTTAAAATAACTGATTTTTAATACTCTGCAGTATTTATTATATCCTCTAACAGAGTATATAGACTTTATATAAATTTGTTGAATTATTTAAAGAGCAAAAGATCCAAATGTTTAGAGTAATCATGTAACAGTAATATGACTGATCATTTATTTATGACATTGCAAGAATTTAAGTTGCTTTGGAGTAAAGTACCATTTGCAGCACTGTCTTGAGACCAACGGTATGAGAAGTCAAAGACCTGCAATCCAGTTCTGAGAGAATGACCCGCTGACTTTGTGTCCTTGGTCAAGTTATGAACTGTCTGGCATTTGTTTACTTCTCAGTAGAAATTAGATGACTGAACGAGATAATCAATCAGGGTCCCTTCAGTTCTAAGGTTCTGGATCCTAGGGTATGTTCTTTTATTTGTTTCTTTTTATACTCACTAAGATCACTGCAAGATTGCATAATGGTATGAGTGAAAAAATACCAGTAAAAATGATTCAAAACAGTTTGGGATATCAAGTAACTGGGCTCCCATTGAGACCTGGAAATTCCACACTAACAAAATACCAAACGTCAGCCTGGATTTCTTTACCTGTATTGTCAGTCTGGTTAACTGAGTCACTACATTTTCATTCCTCTTAGACTTGAGCTATATATCAAATCTATTTCCTCATGAAGGAGAAAAGTATCAGTTCTTTTGATCCAATGGTTAAAGAAACCAATTATGGGAAATAAGGTCAGAATAGTAAAAGGATGCAAATAATTAAGATGGACAGGATCCTTCACAAATAGCATCTCATTCATCCTAAATTATTATTACTCCTTTTTTTAATAAAGGAACTAAGCCTCAAAAAGCTGAATAATTCTCCCAAGATCACACAGTTACGGCAGTAAATGGTAGTCAAGTCTGACTCAAAACCTTGGCCATTTACTATTACACCTCCTCCTTCTTTGTGAAATTTTGTTTCTTCCAACTAGGGCTTAACTTTCCCTTCTCTGCTTAACTTCTAGCCATTAAACCCATGATTGATTTGTATCCTATGTGAAGCAGCAGGTAGAGGTTGTGTGTGTGTGTGTGTGTGTGTGTGTGTGTGTACCTTTAAAGAGTAGTGAACAGGAATTAAAGAATATTATAAAATAATATACACTTTTACAGAAATACTAATAAATATTAACAAATGGCAATATTTATATTAAAATATGCAAAAAGGGGAAATAGATTTATATAACTTTATTTTTCTGAAGTATAAACAATTCATCTTGCTTATAGATTTCAGCCATACACATGAGATAAAATTGGCATAATACAACTGAAATTCATAAGCAAGATGATTAGATATTTGTGGTGAAAACCAAAGCTAATAAAACTTATAAATTAATATTATAAAAATTAATAGAATATTTTAGCTCTGGAAGGTGAGAGTGTATATGCATGGACGTGTCTGCCAGATTTCTCCGAGAAAGTAACATCAAGCTCAAAAGAGAATTCTACACCTAAGATTCTGCTTTGTACATTCTGCAGCAGGCTTTGTCAAGGACCTGTATAAACAGATGTATTGGACTAATGAACTAATTTGAGCCAATACCTTATCTATTTACAAACGGCAGAGAAAATGAGAAGATAAGGGTCCTCTGCTGAAAGTCACTTGCTCTCTATTTCTTCTGTAATTTAAATATAGTCCCAAGAACTGAAGGCTCTTAGCTGCCTGAGGACACATCCGAGACACTTGTAAATCAACCCCTGAAGAGTGCTCCAGCAGCCCACAATGACTTCTCTCCTTTGTGTGCCTGGCAGGAAATGGAAAGTGCTTCAGGCACATGCCAGGTGTCCCCTTCAGGTGTTAAATTTTCCATGCAATGCCCTAGGGTTTTTAAAACCCTGAAAAACCTAAGGTAAGAGGCAACTAAGATTAAGAGTGTATCTTCAGGCAAAACAACCAGTTTTAAAAAAAGATGCTCAGAAGAGGAAATTATTTCATAGATATATCCCTAAGTCCCCAAACAAAGAAAAGGCATTTGATTAAATTCAGATAGTTGCATTTCTCTACATAATTATCTTAGATCCTGCATATCAGAAACAAATTTTGATTCAAGAGTGTACAAGAGTATTGACAGAGTTAACTCAATAGTTAGTAGCAGAGTTTCTCTCTTGAAAGCATATTAAAACTCTCCCATAGAAGAATCCAATTTTCCCTCCATAAATCTCCTTTAGCAGACAGGACTTATAATGCCCCCTCCCACCCCAAAATATGTTATATAGTCATTGCAGACCTTAAAATGTGGCTTAGAATCTGCCTTAAATTTTTTTTTCTGATTTCAAAAGCTAATCAGTATTAGTAGAAATGTGAGAAAAAAGTATCATGAAGAAAATAAAGAATATTTATTAGCCCACCATGTTAAACATGATTTGCATAGTGATCTATGTCCTTAGCAGGATTTCTCTATTTTCCCTCTTTATTTTTAAAAATTAAGAAGATTCTGTGTATATATATTTAATATGCTATATTCACTTCACCCATAGTGAGAATTTCCCGGTATTGTAGGAAAGCACGGTTTTGATACTTGCATTGTAGTTTGTTCAATGGATTCAAGTTTTGCATTTAACTGTTTTCTGATACTCAATGTGATATTTGGTGCAAAGTAGGGATCTAACATTGTTTTCCAAATTATGAGCCAATTCTTCCACACTATTTATTGAATGAATATTCTTTTCCCCATTAATTTATATAATGTCACTTTTAACACATATCAAACTCTTATACCTTCTTGGATATGTGGCTGGAGTTTCTGCTCTAGGCCACTTGTCTCTTGACATGCCAATACAGTACTACCTTTTTGTTACAATTACTGTAATTTTATAATAAGCTCTACCATCTGTTCATGAAAGTTCTATCAATACTCTTATTTTTTGAAATTCTTGATAGTTCTCACAAATAAACTTTAGAATTATTTAAGCTACTTCCAAAAAAACTGGAGCTTTTATTAGAATTGTATTGGTTTTTAAAATTAATTGCAGAAGACTTGAAATAGCTGCAATATTAAGTGTCCCATTTGGGGACACAGTGTCTCCATTTATTCAAATCTCCTTTTGGAATCCTATGTCACTCATGCATTTCTTTTTAAAACCCCTCGATAGGGGCGCCTGGGTGGCGCAGTCGGTTAAGCGTCCGACTTCAGCCAGGTCACGATCTCGCGGTCCGTGAGTTCGAGCCCCGCGTCGGGCTCTGGGCTGATGGCTCAGAGCCTGGAGCCTGTTTCCGATTCTGTGTCTCCCTCTCTCTCTGCCCCTCCCCTGTTCATGCTCTGTCTCTCTCTGTCTCAAAAATAAATAAAAAACGTTGAAAAAAAATTTAAAAAAAAAAATAAATAAAACCCCTCGATATTTTGTGTTTTCTAGCTTTATGAAACAATTTATTTTTTCATTTTATTTTTAACTGGTTAATCTTGGTATAATTAAGTTTCAATTCATTCTTAATGCTCAACATTTTCTTCTTCCCTTATTTAAACTCTATGCAACATAGAAGGCCCAGATTAAATTCTATCTCTCACAAAGAAATACAAGAAAAACACACACAAAAAAGCATGAGTTCTGATATCAACAGATCAAGACTTGAGATCCTTCCTGAATCTCCTATTCTTTACTCACAGAATGGGAATTTATACCTATGATGCATGGCTGTAGTGAGAATTAAGTGAGAAAATGCAGGGCATCTAGCTCATTATATAGTGAATAAACACAACTATTTGTTCTGTGGGGCTACAACATACTTAAGCTTCTACAGCGTGCAATACTCTTCCAATTACACAAACAAAAGAAATCCCAACATGAACCCAGGATATATATTCATATACTCATTCAATAAATATGAAAGAGGCAACTTAGTTCAATGATTAGCAACAACCACTCTGCAGTCAGTCTGCCTGGGTTCAAATCCATAACACCATGTACTAGTTATGGGACTTAAAGTCTCTAATCTCTTATGCCTCAGTTTCCTTATCTGTCAAATGGGAATAATAAGTACCTCTCCCATAGGATTGTTGTCATAATTGAGTTAATTGTATAAGGCAGTCTGAAAAGTGTGCTGAAAACAGTAAATACTGTATAAGGGGATGTTGTTATTATTACCTTATTATCATCATTCAGTAAGCTTGTGTGATATATTAAGCACTGAGCTAGATACAATGGTAAACTAAAACTCACCTCATTGCTGATGTCATGGAGTGACACTTGGGGCTAAGATCTAATGGAAAAATGGTTGTGAATTAGGGGATAAAGGGAAGCAGGGGGAGCACAAGAGGCAGGGTGATAGCACTGGCAAAGGCCTAGTGGTAAAAGGGGTAAGAAGAGTATGAGGGGCTGAAATAATGCCCAGGTAGCTGGAGCTGGGCAGGAAGGAGTGTGGCCTTCCTGATGAGGCCTGAGGCGGGTAGAGCAGATTAAGGGACTTTGCAGGCTACCTGGAATCAATCTGTCTTCTTCCTATGCGCAGTGGGAGGCCATTGGAAGGTGAAATAATTGGCTTTCCAGTTCAAAAAGAGCACTGGATCAGAAGACAGGAAGGAAGAAAGAGTAGTTAGAGTGGGCTGGTTGGGAGGTTGTTTCATAATCTGAACAAGGGCATATGGTGGCACGGGCTAAGGTGATGATGAAGATGGAGAAGTATAAATGCATTTGAGACATTAGGAGACATAATTAAAAGGATTTGGATGGAGCTAAAGAAAAGGGTGCTGCCAAGAGTGACTTCTAGGTTTCTGGCTTATGTATCTGGGCAGACCCTGCTGCTCAATGAGACCAACGATGCTGTCTAGGCCAGAAATATATTGTCCCTCCCACCAGATAATCACATTTTTGCCTAATGGGTGATGAAGATGGTGGATTTGTTCCTGTTAAGATAGGCCAGGGAAACCCCACTCGCCTGCACCTGAAAATTCTGTCTGCTCCCTTAGTGCATCAGGAATGTACCCTGCCTGATTTGTGGCATTTGTAAGTCCAGGTCAAGGTTTCTCCTGGGGTTCATTATTTCTATTATTATTTACAAACTCCCTAGGATGTGAACTACAACCCAGGAACTGGGAAAAGAGATGGCCCAGGAATTATTTCCAAGACTATGTTACCGGTCAGCAACTGGCTTCAGTCATTCTATTTGCAAGTCATTAATCATACTCTCTCAGACGTTCTCTTTGGGAAAAAAAAAAAAAGATGAACAGTAAATAAGACAGTCTGCACTCAGCATGCACACAGGAAAACAGAACTTTCCCCCTTTCCACTCTCTCTAGTTCCACCTTCCCACTCCCCTACTCTCTCACTCTTAAAATTTTGTCAACAATGACATAATGCCACTATAAGAACACATACAATGAGACCCGAAAACTTGCAATTAATAAAATAGGAATGCTCGCATTAAAACAATCTTCAAAATGATCCTGTCTGCTCTCTTTATACTTCATGACATGACCTATTAGTGGTTTTAAAATCACTGTAGTGGATCACAAACAGCATATTTTTAGAAAACAGAAACCAGTGCATTGCACATAGTAATGGGAAGTGTTGTTTCTTGAAACTGTCATTACAGTTGCAAAGGCACCTGTGTACGGGTTACCATACACAATAAATCACTAATCAAAGAGAGTTTGAAACTCACTGACCTAGTCCAGTCTTCTTATTTTACAAATGTTGAAACTGAGGCAGAGGAACATTGAGGGATTTTTCAGGTCTGACATATCATGAAGAGGCACAGCTAGAAACAGAACCCTACCACCGAATTCCACGATTCTTCCCTTTATATCATGTTGCCTTTTTCAGCTGCATTTTCTCTTCCTTTGTAACTAAGTTCCATCGAGGATAAGTAAACCTTGAGGGTATCTCAAAGTGGCTTTGTCCATGAGGAATTGAAAGCCTTGAAAGAGATTAATTAAATCAATTATGAGAAGAAGTGAATAACAAGAAGGTGTGGGTTACCGTAACGTTCTCTCATGCCACCATAAAAACGATTATCGGTGAAAACCAACAGCATTCAAAGAACCATGTTTTTTGGCTGAAAGTGTCAAAAATAGAAAAGCAAAGGGCTTTATAACAGGGATTTCAATTTAAAAAAGAAAACCAGAAGTACCGTAAGTATAAGATGCATATTCTTTAAATGAAAATTTTAGGGCATCTGTGTGTGATACTGGAGCACCCAGATGAAAAAGGAAAACAATCATTGCCTCTGTGCAATGTGGTCAATCCTCTGGGTGACTGACTGGGTCTTTCACTTTTCTTCCCAATTTTAAGGGTCACAGCACAGGCGTGGGTATAATGCCAGTGGCTGATTAAAGCAGGTCACAATCTGTCTGGGAGAGTTTCTATGCCATCCTTCATAGGGACAGGGACCAGACAAGATGACCTCTCTTGTTGCCTTCCAATTAATTCAATCAGCCTCTGCTTCTATCAGACATCTTCACGGATGCAGACCGTCCACTCATTTCAAGTCTTCATCAGGAATCAGTAAACACAGAGGCTGCAGACTGCATTTAGTGAATCAGCAGGATTCATTTTTCAGTCATCATTTTTGATTTACAACTTGTTTCTAAATATTATTTTCTCTCTCAATCATCTGAAACCTCATGAAGGACAGGGGCTGGCTCTGCATCCTCTGAGTACCCACTGGGCATAGCATGGTGCCCAAATCTGTCTTAGGTTAACATCAATGTTTGTTAAACCAATCTGAACTGAGTTTCGTTCCAAAGAAGGACATATCCATAAGATAATCCCAATTAGCTGTGCATAAAGCCTTCCCTTTTTAACATTTTGTGAAGTGCCACTCTAGGAAACTATATGGGATATAATAAAGTACAACTGGGAAAACTTTTTTTCAAATAAACAAAAGCTATGCCTTCTATTTTTATGTTCAAATAAATGTGCATAAAAGGTAGATATCGGTAAGGGTGTTTTGCTTCTTGCTTCTCTCCACATGGGCTGGTAGGATAATTTCCATAATAGAGAAAACAGACCATCTGAGACTAACTGCATCAGTGTTAAAACAGCAGATCCAAGATGAGGTAAGTACTCATTTCAAAACCCTCATAAATCAGGAAACTGTGGCTGTATTTCATCACTCCCTAAACAATAAAATATCAGTATTTATTAAGCAGAACTCCTACACACTGTTGCCTAAGATAAAAAAAATGTAGCTTTTGACTAGGAACTTACCTTACGGTGGAAAAGGAGTAGATCTGTTTGACAAGTCTTTATTTTTTTTTAATCTAACTAATATAAAGTGTGATGTCCTTAAGCATTACATATAAACTAAATTGTCACTCATGATTTAGTGTGAGTCCTATCTAGACCTAGAAACTTTCCAAAACAGAAGTGGAATTCTGGTCCCATAAGGAGCAAATTAACCACCAAGGGTCTGTTCTGGCCATAAGCCCTGGTCTCACCTTGAGAGATAGAGCATGACCTTTTGGAATCTCTCATTATTACTCCTGTATATGAATGCCAAAAAATTTTTTTTTTGAAAATATTTTCATCTTTAAACCTTCAATACATGCAAATGCAAAAAAGAATTGAAAATATTTTCATCTTTAAACTTTTATCGCATGCTTTGAATATCAAAACACATTTTGTGCGAAAAATTATAAATAGAAATTTGATATATTTAGAACCAATGTGAAAATCATAGCCTGAGATGCTCTTTAAATTTAGTTCTAACAAATCTGCTTTTTGGATTCTGTTCTCAGTGGTTTATTTTTACTCCCCAAATTATGTTACTACCATCAAGGACTTGGATAGAAACAGGGAGCTATGATAAAGGAAACATTTAGACATAATGGCTCAAGTGTATAAATGTTCATAAACAGTCTTCTTTTTAGAAGCAGAGAGGAAGAGACCTAACATTTCTCATTTCTATTATGAGCCAACCACCATGCTAGACAAATTGGATATGTTCTTACATAATTCTTGCAATAACTCCATGAGGCAAGTTATATTATTCCCATTGTTTTTCCAGAAAAGAAAACTGAGTCTCAAGTTTAAAAGGCCTGCCCATTGTCACAGACATAGTAAGTTGTAAAGCCAACACTCCAAACTGTGTCTTGCTTTATAGTCTTACTCAAACTGTCTTGCATTACAATTCAGGTCTAAACAAAAAAAGAATGTGCCCAGGTACAACATAATGAATTTATATTAAGATATAAACCTGTTGCCAGATCCTTGGATAGACCTATCTCATTTAACATGACTCTAAGCACTTGGTAAACATCTGGCCTTTGACTTTCTATGACAGTCCTGTGTGCTCATCTTCTGTATGAAGTAGTCATTTTTAATATGTGAGTTTTATGATAGTCTTTCAATCAAATGCTTTTACGAATGAGACAGACTCAGGTATGGGAGTCATTTGGTAAACCACCCTCTCTTTCAGAGCCAACCTTTTCTTAGAAGAGCATTTCGGCTTCTACTCTCTCATGCCATTCACATCTTGACTTCTATTTGTCTTCTAGCCCAACCACACATCAACGCTGTCTGGGAAGAGACCATTGGCTGTACCTCAGTACTAATTCACCACTTTTTCCACAGTATTAGAATTCATGATTTTTAGTAGGCATGTGGCTGACCAGAATAGACTTAATTTTCCAAACTCCTCTGTGTCTAAAAAGAGCTGCCAATAGGATTGTAAACAAATGTACAGGGTGGTAACTTTCAGGAACATTTTTTAAAAGACATGGATATGAACCCTTTGTCTCTATTATTTTCATCCTTTTCTCCATCTGGCCACTTAAAAGGCAAATGTGGTAACTGCAGTTCTACCTGCCTTCTGGAACCAGGAAAAACACCCTAGAGATAACAGAGTAGTATTAAAAAGCATAGGTACCTTAGGCCAGAGTAAAGAAGAGCCATTGCACCATTCCTGGACTGCCTCCTCTGGATTTTATCAGACAGAAAAATAAAGTTCTGTCTTGTTTAAACAAGTGCTATTTTCCCTGTTACTTATAGCTGGACATAATCCTAAATGATACACAACCATGATCTCTTTGTGTCTAAACTCAAGGACAATAACCCACTCACCACATTTTGAATTTTGATTATACTGGTCTTTATGAGGTAGTATGAAACAGTAGGAAAAATATGAAATTTACGATAGAAATCCCTCTACTTACTAGCTCTGTTAACTACAGCAAATGAGTTAACCTCTGTTGGTCTCAGCGTCTATATTGGTGAATAAGAGGAAATGACCTCCTACCTCAGAGTGTTGTTACAAGTAGTCAATCAAATGAAAACTACAATCTGTGTCCCCTTTTATAGATGCAGGTAATTTAGGATTACAGATTTTACACCTTTGACTTTAAAATACCTTTTAACCCAAGTACACCTTTTCTAGTTTCACCTACTCACGGAATTAATGAATATTCCGATGTTCTTCAAATAAATCAATTGTTGTTTATAAAATAAACAAGGGGGAAAAAAAACCTTTCAAGGCATTCTCCTCTTTGTGGTTTTTAAAATCATCTCTGGGGGCGCCTGGGTGGCGCAGTCGGTTGAGCGTCCGACTTCAGCCAGGTCACGATCTCGCGGTCCGGGAGTTCGAGCCCCGCGTCGGGCTCTGGGCTGACAGTTCAGAGCCTGGAGCCTGTTTCTGATTCTGTGTCTCCCTCTCTCTCTGCCCCTCCCCCGTTCATGCTCTGTCTCTCTCTGTCCCAAAAATAAATAAAAAACGTTGAAAAAAAAAAAAGGCTTCCTTGTTTAAAAAAAAAACAAAATAAAATCATCTCTGTATCCTATCTGATTTTAAGACAATGTCATTAATGGTCTGCAAGAGCAGGGACCAGTTTATTTTCATTTGTCATTTTATTTCCATGTGCCCAGTAACATCTCAGTATATGTTAGTGTCCTCTATCCACTTTTCCATGCTAGTCATTCCCATAGCAAAGGGTCTTTCCCGGGCCATGAAAAGTTATGAGTAGATTTAGGCCCTACCTCTACAAGCCACTTCTTGTGGCAGCCTCTTGTCCTTTGCTTTGTAGGTACAAACCTACAGCCAATTAATTACGTTCCTTGATAAAGACGAATTATTCCATTCCACACTTGTATAGCCTAATAATAAATACAATAAATGAATGGACTCAAGAGCTCACTAAAGTTATTATAATTAACATGTATAGACATTTTGTCAATCAACTGGATATATTGGTCTAA